>NC_053494.1:87308327-87608327 GCF_905171775.1 Rana temporaria | reverse complement strand
AGTTTGTGTCTGCTAATACAAAAGGCCTGGATATGGAGAAGCAATAAGCTACAATACAATATAAGCAGTTCATATGTATTTAATACAGAACAATAATATTAAATGTATTTTTTGGGGGATTTGTAGTCCCCTTACCTTGATGCGGTGTCACAGGTGAGTGCTGTGGGCCGGACGGCTAGATCAAATGGCCCACCCAGAGACGCCCCCCATCCCAGGGAGTGTGGCAGCTCGCCACGCCGTGAGGAGCTCCTCGCTCAACACCACAAGAGGTCACCCCCAAAATAGGTGGGGCGGGTGGTGGAAGGACCGCATGAAGGGCCGGGAGGGATGGGGGAGATTGGAGGTGATGGGAAGGAAAACTTAAAAAAGCCTGAAAGCAAAATAATACAGTGGTATTATGGATTGTATCTTTATACACATGCATGACAGGTAATTAAATGATATGAACATTGGTCCTTGAGAATGGGTGGGTGAGAGAGCAAGACATAAATAGGACCGACATGAATTGTCGGTAACAGGGAAAAATGCCAAGGGATGCTGGTGTAAAGATTTTAAAGCAGTGTGTCTCTAAAGAAAGGGTACGTAGGTCTCCCTATAGCACGGAAGAAAGACAGAAAAGAAGGGGAATGGGGAAAAAGGGAAAGAGGGAAGAGAGGAGGAAAGGAAAGGGGGAGGGAAAATGGAGGGAGGAAATGGAGAAGGGAGAAAGAAAAGGAAAAAGAAGGAAGGAAAGAAAAAGGAAAAAGGGGGAGTGGGGTAAAGATGCTGGGAAAATCCAGAAAAAGAAAAAGAAAAAAGGAGGGAAGAAAAAGGAGAAGGAAGAAGGAAGCAATGAGGGAATGAGGAAGGGAGGCTGAGGAAAATAAAAGGGCAGGGGGAAGGAAGGAAGGAAAGAAGAAAAGGAGGGGATGGGGGAGGGGAAATGGCAAGGGAGTGAAGAAAGATGTGTGAACAAAAATGCTAAGTGCAAAGTGAAAGAGGTAGTGACAGCAAAAACCAATTGAATAAAAAGAGTGTGGGAGTGATGAATGAATGAGTGAAGGCGGGGGAAAAAAAAAAAAAGGAGAGAAAGGGGGGGAAGTGAAGATAAAAGTGAGGGGTGTGCAAGAGGTGAGAGGGAAAGGAAGAAGAGTGAGGATGGATAACAGAAGTGAAGAGACAAGGAAAGTGAAAAAAGGAAAAGGAAGAGTGAGGGGAAGTGTGGAAAGAGGGGGAGGGGGGGTGGGTGTGAAAGTGACAAAAGCAACAAGAGGGTGAGGAAGAAGGGAAGGGAAAATGTGAAGGGGGGAAAAAGAGGAAGAAAAGGGAGAAAAAGGAAAAAGGGAAAAACAAAAAATGAAATGAAAACGTGTGGAGACATGTGAAAGAGGAAAAGGTGATTGGAGGGGGGGATGGGATGTGAATAGTGAGGATGGGTGCAGTGATGTTAAAGGGATGATAGGAAATAGGTGATATGAGTGTAAGAGGGTGAGGCTACAAAAAAAGGGGGGGTGATGGGACAGGAGCATGGGTGATGAGAGATGGGAAAGGCGATAAACGTGGGGATAGGATGGGGAGAGTAGTACCTTTAAAATGTAGAGAGATGTTGGAGAATTTAAAACAAATTCGCAGGCTTCCTAGGCATAGATCACAATGTTGGATCAGATTGCTGCTGGTGTAAAAGTAGCAACAGCAAGCAGACAGTGTGGTTTTCTCTGTAAGGGGAGATAGTATGGTATTGCATTAAGAGGAAGCCTGGCCAAAAACGGCAGGGAAAGGTTGGGAAATTGTGCAGCCTAATCTTACCCACAGCGCAGGAATGAACGGTGTGCCGTGTATGAAGGTGCCAATGTGATCCTACCAGTGAGCCATAGAGAGCATAGCTATATATGGTGCACCTGGCCTAATTAGGGGGTGGGAGAGGAATCAATCTGGATCTGATTGATCACGGTCCGCCCCTAGGCCCCATTGATCCAAAAAATCACCATCAACCTCCCAGGTCAATCAATGTGCCCTACACATACCTGGTGAGTGGCCAGGACTAAGGCGGCGGTGGCCTCCTCGGCGTGTGCGCGCACCTGCGGCGTGGACTACGCCCGTCGCCCCCACACTGCCATGTGATCGAGTGACGTCATCGCGTGCGCGCGATGAAAGCCACTGGGTGTGGAGGCGGTGCACACATGCCACCAGCAGGGGGAGAGTGCATTCCCCATGCAAGAGGCGACCGCGCGCTGTTGCCATCATGCGGGGAAATGCTATAGCGCAAGTGATCGCGCTAATATCTCACCCTGCTGGGTGGTGGACGGGAGAATCCAGGGAACGGCGGCTGGGAACACATCTGGGGGAGGGGGAGAGCATCAAAGAGGGGCCAGTGGAGGCGCCGTCCAAGCTACACAGCAATCACACAATACAACAAGGAAGAGGGATCATTATAGAAAAAAAGCCACACAGAAATATTTACATATATACCTGAGAGCCATACACAGATCATCAAGGGAATGCAGTTCCACTTATTGTTATGCAAATTCATATAGGCAGTAGTGACCAGCTAAAACATACATGTTTTTGGTCCAGAACCATGGCCATCATATAATTGCCCTGTAAACATGTGTACTACAGGTGTGAGGATTGTATAGGGTATTCTTCTAAAAGAACATAGGATGTGGCAAGTGACTGATAGCGGGGGGCAAGTGGCAGTAGTTTACATGGAAAATTGGTGATCCCTACCATGGTATATGGGGGCCACATATGTGAGTGCAGGGAAGAAACCATATTTGAATCTTTTGGTATATTTTTTTTAATCCAACAAAATTGTATTTAGTTTACAGAGGTACAAGGTATACAAGGTCCCCTTGACATTGCGGGGAAAGATAAAGAGCTGCAATGAGATAACCACTACTCACAATACATCTATGTACAGGAGGTAACCCCCCCCCCCCAGCAAGTCAAACATTTCCCTCCCGACAATTAGCTCAGTGCCCACCTCACCCAATATTGATGCCCAGAAGCCTGTCCATCACCAGGTCCACAGGGGCCAGACCCGGCACATCCAGCCACTTTGCCCATAACTTCTCAAATTTTTGGGCATTACCCCTGTGTTGATATATCACCTTCTCCATCCTCAGCACTATCCCAATGTTATTGATCCATTCAGCCAGAGTCGGAGGAGCCTCGGCCCTCCAGTGAACCATAATAAGCTTCCTAGCTTGGAACAAGACCCTTTGCACCGCCTCCCTGTCCGCCTCCTCCCATTCGTACTCCTCCAGAGCCCCCAAGAGACAAGCCCTCGGGTCCTGCGGAAGAGACACTCCAAATGCTGAATTGATGGTACTCACGACTCCCGCCCAATACGTGTGGAGCTTTGGGCATCTCCACAGCATATGTATCAGATCTCCATGGTCTCTCTTGCATCTGGTGCAGGTAGGGTCGAGCTGTGGATTCATTCTATGGAGCCTGTGAGGGGTATAATAGGTTCGTAACAAAATGTACAGCTGCGTGAGCCTCTGTGAGACATTCAGTGAGCACTTGCCTACTGCCTGAAAAATTTCCTCCCATTGTTCACCGTCCAAGTCCCCTGCATCTGCTTCCCACCTTTCCCGTATCTTCAGGGGATGCTGCTTCATCACATACTGTAACAGGATGGCATAGCATTGGGAGATAAAGCCCTTAGACGTCCCAGCATCCCCCAGAAGGTCAAAAGCAGGGGTCGGCGACAGGCACCACTCAGAGGAGCGACCCTGTGCCGCCACTGCGTGTCTCAACTGTATGTATGAGAAGTGCATGGACTGTGGCAGGCCAAACGCCTCCCGCAATTCCGGAAACGTGCGAAGTACCCCGTTACGGAATATGTGGGTAAGGTGTGTAATCCCATAATGTTTCCACCTGGCACCGGACTGCAGTTTAGCCAATTCAGTGTACGTGTCATTTTGCCATATAGGACTGTACTTCGTGTAACCCTCCGCGTTTTGGACATATTTAACCTTATTCCATATCTTCTGAATTAGACTAAATGTGGGGAGCTTCTTGTGCGGTCTAGCAAATGCCTGCGCCTCCAACGCCTCAGGGATCGGACCTCCGCCCACGGTGTGCTCCATAAGCTTCTGAGCCGAGGACCGCACCGTCGGCCGAAACATGCCAACCAGCTGCTGCATCTGAGCCGCCAAGTAGTATAGCCAGGGGTTTGGCAACGCCAATCCCCCGCTATCTTTAGGTCTCTGCAGGTGTTCCAACTTAATCCTAGGATTCTTATCCTTCCAGATGAGACCACGAAAAATACTGTTCACTGTATGAAAAACTTTCAAGGGGATGACCATAGGGGTGTTGTGGAGAAAGTATAATAGTTGCGGCATGAGTATCATCTTGATAAGATTCACCCTCCCGGCAACCGACAGAAGCAGGGCCTTCCAAGTTTTAACTTTGTCCCTAAACCTCAGCAACAGGGGGGAGATATTTAGATGAATGAAATCTCGTGGCCGAGCCGTTATCTGTACCCCTAGATATTTAAAGGATGAAGTAATGGATATGGGGCAGACAGAGTTAATTACTTGTGTGTCATCGCCGTCCAACAAAAGCAATGCTGACTTTGCCCAGTTTATGAGCAAACCAGAGAATTTTCCAAACTCTGTGATTGCCATCATAGCCTCTCTAAGGGAGGAGTCCGTGTCTCCCAGCAGAAGAAGCGTGTCGTCAGCGTACAACATCACCTTTTCCTGCATGTCGCCATAACAAAAACCGGTGATGCGAGGGTTAGCCCTGATACTAATGGCCAGCGGCTCAATAGCCAGGGCAAAGAGGAGGGGGGACAGGGGACAGCCCTGCCGCGTCCCCCTCCTCAGTGCAAAGCCCGCCGACAACGAGCCAAATGTCCGTATCGCCGCCTGCGGCTGGCTGTACAGCAGCCGCACCCAGGAAATGTAGACAGGGCCAAATCCGAATTTCCGCAACACGGTCCAGAGATAGTTCCAATCAATACTATCAAAGGCTTTTGTTGCGTCTAAGGATAATAGAGCCCTACTGCCCATGTTGTCCGCCCGCGCCTGTATATTAAGGAACAGCCTTCTCAAATTAACCGCCGTCGATTTGTTAGGCATGAACCCGGCTTGGTCTCCATGTACTATAGAAGTCACCACCCCATTTAGCCGAATGGCGAGCACCTTGGCCAGGATCTTAACGTCACTCTGTAATAGGGAAATGGGACGGTAGGCCCCCGGGTCCACGGGATCCTTGCCTGGCTTAAGTAACAATACTATATTTGCTTTGGACATGGAAGGGGGCAAAGTCCCCCCCTCCCTGGCGCTGTTAAAAACCTGCAAAAGCTGTGGCAGCAACACCCCCGAGTACTGTTTGTATACCTCCATGGGCAGCCCATCCTCCCCCGGAGCTTTACAGTTAGGGAAGGCACTGACTGCCTCTTGCAACTCCTCAACAGTGACCGGTTTCTCCAGCAAAGTACGCTGATTAGCAGACAGCCCCGGGAAGGTCAATTGAGTCAAATATAACTCCAGATCCTCCTGGGTATACGCCGCGCCGGAACTGTACAGGGCCTCATAGAAACCCGGCAGTTCCTGCATAATCTGGTCTGGCTAAGAGACTACCCCTCCTGACCTAGCTCTAATAGCCCCTATCTCAGGTGAACGTTGATGGGAGTTCGCAATCCGTGCCAGTATACGGCCGGTTTTCTCACCCTCCTCAAAGAACGCCTGTTTGGCAAAGAATCTCTTCTTCTCTGCTGACGAGGAGAGCAACCGCTGGTAGGCGGACTGAGCCGCCTGCCAGGACTCCCTGGCCAAGTCAGAAGGATCAGCAATGTAAGCCCGCTCCATTTCCTGGACCCTGTTCTCCACTTCTATCAATAATGCAGCAGAGGCCCTCTTCACCCCAGTCACTTCCCGTATGAGGAGGCCCCTAAGATATTCCTTGAAGGCATCCCACTGTAGCACATTTCGTTCCACCCCCTCCTCCGCAACAAAGTACCTCCGTATACTCTCCTCTATTTCGGCATGGGATCTAATCAATTTCAACCAAAATGCATTCAGCTTCCATGGTGCCTTAACCAGGTTCCCCTGCGGTGCCACGCAGAGCTGCACCACCAGGGCCGAGTGATCCGACACACTACGGGGCCTGTGCGACAGGTCCGCTATCAGTGGAAGCATGCTTGCGTTACCCACCCCCAGGTCTATCCTGGACAGGCATCCATGCGTCTTCGAAAAGCACGTGAACTGCCTGCCCCCGGGATTACGGTGCCTCCAGATATCCACCCAGCCCACCTCTTGCAACAACCACGCCAGGGGAGTACTCCTAGCGAGGGCAGAGGGTCTAGGGCCCGGATGTCTATCTGCCACCTGGTCTAGACAACAATTAAAGTCGCCAAGCACGAGCAACGGAACTTCCGGCTTACCCTCCAAAAAAGAGAGGAGGAGCCTGAGCACCGCTGCCGTGAATGGCGGGGGGATATAAACACACGCCAATACACAAATCAATGTACCAATTTTGCAATGGATGAATACATAGCGACCCTCAGAGTCTACAGCACTGTCAATTTCCTGGAAATCCAGGGCATTGTGCACTAGTACACTCACCCCCCTAGAGAAGGAGGTGTGTGTAGAGTGATATGCCTTGCCCACCCACACATATTTCAGAAAGCACACAGTTTCCGCTGTCAGGTGCGTTTCCTGAAAACAGATCACCCCTGGCAGAAAATTTTTTAAACACATAAACAGCATCGTGCGTTTCAGTGGAGAATGCATACCCCTCACGTTCCATGACACAATAGATACCTTAGCCATGGGTGTCTTCCTTTAACATCAAAAAGCAATACACTTGTGGGCAAAAATATACAGTCTGACCCCACTGGAAAAAGGGCCTCCCCCCATATCTGTCCACTCCTGCACAATATCTTGCATAAGGGCCAACGGCCCAGGTCTGTTGAGTTGTACCTCTGTCTTCATATGGTAGCTAGAAAAGCAAAAGTTAGCATAACTTGCGGACCAAACGGGTCCCGAATCATCAATGCCCGCCAACAGGGCAGTTCCAGCACTTTGTGCGACTAAACGTCGGCTTACTCCAGTCACAGTAATCATCATACTAAGAACAGCTTTCCTCACGATGTGCTGCCAATCATAATGTCCCCCGGCCAAAGGGTAAGTGAAAAAAGTTTTCAAACAGGCAAAAAGTAGGGGATCCCCCCTAAAAGACAGCAGTGAAGCATAGAAACATTTCCAATCTTGCATATTCAGTGTCTGGAGGCAAAACCAAAGAAATAAAAAATAAAAATAACTTGCTCAAGACTCACTCCCCCTCCTCCTGCGCTTGGCGTTGTAGAGATTGTTCGTTTCTATCCAGCCATGACATGGCCTCCTTTGCAGACTCAAAGAATTGGGCTTGACCCCGCACCACCACCTGGAGCTTCGCTGGGTAGAGCATAGCATAGGGGAGTTGTAGACGTCGCAGTCGCCTCTTTACATCAAGGAATTTAGCCCGGCGCCTTTGTACTTCCTGCGAAAAATCTGGGTAAAATGACACCCGGACGCCATTATGTTGGATATTCGCTCGCTCCCGAGCCTGACGCAGCACCGCTTCCCTGTCCCGGTAGTGGAGTAGTTTTGCCAGGATGGATCTAGGGGGGCCCCCCTGCTGCGGTGGGCGCGAAGGTACTCGGTGGGCCCTTTCCACTGCAAAAAATGGTGACAACGTATTTTTGCCAAAAAGTTCAATCAGCCAGTTCTCTACAAACATGGTGGGGTCTTTACCTTCCACCCTCTCCGGCAGCCCTACTATACGGACGTTATTGCGTCTGAGACGGTTCTCCATGTCTTCCACGCGGTCATAAGCGTCTCTAGCCATCTGCAGGGCAGCTCTAGTGTCTTGGGCCATGGGCTGCAGCTGATCCTCCACCTCACTGACTCTGCTTTCCACTGCAGTAGTACGTTCACGAATCTTTTGCATATCCTGCCTTAGTAATCCAAACTGCTCCTTCAAAGTGTCCACAGATGCAGTACATTTATTAACTGCTTTAAGTATGTCTGCCAGCGTGGGTTGCACAGTATTCTCAGCTTGTGCGTCTGGGGCCTGCTCGTCCTCCGGTCCAGGGCCTGCTCCTTCTCTGTCCTCCTCCTCCCCCCAGTAAAGTGGGACATTGTCGCCCTGTGCTGCAGGCCTAGACTGGTGTGCGGCACCCGATCGGGACGGTTGTTCTGGCCCCCCCCGTTCCAGACATCTTTTGGGCGTAGTAGAGCATATCCCTGGGGGGGTCTTTACCCTGGGACTTGGCAGGCTTACCGTGTTTGGGGCCTGTTTTGTCCGCTCCACGAGGCGTCCCTTTTACAGTTGGCGAGGCGGCGCCATCTTGGTCCTCCATCCCCGCGATCTCCGCCTGTCCTTTGCGGGTCTTTCCCCTGGTGCACAACGCCGGTGGTGGTACCGCTGTGGTCCCGGGAGTGCTGGCTTCCAGCATATGGCGGTCTCGAACCGGAATAACGGCCGGGGGAGGATCAATACCGGATCAGCACTGGGAGCTGTGAGAGATGCGTCCTCTCACATGCCTGTCCTGGCCACGCCCCCAATCTTTTGGTATATTAATTAAACCACCGACAGAGTATTCACATTTTAAACATTCTGAGGGGGGGTCTGGGAACTGGTATAGTGGTGTACTTCTAGATGTTATCAAAATTGATTGTAAAAATTAATTGTAAAAATCAATTTCTACAAAAATCGAGGTTAAACACAAACAGTACAGTGGACTTGAATCTGAAAAATGGCAATTTTTAAAGGTTATGGGGAGAAAAACGCAGATATGAGTTACTGCGTTTTCCCGGATACAAATCCCTTAAGAAAGGGAGCATAAGAGACTGATTTATTAAGACCTGGCAAGGTGGTAGCTTGCAGTCGAAAAATCCATCGCTGCTCGTATTGCAACAAGGTTTTGTTCCAATCTCCGCCTCTATCCGGAATATGGATTCTGTAGAGCGCGGTGAAAGTCACCTTTGGTACTGTATAGTTGTGTTGAAAAACTGCATGTCTCCCAATGGGGAGGTAAAAATTGCCTATTTTCATACTGTAGGTGTGTTTGGCTATCCTTCGCCAGAACTCCTGTTTTGTCTTCCCAATGTAGAAAGCACCACATTCGCATTCCATGAGGTAGACAATGCCCATGGTTTGACAGTTGACAAATTGGGAGGGTTTAAAGACATCTCCATTTGGAAGTCGAAAGGTTTTTTCTTTTCTAATGAGTGGGCAGTGGGAACAATGCCCGCAAGGGAAGGTGCCTGATACGGGGCAGCGTGTAGTCTTTTTGGCAGCATCCCTGTATTCGCTTTGTACCAGACGGTCATGGAGCGAACTGGCACGTTTGAAGGTAACAGAGGGATGGCCTGCAATCAAAGCCTTGACTTTTGGGTCATCAGTGAGGATGGTCCAATTTTTGGAAAGAATTTGTTGGATAAGCTTATGTTGGCGTGAAAACAGTAGAATAATGCGGGTAATGTTTGTATCGGAGTTAGGCATGGTCTTCTTTTTGTATAAGAGGGTGTGTCTGGAAAGGAGATGGGCTTTATTGAACGCCTTCCGTAGACATTTATGGCTATAGCCTCGGCAAAGAAGTCGAGCCTGAAGCTTGCCTGCTTCTTCAAAAAAAAGAGCATCGTTAGAACAATTGCGACCAATTGGACCATCCTCACTGATGACCCAAAAGTCAAGGCTTTGATTGCAGGCCATCCCTCTGTTACCTTCAAACGTGCCAGTTCGCTCCATGACCGTCTGGTACAAAGCGAATACAGGGATACTGCCAAAAGGACTACACGCTGCCCCGTATCAGGCACCTTCCCTTGCGGGCATTGTTCCCACTGCCCACTCATTAGAAAAGAAAAAACCTTTCGACTTCCAAATGGGGATGTCTTTAAACCCTCCCAATTTGTCAACTGTCAAACCAAGGGCATTGTCTACCTCATGGAATGCGAATGTGGTGCTTTCTACATTGGGAAGACAAAACAGGAGTTCTGGCGAAGAATAGCCAAACGCACCTACAGTATGAAAATAGGGAATCTTTACCTCCCCATTGGGAGACATGCAGTTTTTCAACAAAACTATACAGTACCAAAGGTGACTTTCACCGCGCTCTACAGAATCCATATTCCGGATAGAGGCGGAGATTGGAACAAAACCTTGTTGCAATACGAGCAGCGATGGATTTTTCGACTGCAAGCTACCACCTTGCCAGGTCTTAATGAGTCAGTCTCTTATGCTCCCTTTCTTAAAGCGGGGGTTCACCCTATATAAAAAAAAAAAACATTTTTTTTTCCCTCTAGCATTAAATCCGGCATAGTAGCGCGAGCTACACTATGCCGGTCTTAATTTTTTTTCCCCCGTACTCACTGTTATAGCGTACATAGAAGATTCCGGGGAATGGGCGTTCCTATGGGCAGGGAAGGTGATTGACGGCCGGCCGTGGCACGTCACGCTTCTCCGGAAATAGCCGAAATAGGCTTGGCTCTTCACGGCGCCTGCGCATAGCCTGTGCGCAGGCGCCGTGAAGAGCCGAGACCTACTCCGGTTGTCTTCGGGGAGCGTGACGTGCCAGAGCCGGCCGTCAATCACCCTCCCTCTTGCTAGGAACGCCCATTCCCCGCGGCAGACGGAATCGTCTATGTACGATATAACCGTGAGTACGGGGATAAAAAAATTAAGACCGGCATAGTGTAGCTCGCGCTACTATGCTGGATTTTATGCTGCATTGTTGTTAAGGAGGGTGAACCACCGCTTTAAGGGATTTGTATCCGGGAAAACGCAGTAACTCATATCTGCGTTTTTCTCCCCATAACCTTTAAAAATTGCCATTTTTCAGATTCAAGTCCACTGTACTGTTTGTGTTTAACCTCGATTTTTGTAGAAATTGATTTTTACAATTAATTTTTACAATCAATTTTGATAACATCTAGAAGTACACCACTATACCAGTTCCCAGACCCCCCCTCAGAATGTTTAAAATGTGAATACTCTGTCGGTGGTTTAATTAATATACCAAAAGATTCAAATATGGTTTCTTCCCTGCACTCACATATGTGGCCCCCATATACCATGGTAGGGATCACCAATTTTCCATGTAAACTACTGCCACTTGCCCCCCGCTATCAGTCACTTGCCACATCCTATGTTCTTTTAGAAGAATACCCTATACAATCCTCACACCTGTAGTACACATGTTTACAGGGCAATTATATGATGGCCATGGTTCTGGACCAAAAACATGTATGTTTTAGCTGGTCACTACTGCCTATATGAATTTGCATAACAATAAGTGGAACTGCATTCCCTTGATGATCTGTGTATGGCTCTCAGGTATATATGTAAATATTTCTGTGTGGCTTTTTTTCTATAATGATCCCTCTTCCTTGTTGTATTGTGTCATTGCTGTGTAGCTTGGACGGCGCCTCCACTGGCCCCTCTTTGACGCTCTCCCCCTCCCCCAGATGTGTTCCCAGCCGCCGTTCCCTGGATTCTCCCGTACACCACCCAGCAGGGTGAGATATTAGCGCGATCACTTGCGCTATAGCATTTCCCCGCATGATGGCGACAGCGCGCGGTCGCCTCTTGCATGGGGAATGCACTCTCCCCCTGCTGGTGGCATGTGTGCACCGCCTCCACACCCAGTGGCTTGCATCGCGCGCACGCGATGACGTCACTCGATCACATGGCAGTGTGGGGGCGACGGGCGTAGTCCACGCCGCAGGCGCGCGCACACGCCGAGGAGGCCACCGCCGCCTTAGTCCTGGCCACTCACCAGGTATGTGTAGGGCACATTGATTGACATGGGAGGTTGATGGTGATTTTTTGGATCAATGGGGCCTAGGGGCGGACCGTGATCAATCAGATCCAGATTGATTCCTCTCCCACCCCCTAATTAGGCCAGGTGCACCATATATAGCTATGCTCTCTATGGCTCACTGGTAGGATCACATTGGCACCTTCATACACGGCACAACGTTCATTCCTGCGCTGTGGGTAAGATTAGGCTGCACAATTTCCCAACCTTTCCCTGCCGTTTTTGGCCAGGCTTCCTCTTAATGCAATACCATACTATCTCCCCTTACAGAGAAAACCACACTGTCTGCTTGCTGTTGCTACCTTTACACCAGCAGCAATCTGATCCAACATTGTGATCTATGCCTAGGAAGCCTGCGAATTTGTTTTAAATTCTCCAACATCTCTCTACATTTTAAAGGTACTACTCTCCCCATCCTATCCCCACGTTTATCGCCTTTCCCATCTCTCATCACCCATGCTCCTGTCCCATCACCCCCCCTTTTTTTGTAGCCTCACCCTCTTACACTCATATCACCTATTTCCTATCATCCCTTTAACATCACTGCACCCATCCTCACTATTCACATACCACCCCCCCCCCCCCCCTCCAATCACCTTTTCCTCTTTCACATGTCTCCACACGTTTTCATTTCATTTTTTGTTTTTCCCTTTTTCTCCCTTTTCTTCCCCTTTTTTCCCCCCTTCACATTCTCCCTTCCCTTCTTCCTCACCCTCTTGTTGCTTTTGTCACTTTCACACCCACCCCCCCTCCCCCTCTTTCCACACTTCCCCTCACTCTTCCTTTTCCTTTTTTCACTTTCCTTGTCTCTTCACTTCTGTTATCCATCCTCACTCTTCTTCCTTTCCCTCTCACCTCTTGCACACCCCTCACTTTTATCTTCACTTCCCCCCCTTTCTCTCCTTTTTTTTTTTTTTTTCCCCCCCGCCTTTACTCATTCATTCATCACTCCCACACTATTTTTATTCAATTGGTTTTTGCTGTCACTACCTCTTTCACTTTTCACTTAGCATTTTTGTTCACACACCTTTTTTCACTCTTTCTCACCCTCCATTTATCCCCAGCTTCCCTTCTCCCTTCACTCCCTTGCCATTTCCCCTCCCCCATCCCCTCCTTTTCTTCTTTCCTTCCTTCCTTCCCCCTGCCCTTTTATTTTCCTCAGCCTCCCTTCCTCATTCCCTCATTGCTTCCTTCTCCTTTTTCTTCCCTCCTTTTTTCTTTTTTTTTTCTGGATTTTCCCAGCATCTTTACCCCACTCCCCCTTTTTCCTTTTTCTTTCCTTCCTTCTTTTTCCTTTTCTTTCTCCCTTCTCCATTTCCTCCCTCCATTTTCCCTCCCCCTTTCCTTTCCTCCTCTCTTCCCTCTTTCCCTTTTTCCCCATTCCCCTTCTTTTCTGTCTTTCTTCCGTGCTAGCCCGCAGCACTCACCTGTGACACCGCATCAAGGTAAGGGGACTACAAATCCCCCAAAAAATACATTTAATATTATTGTTCTGTATTAAATACATATGAACTGCTTATATTGTATTGTAGCTTATTGCTTCTCCATATCCAGGCCTTTTGTATTAGCAGACACAAACTTAAAACGTAATAATGTATTTTCCAATATTTAAAATTACAATCATGAGATGTCTAACCACTATCTGTTCCCTTTCAGCTACACAAAATTTCTCTGAAGAAGACCTTTAACAGGTTGAAACGTTCGTTAGAATTGTTTATATTATGATGCATATTCTTGATCGTATAAACACCATTTGTGTACCGTTTTATACACTCATGTAAACGCTGTTTGTGTACCCGCTATAACTCATGTTCCATCCATTGCGCCATCCCCCCTTTGTTCCCATTTTTTACATGTGAATCAAATAAAATATATATTTTTTACTACATGGTTTAAACCTTTTTCTATCAGAGCTGCGCAACAACCCCATCTGGGAAAACTCTTTTCAGGGTAGTAATGACAAGAAATTTCCGTCAGTGAAAAAATGGAATAGTGAGGCAAATAGAAGCTTCATAACATCTTGTTGCTTGTAGAAGGAGAACTGCCTCATCTGGGGTCCCTCTGTCTGGGATGTTTAATTGCTGGTGAGGATTGATTGCCTTTGTAGGAGTTTTTCCTATATTTACCTGGATGGTAGGGTGACTTAGATGGAGAAGGATCTTGCGAGAGAGGCTGGTGGGCATAGGCAGGTGGAAGCATGAATTCTGCATACCATTCAGGAAGATCCACCGGGGCCAGCTGCATGTTTTCACAGAACTTCAGCAATTCATCTGGGGTTCTCAGCATGAATTGATTCCCATTAAATGTGGCTTGTAAGGCGAAAGGGAACTTCCACCTGTAGCTGATCCCCTTGGCTTTTAGTGCTTCCAGCAGTGGCTTCATAGCCTTCATAGTTTTTTTAATGTGATCGGGGAGAGGTTTTGGAAGAGTTGGATGTCAGTGTCATTAAAGATAATTTGATCACTTGCTCTCGCCTTTTGAAGAATTTCCTCTTTTAGAGTAAAGCTGGGGATGCAACATATAATATCTCTAGGGGGGTGCCATCAGGAGCCCTAGGCCTCAAGGCCCTGTGTGCTCTGTCAAAATCTATTGTTGAGGCTTCAGGCCTGTTTAGAAGGCCGTTGAAAATGGAGGTAAGGGCTGGTCTTATTTGCTCAGGGATGGCAGTCTCAGGCACTCCTCTCACCCTAATGTTATGGCGTCGTCCCCTATTATCCAAATCTTCCAAATGTCGGTTTACCTCTATCAGATGCTGTGAATGGGTCGATACTATGTCATCCAGTCTAGTTAGGGCCTTGTCGCGTCTCTTACCCACTCTTTCCGACACTGCCAACTGCTCTGTAAGTCTGAGTAGCTCAGTTTTGATGTCGGTGATGGCAGCCAAAGATAAGCTTTTAATATCCGCAGGGATTTCCATCATGGAGGAATATGTCAGAGGGCATTCAGGGGGAGCTGTACCTCTGTTGGAATCCTCTGATGCAGATAAGGATATCTCATCGTCCTCCATGGTATCACCTCCGTGCGCTCTGCCGGGCAGCGCCATCTTGGAATGTGAGCTCTCTCCCGAGTAGCGGTATTTGCTCAGGTTTGCCGATGCAAGCTTGCTTTTTGGCGTTCCCGTCGAACGCAGGAGTCTGTTAGGGGTACCCTTTTTGATTCGGGTGGACATACTCGGCGGGGTGAAGGCTAGTGTGGCACGATAATGTGTGGGCAACGGCGTTTTAATGATGAAGTTGGAAAAAACAACGTTTATTCTAACATGCCAAAAAACATATTTTTTTTCATGCCGAAAAATGATCGTGTTTACGCGGCATAAGGCCCAATTTTTCTGCCCCTGTTTAACAGAGGCGTGTAATTAAAATTTTTGATGCAATACTTTGCAGCTGGCTCATTCCTGCACTCCAACTAGAGTATCTGTGAGGGGTTGCAGTGTTGTGGCACCAGCACCACCACCACCACCACCAACAGAGGCCCAATTTTTCTGCCCCTGTTTCAACAGGGGCATGTAATTACAATTTTTGATGCAATACTTTGCAGCGGGCTCATTCCTGCGCTCCAACTAGAGTATCTGTGAGGGGTTGCAGTGTTGTGGCACCAGCACCACCACCACCACCACCAACAGAGGCCCAATTTTTCTGCCCCTGTTCAACAGGGGCATGTAATTACAATTCTTGATCTAATATTTCACAGCAGGGCCCATTCCTGCGCCCACCAAGAGTTACTGAGAGGACTTACAGTGTTGTGGCACCAGCGCCAGCACCAAAGGCCCAGTTTTTCTACAACTGTTCAACAATGGCATGTAATTACAATTCTTGATATAATAGTTCACAACAGGGCGTTCCAGCGCCCACCAAGACTAACTGTGAGGACTTACAGTGTTGTGGCAACACCAACACTTAGGGCCCAAATTTCTGCAGAGTATATACGGCAGGCCCTTATTTTCAAACATCCAACTTACAAACGACTCCTACTTGCAAACGGAAGGAGACATCAGGAAGTGAGAGGAAATCTACCCCTAGGAAGGGAAATTCTCTTCTGTACAGAAAGTGAATTGCAATCTTCTAAGCAGATGCAAACAGACAGCAAAACAAATGTTACAGGGGTGGTAACCCTTCTCTACGTTTTCAGAAAAGCTTAAAAATAGATTTTATGGCTGGAGCTACACTTTAAAGAAGTACCAGTTCAAAATTACAAACAGATTCTACTTAACAACAAACCTACAGTCCCTGTCTTGTTTGCACCGCCTGTATACTGCTGTTCAAAGTATAGGGTCAAAGGGGCTGGTAATGACCTGGGGGGAGAGGGGCGGGGAAACCCATGCTATTTTTCTCAATGATTTTCATCCATATTGCAGGGACCAGACATTACATTAAAGCCGCAAGCAGTTTTAAATCACTTTTTTCTTATAGTAATCTTATTTTGTGCAGGGACAGTTCTAAACACGTGCCACTTCACAGGCATACTATAGACACCCAGCAGGTATGATATTTAAGACATTTTTCAATTTTTTTTTCACTTTAAGAATCATTAAAATCATTGCTTCAGCCTGACTTGGCTGACTGTGGGCTCATTCTGTCGTTTCTGGGGTGCTGTTCCCACCCCAGGACGACAGGTGGCAGCAGTGGAGTCGAGGGTTGGGTGCTTTTCCCTAGCAGCCTATCAGGAGGGGTTTTCTTCGCTGTGCATGCTGGGGGAGGGTATTTATGAGGCAGATGCCATTGGTCTGGGTTCTTCTTCGAGTGCGGCACCCACCGTTGGGTTTACTGCATCACGGTCCCCCGGTGAAATGGCCTTCCAGGCTGGGGTGTGCGTGCCACGCGGTGTTCCTGGTTCTGGGACCATGTTGGTCCGGAACATTTAAAGCTGTGGCTGGGCCCCAGTGATCGACTGGGTCCCCAATCCTGAGAAGATCCCAAGCGTGTTCCCAGTGAAAGGAAGCTGTTCAGTGGGGAGTCCATCTGAGGAGAGCCAAGAGAGGCTGATGATCCAATAGGGTCTCGACAATCCAGCCGGGATCAAGGTACTCCAGCCGGGTACTGAGAGGTTGGACTTCGTCACCTATCAGTCGGTAACCTGCAAACTACCTGAAGATGATCCAGGCCTGTCAGGGCACCAGTTCTGTCACCCACGGTTTTGCGCACATGCACAGAAGAACGGCGCTATCGCGCACATCTATGCAGCGCCCGCGCATGCGCGGCCCGGCGGGTGTGTGGACGCACGCACGGTAACGCGCACAGGCGCACACGCACGCGGCTCCCCCAGAGCCAATCAGAGACTTGACCGCCCTATTTAAACCTGCCTTTGACACATGACAGGTTGCTGGTTTATCATCAGCTCCTGTATGTGTTCCACATACAGGAGCTGATGACTCCCTGATTGGATACCTGACCTCTGCTTCACTTCGGATTGCTGTCTTCTCTAACCCCTGACACCGGCTTGAACCTTGGACTTTGCTGCTTCTCTCTGATCCCTGACCCCGGCTTGAACCTCGGATTCTGCTGCTCTCTCCAATCCCTGATCCCGGCTTGAACCTTGGACTTTGCTTGTTTCTTCAGCCTTTGTTCCTGGCCTGTCTTGGACTGGTTCCCTGCTACTTCCTGCCTGAGCATCCTGTGTTTCCGGATTTCTCACCTGCCCATCAAGTGACACCAGTGGCTTCCTGTGCTCATCCTACCTGCACTGCAACCCAGTTACCCGCTCTCGGTACCGGTGCCTCCTGGTGCTTTCCCCCCTCTGTTCAAATCCCCAGAGGGAGGTCAGCGCCAGTTTGCAAAGTTGAGCCGTCCGCAGCATCTTGGCCTCGGTAAGTACGATCCCTGATAGTATAAACCAGCCAGATGTCTGAGGCCGACAGGGCGCGCTCACCTTTTGAGACTCTCTGCCAGCAGGTCTCTGCTTTAACCGAGGTGGTACAGAAGCTTCAAGAGGGATATCTCCAAATGGATGGCCGTCTACAGCAACTAGCCATCCCATCTGGATCGTCCGCAGCTCCACCCATGGGGCATTCAGCTTCGCAGCCCTCTGCGGGCCCAGCAGTGATGGTCACGCACCCGGAACCCTGAGTACCCACACCTGAACGTTTCTTAGGCGACCAAAGGAAGTACCGAGCCTTCAAAAATGCCTGTACCTTGTATTTTGCTCTGCAACCCAGAACTTTTTGCTCAGAGGCGGTGAAAGTGGGGTTTGTCATCTCCCTTCTCTCAGATGAACCTCAGGCCTGGGCCCATAGCCTAATGGAGCAGAGAAGCCCCGTTCTGGATACCATAGACGATTTGTTCACTCACATGGCCAAGCTATATGATGACCCTCTACGCTCCGCCACTGCAGAAGCCACCCTCCACAATCTGAACCAGGGAAGACGGCCTGTAGAGGATTACACCGCTGAGTTCAGGAAGTGGTCAGCCGACACTGGCTGGAACGAGGTGGCTTTAAAGTATCAGTACCGCCAAGGCCTCTCCGAGGCTCTCCGAGGCCCTTAAAGATGAACTGGCACGGTCCGAAACCCCTGCTTCACTGGAGGGTTTGATCCAGTCTGCCCCCAGTTGGACCAACGCCTGTGGGAGCGACGTTCTGAGCGGTTCCAGGCCACCCGTCTGGGCCCCGCCACGACTGCCTCCAGTGCCTGCATCTCCATCTGTTCCATCGAACACCTCCTTAC
The DNA here is from genome assembly GCF_905171775.1 of Rana temporaria. Lineage (NCBI taxonomy): Eukaryota > Metazoa > Chordata > Amphibia > Anura > Ranidae > Rana > Rana temporaria. The sequence goes on along the minus strand of NC_053494.1, from coordinate 87,589,875 downwards.
CTGATCCGGAGCCAATGCAACTCGGCCTAGTACGAACACCCCTCACTCCTGAGGAAAGACTGCGAAGGCGTCAAGCAAACCTTTGCCTCTATTGCGGAGGGGATGGCCACTTCTTACGCAACTGCACGGTGAGACCCAGTAAGTTGAAACCATCACCAGCTCTCAATTACCATGTCTTGCATCTACCACAGACTTATGTTGTGCTTTTCCTTTCTCTGCAGCTTCCGGAAGGGGCAACCCGCCTACCGGCAATCATTGACTCTGGAGCATGCAGCTGCTTCTTGGACTCTACCATGGCCCAGAAGCTGCACGTTCCCTGCCGTACTAAGGACTTCCATCTCCAAGTTCATTTGGCCGACGGCTCTCTTCCCCGTTCTGGACTGGTCACTCATGAGACTCTTCCCCTTCATGTTATCTCTGACTTTGGACATCAGGAGCACCTTCGGCTGGACCTCATTCCATCTCCCATGTTCCCCATCATCTTGGGTCTCCCGTGGCTACAAGTTCATCAACCTTGTATTAACTGGCTCACAAGAGACATCAGTTTCACATCCTCTTATTGTTCCCAGCACTGCCTTCTACCTCCTCCTGCTCCACCATTGTAAACCCACCGGAAAATCTTCAGCACGTCCCTTCTGCCTATCTAGGGTTTAAAGAAGTTTTCGATAAGCAGCAGGCTGACTGCTTACCCCCGCATCGGCCATATGACTGCCCCATCGACCTGAGGTCCCCTTCGGCCGCATTTTTCCTCTTTCGGAAACTGAATTGAAGGCCCTCAAGGCCTATATCAATGAAAATCTAAAGAAAAAGTTTATTCGCCCTTCTTCCTCTCCCGCTGGGGCTGGAATCTTTTTCGTTGAGAAGAAGGATGGCTCGCTCCGACCCTGCATAGATTATAGGGAACTAAACAAGGTCACTATTAAAAACAGATATCCACTACCGCTCATCCCAGAGTTGTTCCAGCATTTTTCGCTCTGCTCGAATCTTTTCTAAGCTCGACCTCCGGGGTGCATACAATCTCGTCCGGATCAGGGCAGGGGACGAGTGGAAGACTGCGTTCAGATCTAGATTTGGACATTTCGAATATTTAGTCATGCCCTTTGGGCTCTGCAACGCCCCTACCACATTCCAACACTTAGTCAACGATATCTTTTGCCAGCATCTGGATGACTTTCTTGTTGTTTACTTAGACGACATCCTTATCTTCTCAGCTACTCTAGAATTACACCCGAACCATGTTAAAAAAGTCCTCATGATCCTCAGAGAACACAGGTTGTATCTCAAAGCAGAGAAGTGCGAGTTCGAGAAAACCTCAGTACAATTCCTGGGCTTCATTATATCCACTGATGGGGTTGCCATGGACCCTCAGAAGGTCAAATCAATTCAGGAATGGCCAGCTCCAACAGACAAAAAAGGTGTCCAACATTTTATTGGCTTCGCCAATTTCTATAGGAGGTTCATCATCGGGTTCTCCTCCATTGTCTCCCCCATCACCAAGCTTACAGGTCAAGGGAATCGGTTTCATTGGTCACAGGAAGCTCAGGAGGCCTTCACCAAGCTGAAAGCAGTGTTTTCCTCTGCACCCATTCTACATCATACAGATCCAGCACTCCCGTTCATCCTGGAAGTCGACGCCTCAGAGTCCGCTACTGGCGCTGTTCTGTCCCAGAGACAAGGGCCAAAATCTCTTTTGCACCCAGTTGCCTATGCCTCCCGGAAACGTACTCCGCCTGAAAATAATTACGATGTCGGGGATAGGGAGTTACTTGCCATTAAATTTGCATTGGAGGAGTGGAGATACCTGCTGGAGGGGGCAATTCACCCCATCATGATTTTTACCGACCACAAGAACTTAGAATATTTACGATCTGCTAAACCTCTAAGACCCAGGCAGGCCCGTTGGGCTCTCTTTTTCACTCGCTTTAACTTTCACATTACCTATAGACCCAGCTCAAAGAACGGTAAAGCTGACGCACTTTCAAGGATGTTCTCGGAAACTCCCAGTACATCTGAACCCAGCACCACCCTGAACCCCCAAAACGTTTTTTTTAATTTCTCAGTCAGATTTTCTCAACTCTCTTAAATTGGTGTCTCGTCAATGTTCGGATCCGGAAATCTCGTCCCTGGAAAAGCAGGAAGATTTATGGTGGTCCCGAGATAAAATCTTCGTGCCAAGGGAAGTAAGGCAGCTGCTTCTGGGTACCTTCTATGACCTCAAGCTGGCAGGCCATTTTGGATCATGCAAGACTTCTGAACTAGTCTCTCTGTCCTTCTGGTGGCCAAAGTGGCGACGCGACTGCAAAGCTTACGTGGCCTCCTGTATCCGTTGCCAACGCAACAAAGGACCTATCACCAAAACCTGGGGCCTACTTAAACCGCTACCCATTCCGGAGCGCCCTTGGGCAGAGGTCTCAATTGACTTAATTGTAGACCTGCCGCCTTCTGAAGGGTTCACCACGATCTTAGTCGTGGTCGACCGTTTGTCTAAAATGGTGCATTTCCTGCCCATGGTTGGCACGCCCTCAGCTTCTGATACAGCTAGAATTTTTTTTAAGGAAGTCGTCAGGCTTCATGGAGTACCCAAGAGTATTGTATCCGATAGGGGTACACAATTCACGTCCAAATTATGGAGGGAGCTCTGTAAGTCCATGGAAGTGAAGATCTGTTTGTCCTCGGCCTATCATCCTCAGAGCAACGGCCAAACGGAAAGAACTAACCAAACTCTGGAGCAGTACCTCCGCTGTTTTTGCTCAGTTTCTCAGGATGACTGGCGATCCCTATTGGCATCCGCTGAATTTGCATACAATAACTCTGTTCATGCTACCACAAATCAAATGCCGTTTTGGGCTAATTGCGGCTTTTACCCTTCTTTCCAACCGGATTTCATTCCTGAAGCACCTGTTCCGGCCGTCCAAGAACGTATAACTTTCATTCAACAGAATTTCTTGATGTTACAAAAAGTAATGCAGCGGGCTCAGGAGGACTATAAACATGTTTATGACAGAGGAAGGAAGGACTGTCCTACCTTTGAAGTCAGAGAGAAGGTTTGGCTATCCGCCTCTAACCTTAAATTACCTATCCCTTCACAAAAGTTGGGCCCAAGATTCATCGGTCCATTCAGGATTAAGCGTAAGATCAACTCTGTGGCCTTTGAATTGGCATTTCCTGATTCGTACCGGATTCATCCGGTATTCCATGCTTCGCTGCTTAAATCTCTGGTTCTGGATCCTTTTCAAGGGAGAGGAGAGCCTCCGCCTCCACCAGTAGAGGTTGAAGGAGAAAAAGAATTCGAAGTGGAAACTATCTTAAACTGCAGGAAAAGAGGGAGACAGCTCCAATATTTAATTAAGTGGAAAGGCTATCCCCCGGAGGACAATTCATGGGAGCCTTCCAGGAACATTCATGCCCCTCGCATAATCCGGTCTTTTCATCAAGAACATCCGGAATTGATGGCCAGTTTGGGCGTCCGGAGTCCGCCCCTTGGGGGGGCACTGTCAGGGCTCCAGTTCTGTCACCCACGGTTTCGCGCACATGCGCAGAAGAACGGCGCTATCACGCACATCTATGCAGCACGCATGCGCGGCCCGGCGGAGCCAATCAGAGACTTGACCGCCCTATTTAATCCTGCCTCTGACACATGACAGGTTGCTGGTTTATCATCAGCTCCTGTATGTGTTCCACTGCTTTACCTTGCCTTTGACCCGGATTGCCTGACTCCCTGATTGGATACCTGACCTCTGCTTCACTTCGGATTGCTGCCTTCTCTAACCCCTGACCTCGGCTTGAACCTTGGACTTTGCTGCTTCTCTCTGATCCCTGACCCCGGCTTGAACCTCGGACTCTGCTGCTCTCTCCAATCCCTGATCCCAGCTTGAACCTTGGACTTTGCTTGTTTCTTCAGCCTTTGTTCCTGGCCTGTCTTGGACTGGTTCCCTGCTACTTCCTGCCTGTGCATCCTGTGTTTCCGGATTTCTCACCTGCCCATCAAGTGACACCAGTGGCTTCCTGTGCTCATCCTACCTGCACTGCAACCCAGTTACCTGCTCTCGGTACCGGTGCCTCCTGGTGCTTTCCCCCCTCTGTTCCCATCACCAGAGGGAGGTCAGCGCCGGTTCGCAAAGGTGAGCCGTCCGCAGCATCTTGGCCTCGGTAAGTACGATCCCTGATAGTCCAAAGTCAATAAGAAATAGACACCTGTCGTGGACATTCCATTACTGCTATATGCAACATACACCCCTAGACGGCGGAGGAGCCACGAGGTAACATGCCACCCAAAACAAACCAGCAGCTCATTCGGGGGTAGTGCTACACATTTATTTATCCCCCCATTTTCTTCCTCATTACAGACTGAAGGAAGAAATGCGTGTTGCAGGAAAAAAGAAACAATGAAATAGCCTATGATGAGGCGCATATGTGGAGGCTAGCAGGACTGACATGTCAGGCTAGAGCTCTGCTCTGTGAGGGAGAAAAGACACATATTTCAGGATGCCAGTCAAATCAAAAGTGATAAAATGTGTGGACTCATTTGCCCAAGAGGTGAGGGGGACCTTTTATGAGGAAAATGGTGCTGGGGGGGTGCCCAAAACAAGTAAAAAACTAACCCCAATAGCGGCAGCCAGCAGACTAAAGGTACAGCAAAAAAGGCCCCAGCCCCCTCAGCTGTATTCTCCTCAGGTAAAGAGAAAAAGAGTATGGCAAAGCAGATGAAACCCACTATCTCCCTGGGAGATTTGAACTCTGACAGCGAAGATGATAATGACATTTCTCAAGCAGCACTTCAAGACACAGCTGTCCCCTCAGGATTATTAAAGCAATTTGATAAAATGCTGCATAAAGCCTTAGGCCTCGTACAGACAAGGGGTTATTCGCTGGAAACGGTCCGCCGGACCGTTTCCAGCGGACATTCCTCCTCCGGATTTTGATCTGATGGCTTGTACACACCATCGTATCAAAATCCGCGCGGAAAACATCCGCAGTCACGTGTCGCCGCGACGATGACGCGGCGACGTGCGCGCTGCTGGAAGGTAAACACTTCCACGCATGCGTCGAATCATTACGACGCATGCGAGGGATGGGAGCGGACGGACTGATCCGGTGAGTCTGTACAGACGACCGGATCAGTCCGCTGGACTGGATCCCAGCGGATAGATTTCGTAGCATGCTACAAAATTTTTATCCGCTGGGAATCCGTCGGCTGGATTTTTATCCGCCGACAATTGTCCGCTCGAGCCTACACACGACCGGATCTATCCGCTGGAACTGATCCGCGGATCAATCCCAGCGGATAGATCCGGTCGTGTGTACAAGGCCTTAAAGCACACCTCAGAACAAATCACCTCTAACCTCACAAAGGAGATTAGAGCATTGGGGAACCGGACAGAAACATTGGAATTGAAAGTTGAAGAAATTGAAGTTTTCACCCAAGAATGTCTGACTGAACTGGACTCACTTAAAGAGGAAAATATAACACTACAAAATAGGTTGGACTGGAGGATTATGAAAACCGCGCCAGAAGGTCCAATTTAAGATTCAGAGGTATTCCTGAATCAGTCTTAGACCTCCAAGCCACCATACTAGCCTTATGTCAGGAATTACTGCCAGGAATAGCAGTGGAACGGATGGAAATGGACAGAGTTCACAGGGCACTTGTGCCCAAAAAGACAGAGGGTCCCCCTAGGGACATTATTGCCAAGTTCCATTATTACAGAACAAAGGAGCAGATATTGGAAGCAGCCAGAGAAAAGAACAATTTACTCTTCCAAGGATATAACTATCAGATATTTGCAGATATCTCCCAGCTAACTATATCCAAGAGGCGGGCAATGAAACCTCTCTTATTGGAACTCCAACACCACAAGATTAAATATCAATGGGGATTCCCCTTTTCCCTGCGCTTCACCTACCAAGGAACCGAAATTACTTGCAGAACACCTGACCAACTTCAACAAGCCTTACTTGACCTCAAGCTAATTGAAGGAGCAGCCACAGCAACCACCTCACGCAGAAGATCAGCATCTGCTTCTTCCCACAACAATTTACCTCAGCATGGGATGAATAATGGTACCCACCATTCACATAAACGAGGCAGATTTGCATCCCAACCCCAGGACCAAGAAGATACAATGGACTGACTGACCATCACAAAAGTTTCCTCATTTTTCTTTTTGCTTCAACAACACTTTTTGGCAAAGAAAAATACAACTCATGTAAAAACGTTTTTCCCAAAAGGAAATAAGTATTACACTTAGGGCCAGATTCACAGCGGAGATACGACGGAGTATCTCAGATACTCCGTTGTATCTCTCAGAGTATCTATGCGACTGATTCATAGAATCAGTTACGCATACAGTAGATATCCCTAAGATCCGACAGGTGTAATTGTTTTTTTTGTAATTGTTGGATCTTAGAATGCAGTACCGCGGCCGCCGCTGGGGGGAGTTTGCGTCGTAAACCAGCGTCGGGTATGCAAATTGGGAGTTACGGCGATCCACGACTGATTTTCGCGTTCGCTACGTCGCCGCTAGTCTAGTTTCCCGTCGCAAAGTTAGTCGTGGTTTTTGGTGCCTTAAATTTACACAGCAAACGTATTGCTGTATTAAGTATGGCCGTCGTTCCCGCGTCGAAATTTAAAAATTCACGTCGTTTGTGTAAGCCGTCCGGGAATACGGAATTACGCTACGCGAGTCGCCGTTCGAAAAAATGACGTCACTTCGCGCAAAGCACGGCGGGAGTTACGAAACGGAGCATGCGCAGTAGGTCCAGCGCGGGAGTGCGCATAATTTAAATGGCACACGCCCATTTAAATTACGCGGGCTTACGCCGGAGGCCGCCGGCGTAGTTTTCATCGCAAGTGCTTTGTAAATCAGGCACTTGCGATGAAAACTTGCGGCGGTGTAACGTATCTACGATACGTTACGCCGCCGCACTTCTACCTGAATCTGGCCCTTAATTTCCACTCTTCAACATTTTTTTTTTTTATACTTTTTCTTTTCCTCGCAATTTAAATATTTTTTTTATGAAATACCTGAAGACCTGATTGTATATTTTAAACACACAGAGTAATATTACTATCTTATCATCTACTACTTGTGTGTAAATTCAGGGTAGTGTATAAACCACCTATATTAATTTAGCCAGTTTGTTAATGTACTTGTGCTTTGCACCCATTTTGCTTCACAAATACTTTAAGGTTATTTATTTACAAGTGAAGCATAGTTATTAACACACCTTAAACAAAGATAAGGAAAAGTTACATTCTTTTTTTGTTTGTTAAACATTCTGGCTATTATAGTCACAATGCTTAATGTTACAATAGGGGAAATTTCAATATTATTTTAAACCTTGAATAACCCCACATTTTATTGTGGTAATAGTTTAAAAATAACCAGTATTACCCCAGTAGTTTAGTCGTTATTGCATCCCCCCCCCCCCAATTTCACTTTCATGTATGGGAAATCAAATATAACTTATTCACAATTTTCTTATATTTAGTTAGGGCGAAAAATATCACATTTAGTAAGCGGTTCTCCAGTGCATGGAAAAAACATGTGCCTCACTACGATCTCCTCGGATCCCCATAATATTATGTGGGGATTCGACGAGGGCCCCTTTCCCCCTGATAGGGGACTTTATCCCTTATCACGGGTAAACCTCAAGGGCCAGATCCACAAAGCAAATGCGCCGACTTAACTCGACATACGCGGCGTAATTGAAATTTACACGGCGCGTATATTTGCGCCTGATCCTCAAAACGAGATACGCCTTAAAATCCTGTTTTTCTGTCCTACCTAAAATAATTACACCGGCGCTTTTCTGTGTGCAAATTACGCTAGAAACGCCCCTATTTTGATAGGCAAAGGTGCAAATGAGGGAGATAGGGCGATCCACAAAATTAAGTGTGTGCGCCGTAGATTACGCCCTGTGCGCTTCTGTTAGTTTCAATGTGTAAATTTACACATTATAAAAGGTGCCCTAATTTTACACATGCCGTGTAATGGTCAGCTAAAGCAACACCATTAAGGAACAGCTGAGCACACACACTTGCTGGACTACAATCTGTATGCCAACATGCCAGGGGCATCCATGTGCATAGCTAGACTAGTGACTTCAGCGACCGAGGGTACCCCCTCTTTTGAGGGAATAGCAGTCAGGAGACGCCTCGCAGAATGCATCTTTGCACAGTAAACACACACATTAATTATGTCACAATGAGAATGCATAAATGCACACCCACTGTGGTCCCTAGCACAGACATATCACATGCACATCTAATTGGATTAGATCCAAGTACCCCCCCCATTGGTACTTGGGAGCAGTAACGCCCCGCCACGGCTCCAATTCTGTTACTGTGCATTCATACACCATTCAGGAACCTGGGATCACTTCTCCCTGGTCCTGGGGATCCCTACTCCACCAAAACTGAGGGTGACACCCTTATTTAATCAGGAATGCCACCCCCCCACATTCACACATCATTCACACACATAAACCAAATCATAAGTACAGTATACAAAACAAAATCACAAAAAAAAAAAAAAAATCAAAAGTACCCCTGCAAATTAATTGCGGTGGCCTTTGCTCCGTCTGGGCTGCCCACGGCCACGGGCACGGCCACGGCCACGGCCAACTGGAGAATCTTCATGGGGGGGGGTGTGAGCAGGGGAGGGAGTATCTTCATGGGGGGGTGGGTGAGCAGGGGAAGGAGGAGCCTCCCCTGGTGTCTGTCCTCCTGCTGGCCTGCCCTCCAAGGCCACTGCTATCCTTGTGAGACAGTTTGTAAGGGCAGCCGCATTGGCCTGGCCAGCCCGGGTATTGTCCTGGACAGCCCGGGTATTGTCCTGCACAGCCTGGGTCAGGGCAGTCACCTCCTGGGCCACGCCTGTTGTGGCGGTCTGCAGCTCACACAAACATGTGATGACCGCCAATGAGTTGGTGGCCACATCACCGAGTGACTCCTTCATTACACCCAGGCTGTGCTCCATCTGGGTCAGAGTGACTTTTATCTGACCCAGAGTGCGGGTCTGCCGGGCATTGTCCTTCTGAGGATCCACACACGTGGCACATCTTCCCTTCCCCCACCCACACATGCTAATCACCAGATAGAAAAACCAAAAACTTACCTGGCCCCACAGGAACACCTGTCTGATATCCACGCAGGCCCACCACCTGCTCTGGCTGGAAACACCGGGCCACTGCCCATTCCTCCTCACTCAGACGGATGGGGCAGGGTCCCCCTCCTCCAGTGCCCCTGGTATGGGCAGTGATCTTAGCCACCTTGTTACGGACCACGCTCTTCAGGTCATTTATCTTTTTTTGGATGCCAGCAGGGGTCCTGGTCTCCCCCCCGCCGCATTGATCTGATCCGTAACCTTTTTTAATATCGCCTTCCTCTGGGCCGGGGAGGTGTTCTGGCTCTCAGGCCCATGTAAATAGCGCCCATATAGGACGATGGACCTAGCAAGGATTTGCTTCTCAACCTGATTAAAATTGAGCTTCCTGCGCTTGGGTGCCATCACAGACACCACTCAGCAACAATAAACTCACAGGACAAACAAACAAAAATACACAAACAACAAACAAACAAAAACACTCACAGAAGAAACACACAAAAAGCAAAACACACAAGCAGACAGCTACTACAAATTCAAAAACAAACACGCAAAAAACAAACACAAAATACAATCAGAAAAAAACAAACACAATATACAATAAAAATAAAAATAAAAAAATACACTCAGAAAAAAACAAACAGAAAATACACTTGGCAGAAACAAACACCAACTGCTATCTAATACTCCTCCAAAACTTCTCTATCACACACAACTCACCAACAAACACCGACAAACATTCAGAGCAGAAGCAACTTGCTCTAGGAAGGGTAACACAGGGAAATACTTTTGCAAGGGAAGTGTGTTTGACTGGGGCTATTTATACACAGGGCGATCCTCAAACTAAGTACGCTTGGCCTTTTACCTATCTCACTGATTGCGCCAAGCAAAGTTCTGCACATGCCCAGTGAGAAGCAGATTCGTGCGCGCATGCGCAGTACGGCCGGCCCTTCATTTGCATGGGGTCACGGCTCATTACAATGAAGCACGCCCACTTCCTTCACACTTGCAATAACCCCGCCTTACGCCTCGGAATTTAAGTTACGCAAGCGCAATTTTGTGCGCAAATGCGCTGTGGATACGGCAATAACAACACCAACTTAGGGTGCCGTAACTTAAATGACATAAGTTTTGAGTAACTTAATTTGCGCCGCTGTTTGTGGATCTGGACCCAAGTACTTTATCTGCTTAATTGTATTCAGATATTCTTTAATCTGTATTGTCTCTCATTTTCTTTTTAAGGATGATTATTTTGGATCCCCCTTTTCTTCTTTTTCTCCTTTGTCTGCATGGACTGGGTCGAGAAGCCACTTTACAATGAATAATAGTAAGATTAGCTTAATGGTTAGGCTATCATGGCTCCATTGAATGTATTGACTCTTAGGCCCCATACACACGATAGAATCCATCCGCTGAAAAATCCCAGCGAATGGGTTTCAGCGGATAGATCCTATGGTGTGTAAACTCCAGCGGATCTTTTTCCGCGGATATTTATCCCCTGGGATGGATTCCAGCAGATAAATATTAACTGACATGCTAAACAAATCTATCCGCTGGAATCCATCCCAACGGATGGATCCGCTGGTCTGTATAGACTCACCGGATCCATCCGTCCGAAGGGATCCCCTGCATGCGTCGTAATGATTCGACGCATGCGTGGAATTCCTTATATGACAGCGTCGCGCACGTCGCCGCGTCATAATCGCGGCGACGGCGCGACACGTCATCGCCAGAGGATTTCGGCGCGGATTTCAATGCGATGGTGAGTACACTCCATCGCATGGAAATCCGCACAAATCCTCGAGAGGATTTATCCGCGGAAACGGTCCGCTGGACCGTATTCGCGGATAAATCCTCTCGTGTGTATGGGGCCTTAATGTACAAGGTCTAAATGTACCTCAGAAACGAACAAAAGCATTTAGATCGTTTCAGGCTAAGAAAGCTCACATTGTTTGTTTGCAAGAAACGCACTTTACCACAAACACAACTCCTAAATTTTATAATGCCTTTTATCCACAAGTGTATACAGCATCTGCTACTACCAAGAAAAGGGAAACCCTAATAGCATTCCACGAACTACGCCATTTGTACTGAAAACAGAAATCAAAGACCCAGAGGGTCGATACCTTATTCTAACGGGCTTTATCATGGACACCGCTATTACAGTGGTCTCTTATTATGCACCCAACCTTAATCCAGTACCCTTTATGTCACATCTTTTCCAAATTATTAATACTCACAAAATGGGCTCCCTTTTTATATGCAGTGATTCCAATCAGGTCCTCCTTCCATTTTTGGACAAAACCCCATATGCTCCTCCAAAATATCAAGCCAAGTGGTCTCTCTCTAACCTCCTATCCAAATATAATTTAGCGGATTCCTGGAGAGAATCTAATCCAACGAAATGTAATTATACCTATTTCTCTAACCCACATTAATCATTCAGTCGCATTGATCATATATTTTTAACAATTGGTATGATTCCAGAAATACTCAACTCTAATATCATACCCATCCCGTGGTCTGATCACAATGCAGTGTTCACCACAGTAGCATCTGCTATACTCAAAAATCATGATCCAACTTGGTATCTCCCAGAGATATTGCTTAAGCATCCTACCTATTGCTTAGTGATTGAACAAGCCCTAAAATAATATTTAAAGCACAATATGAGCCCAGAAATATGCCCACTCATGCTTTGGGAAGCGCACAAACCAGTATTAAGAGGAACATTCCAACAACAATTAGGGATCCTTAAAAGAGAGCGTAAACAAATGGCAAGACAATTAGAAACAGAATTATACTTATCATTCATGGCCTTCCAAAATAATCATACTCCCACCGCCAAAAATCGTCTTGATAAAGCGCGTTTAGAGTATGATTTATTCCAGTGCCGGCCCAAGACATTGTGCTGCCTGGGACCAAGAATGAAATGCTGCCCCCCCCAAAAAAATCACGCCCACCAAAATGCCCCCACATTCATTATTTTATATCATGATAACTAAAGGGGACCCGTCATGGCTCTATACATGTATATAGGAATATAAAGAGGACCTGTCATGGCTCCATACATGTATGTAGGAGTATAAAGAGGGCCTGTCATGGCTCTATACATGTATAAAGAAGTATAAAGAGGACCTGTCATGGCTCTATACATGTATATAGGAGTATAAAGAGTATGTGTCATGGCTCTTTACATGTATCCAGGAGTATAAAGGGACCTGTAAATTGCCGGCGGCCACAATGTATTTTGCGCAAACTAATCAACGTACGCTAATTGTGTTTTCTTTGGTACCAAAAATATGTAGAAGAATACATATTGGCCTAAACTGATGATACATTTTTGGGATATTTATTATAGCAAAAATTTAAAAATATATATTTTTTTAAATTGTTTTTTTTTTGTTGTTTATAAAGTCCAAATCTACAGGTGGCACAGGGGCACAGCAGCACACATTATTATTTTTTTTACTTACCCTCCATGCTGCTTTCTATTATCTAGCTTCCTGCTGCACCTGCTAGGGCTGGGTCAATGTTCAACGTCGATAAACTGACCACCCCCCCGCCCGGGTCCCGGCCAATCACATTGCAAGGCAACCTAGCAGCAGGGAACCAAGAGGAGCGAGGAGAATGCTCTGACTTGTTTAATGACACTCTAATGATGCTTGCAACAAGGCAGGGCCGTCTTTAATATTAACTGGACCCTGGGAAAACATTTTCTTGGGCCCCCTTCATGCAATTCCGCTCTCCACCCCCACATCATAAAAAACAAACCCCTTTTGGCCAGTGATAAAGATCACCCCGGTGTTCTGAGACATACAATAGATAGCAGCTAGACTTAAAATCAGTTTACTGCAGCAAATCAGGCAGCTACCACAATTGGTTGCCAAAGGTTACCACTCACTGACTGGTTGCTAGAGGTTACAGCACACAATGTGGCTCCCTGATTCATTGCTAGAGGCTATGCTATGTGTGCCACGGTGAAAAGTGGTCATGGTTAAAGTGGTAGTGGTAAATACAGTGTACAATACAATTTGAGATGACTTACATTTTGTAGACATCATGAGATTTGATGTTATGCTGCTTCTAATTCCAAGGCTAGCCAGCAATGGACAGGCTGGAATTCTGCATTGGGGAGGTGGTTAACAGGGTTGTCTCCCCCCCCCCCCAGGACAGGTCTGGGGAAGTAAAGGTGAGATATGAGAGAGAGTGAAGAGAAGGAGATAGAGGAAGGAGGGAAATGGAGAGAGAAATAGGGGGGGGGGGAAAGGGCGGCTAAAGAGGAGAAAGATGAAATAAAGAGGGGTGAAAGGGGGGGAGTGTTGGGGTTGGTGGGGAGAGAAAAAGGGGAAATATGAGAGGGAAAGAAAGGGAGGTAGAAGGGGCAAAGATAGAGAGAGTGGGAGGAGAAAGAGATGGGGGGGGGGCAAGAAAAAATATATGGGGGGAAGAACGATGGAGAGGAGGGAGAGAAAGTGAGAAATAGAGGGGGATAAGAGGGTGAGGACTGAGGAAAAGGAGTGAGACTGTTGGGGGGACCATGGGGTGGGGGGGGGAGATGAGAAAAAAATAGAGGGAGCTAAAGACAGGAGGGAGGAAGAGAGGTGGAGAAACATGGGGGAGAGGTGGATGAGAGAAAGGTAGATGAAAGAGTGAGAGGGGAAAAAGAATGGGGGGGGGCAAGAAAGAGAGAGAAAATGAGGTATGAGAGAAAAGCGCAGAGAGATAGACTGTGTGTGGGGGGGGGGGGGAGAAGGGGAGAGGGGAGGGAGAAGTGGGGGCAGAGCAAGTGATGGTGGGGGCAAAAGGATTGTTTACCATTTATTGCCTCCCCCATTTAGACTGCATCCCCTTGGGTGGCTTAGGCAGCTTGTATTAAATCTCCCGCCCAGCTGCTTGTACTGTAGATCCCCTTTCATTGCACACTGCGGGCAATGCAGGGAGTAGGAATGGGAGGGGTTAGGTGGATCCAAATGGCAGCGCAGTGTGGGATTAGACAGGCGGACACAGTGAAGTGATAGGCAGCGCTTACATACTAACTCCCAAGCAACTGTTCTTAGCTCACAGGCAGCACGGAGCACAGTGTTCTGGCAGGCAGCGCGGGCTCAGGATAGATCCTCGCATGCATCTCCTTCCAGCCAGCGGGGGTGGGGGGGATTCGGGGCAGCGGGTGCTTGTGAAACGTTCTCCTCTCCTCCTCTATAGCACCTGGGTGCCGCGCACGGCACGCTGTCAGCGGCGCAAGTACCCCCCTTTGGCCTCCTGAAGTCACGTTTCCGATGCCTGGATAAGACTGGGGGTACCCTGTTGTATTCCCCAAACTTTGTGTGTCAGATCATCGCTGCATGTTGCGTGCTGCACAACTTCGCAGTGAGAAAGGGCCTGGAGATTGACCTACGTGATGACCTGACCCCTGAACCAGACAATCCCCCCCTAACCGAGGGTACCCCATCTGCTGATGGTACAGCAGTCAGGAGATGTCTCGTGGAACGAATCTTTGAACGTTAAACACACACATTAAACATGGCACAATGAGAATGCATACATGCACACCACTGTGGTCCCTAGCACACACACCCCACATGCACATCACATTGGATTAGACCAAAGTACCCCACATGGTACTAGGGAGCAGCAACGCCGCGTCAAGGCTCCAATGATGTTGCTGTGCATTCATACGTCATTCATACGGACCTGGGGAGAACTTATCCCCAGCGACCGAGGGTGACACCCCTTACTGGCAGGAGTGTCACCCCCCCACATTCACACACCATTCACACTGTACTCTGCACTACTGCCTGTGTACAGCACCCAAAAAAAAAAGCTCTTAACCAGAGCAAATAATATAAAAAAAAATTAGCGGCCCTGACAACACCTGTTGTCCTCACTCGCTGACCGCTGCCTGTGAGGAGCGGAGGGGAGCAGAGTGGACTGGCTGGCTGGCGGACGTCAGAATGCCGCTCCCCTGAAAGTGCCGCCTGGTACCCATGGTACCACCCAGTCCCATCATAGGGCCGGCCCTGATTTATTCCTTACTGATTCAGTAGACAAAGCATTAAATAGAACTAAACATACATTCTACAGTATAGGAACGCTAATTAACCAGGCACATATTTAGCAAGAGCACTGAACTCTATTAATAAGACCTTCAAGCCTATCAAGCTTAAAATAGCAAACAACATTGGGCCATATTCTCAAAGAAGTTACGCCAGCGTATATGGAGATGCGCGGCGTAAGTGTAAAGATGCGCCGTCGTATCTATGCGCCGTAGTCACAGAACCAGATACGCCAGAAACAAGGCTTCTCCCGTCCATCTTAACTTGTTTAAGTTTACGCAGCGTAGGCGCATATTTCCGCTGATGGCATCCTGCGCTGCCATAGAATTAATATTCAAATATGCAAATGATGTAGATGCGCTGATTCCCGAACCTACGCGCGATCGGCGTAGGCTACGCGCTGTGCGCGTAAGACGAATGGCTGGCCTAAAGTTACCCCTCATAAAGCACGGGTAACTTTGCTCCAGACCTGAGTAAGTCAGCTTGAAAGCAAATACAGCAGCACCATCACGGACGAGCTGAGCAACCACACTTATAGGACAACACATTCGTATGCCAACATGCCAGGGGCAGGCGTGGTCTTAGCACTACTAGTGTGTGCAGAGGCCGAGGCGCGTAGAAGGAGGAGGGCACGTAGGAGGGCACGTGAGAGGATATACCCACCGCGCATTAGCCTCTTTGGCATGGGTGATTTGGAGGTGTATCGCCGTTTCAGATTCAGCCCTGATGCCATCCTGGAAATTACCAGAGCCCTGCAGGATGACATCACCAGCCCAACACACTGCTCACATGCAGTGCAGCCACTGGTGAAGGTCCTGGCAACACTGCATTTCCTGGCCACTGGTTCTTTTCAAAGAACAAGTGGGATATCACAAACCACCATGAGCAGATGTGTGCACCAGGTTGTCCCCGCAATCCTCAGATGCATGTCCCACCACATCATCAAACCCACCCAGGAGGAACTGCGGCTGAAGGCAATGCGTGAGTTCTGCCTAATTGACGGATTCCCACGCACCGTGGGGGCCATTGATTGCACACATGTGGCACTACAGCCCCCCCATGAGACAGAGCACATTTATCGCAATCGGAAGCATTGGCATTCAATCAATGTACAGGTGATAGTGGATGCCCATGGCCTCATATGGCACGTCCGTGCCAAACACCCAGGATCCAGCCATGACAGCTTCATATTCCGTCAAAGCGACATCCCAAGACAATTTGAACAGAACATGTATGGGGACAGCTGGCTGGTTGGTGAGTGACATGGGTGTCAGGTATGACTGTCCTCCCCCATGATGCAGACATCACGAGGGGCACATGCATGACTAACATCCTCCTGTCTTTTCCCTTCCAGGTGACTCTGCATATGCACTGGGACCCCATCTCATGACTCCATTCCGGAGCCCCCAAACCCCAGGAGAGAGAAGATACAATAAAGCACACGCACGTACCCGTGGAGTGGTGGAACGCACATTTGGCCTCCTGAAGTCACGTTTCCGATGCCTGGATAAGACTGGGGGTACCCTGTTGTATTCCCCAAACTTTGTGTGTCAGATCATCGCTGCATGTTGCGTGCTGCACAACTTCGCAGTGAGAAAGGGCCTGGAGATTGACCTACGTGATGATCTGACCCCTGAACCAGACAATCCCCCCCTAACCGATGGTAGATGGTACAGCAGTCAGGAGATGTCTCGTGGAACGAATCTTTGAACGTTAAACACACACATTAAACATGGCACAATGAGAATGCACGCATGCACACCACTGTGGTCCCTAGCACACACACCCCACATGCACATCACATTGGATTAGACCGAAGTACCCCACATGGTACTAGGGAGCAGCAACGCCGCGTCAAGGCCCCAATGATGTTGCTGTGCATTCATACGTCATTCATACGGACCTGGGGAGAACTTATCCCCAGCGACCGAGGGTGACACCCCTTACTGGCAGGAGTGTCACCCGACCACATTCACACACCATTCACACTGTACTCTGCACTACTGCCTGTGTACAGCACCCAAAAAAAAGCTCTTAACCAGAGCAAATAATATAAAAAAAGCTCTTAGAGCAAACATAAGTTAAAAAAAATCACTTGCCCCGGCGCGGGCTAGGCCTGGTGCCCAGGTTCCTGGCCCTCACTTGCCTGGGGGGAGCCTTAGTTGGGGGGGTGGGGCATCAGGTGGAGGAGCATCCCCAGGTCCCTCCCTGGCTGCCTGTCTGCCCTCCAAAGCCACCGCTATGCGGCTGAGCACAGCCTCCAGGGTAGCTGTCTGGGCCTGTACAGCCACTCGAAGGCACCTGACCTCCCCCACAAGTTCAGCTGTGGTCGTCTGCAGCTCCCCCAGGCTGGTGACTGTGGCTGCACTATTTCCAGCAACATGGAAAGAAAAGACAGGAAAAAAAGCGCCTCTGAGTCATCTGATTTAATAAAATGATTAATGTAGATATCCAACACTTACATTACATATAGCAGGAACAAGGGTGCAAGTGAGGATCTATGGATAGGAGCCAGATCGTGTATCAATCCTGATGAGCCAAGTCCGTGGCTGTGTATGAGCGGTGCAGATGCACGGCGCTCAGTCCAATAGATGATGAGGTCAGCGGGACGGTGGCTGGCAAGGGCCAAAACGATGTGGTTTAGAGCAAAGCTAGACACAGCGCTCGTTCCGAAGGGGGTGACATCAGCAGGATGGTGGCTGACAGGGACCAAGAAGGCACATGACGCGTTTCAGAGCCAGCGCTAGTCAATGGCAAGACTGCGCGCTTCTTTTTCAAGTGTACAGAGGACAGGGCCTTGCGGGATTATAATGGAAAGACCATGTGATAGTAATGAGCCAATAGGGGGCCTGGATTTACGATCGGTACAACCAGATGCAGTGGAAGGAGACAGTAGAATATAAAGGATAAAAGATATATATAGAGTAACGAAATAATAATTGCAGGGGGGGGGGGGGGGGGGGAATGCGACCTAATTGATATAAGAGGGAAATAATTTGAAAGTTATTGCCAAACTATATAGGATTATTATATTTTAACGGCAACACTTCCTGTGTACACATGAAAATCGAACAATAAGAGAAAAAGAGAAAATGTATATATAGTAAAATACATTAATAACATTACATACATAAAATTAAATGGTATAAAACTGGAGGTATAATAATATAAAGATATCAAAACTGCAATAAAATATATCAGCAACCAATAAATTATGTTAATAAAATCAATTGGAATTGTATGTATATATATATCTCTACACATATATATCTATGCTGGAAACTTATGTTGAGAAAAAATTGATAGATAGAGAATCGATCATATAATAACAGCAATATAATAACAACTGACTGAGCTGTGTATAGATTATTAAAATAATAGCAAGAAATCAATCTTGTGCAAAGAGCATCATAAAAATAGAAAGGGCACACCAGATAACATAATCTATATTTTTATATATTATAGGATGGTATTCACGTCCAGTTCCTCATTTAATCCGAGGGGAGCAAGACAATTAAGCGTAAATATCCAAAAAGTTTCGCGCTCGCAGAGTCGCGAAAAGCGCTCAGCCTCAGACAACTTTTTGGGGATTGATTCAATGACCCATACCCGCAGGCCATCAGTGGACTGATCATGGTGTTGCAAAAAATGACGGGGAACGCTATGCTCGTCGCAGCCTGCTTGAATGAGGCGACGGTGTGTACCAAAACGTTGTCTGAGTGGGTTGATTGTGCGGCCCACATATAAAAGATTGCATGGACATGAAAGACAATATACAACGTAATCGGTGGAACAGTTATAAAAGTTTTCTAGCTTGTAAGTTTTTTCATTGTGGACAAAATGTTTTTGGCCATGGGTAACAAAGTGGCAAGTTTTGCAACGAGATTTATTGCATCTATACATTCCAGTGAGGGGGACCAAACAAGTAGTACTGGATAATGTAGGATCTTTAAGTTTACTCTGAGCTATTTTATTTTTAAGGGTGGGGGCCCTCCTGTATGTAATTTTAGGCTTGTCACTTAAGGTAGTAGCTAGATGGGGGTCCTGTTTTAAAATATTCCAGTGTTTAATTAAAATGTGTTCCATCTTCTTGTATTGTTCGTGGTATCCAGTAATAAAACGTACGGTTGATGTTTCAGGCAATTTTTTCTGTTTGGATTTTATTCCAGGTAAAAAGGTATGGTGTGCTTGATCAATCAATGGTTCTGGATATCCTTTTTCTAGAAATAGTTTTTTTAGATGTTGGCTTTGTGTGATGTAATCACTGTCCCTTGTGCAGTTATGTCTCAGTCTACAAAATTGTCCCTTAGGAATGTTTTTAATCCATGTTGGGTGGTGACAACTGTTATAGTGGAGATATGAGTTGCCCGCAGTAGGTTTAGTATAATTTCGTGCAAATATGTGTCCATCTTCATGACTCAATTCAAGATCGAGAAAAGCCAAACTTTCTGTATTCCACACAAAGGTGAAAGACAGGCCTAGATTATTGTTGTTGCAGTATTCAACGAATGGAATTACCGTAGGTTGGGGACCATCCCAAATAATAATTACGTCATCAATATAAAATATTATGTGCCGTAAAAAGGGATTATCTTTTAAAATAAAGAGTTTTTCCCAATATCCCATGGTTAAATTTGCGTAAGAGGGGGCAAAATTAGCGCCCATGGCAGTACCGTGAGTTTGGAGGTAAAAGCTGCCATCAAAATAGAAGTAATTGTGTTCAAGGCAAAATGTGGTAGCTTCAAGTATGAAGGCCATCTGTCTATGATTGAGCAAGGGGTCAGAAGAAAGAAACTCTCGAACAGCTAACAAACCTATGTCATGAGGTATAGATGTGTATAGGGAATTTACATCAAGGGACAGCCAAGAATAGCCGTTTTCCCAGGTATATGGGGATAAGAGTTCCATTAAATGAATAGAATCTCTTATATAGGACGGGAGTTGTTGAGCTAGAGGTTGTAGGAAAGAGTCAATATATAACAAAAAGCCACTAGTGATGCTGTTCATTGAGGCCACGATAGGTCTTCCTGGAGGATGTAGGGGGTCCTTATGTACTTTCGGCAGATGATAAAAGTATGGTGTACTATAGAAATCCTTATGGAGAAACGAGACTTCATTTTTGTCAATGACTGAATCTGCTAGGGCTTTTTGAATCAAGGCTTCAGATTCCAAACGGAAAGATGGAAGAGGATCATTAGTGAGTTTTTTGTATGTATCTTGGTTAGCCAACAGCAGGGCCGGACTAGCCTACCGGGATACCGGGAAAATTCCCGGTAGGCCGCCTGCTGTCAGTCAAATATTAATCAGCTCAGCTGCCTGTGGGCCTCGGCGGCGGCCGCCATCGCGGCCGCGGCCGCACTTTTCAATTATGCGCCTGCCCTCTCCAGTCAGTGTCATGTTAATGTCTCAGTCACATTATGTATGTATGTTGATTAAAGCAGCGGCGGCTGGCCGCCGGCGATTTGCGGCCGCCATGCTCGCCGCTGCACTTTCCTTCCCGGCGCCCGCGCTGTGTGGACTGTCACTGGAGCGATCGTGCCACGTGTCTGAGGGAGGGGAGGAGCCGAGCGGGAGAAGAACCGAACGTCAGATCTTGTTCTATCTTCCCGTGCGGCGCCAGCACCTCCCAGAGTCCCAGTGCAGAGTCACGTGTCTTCAGCCGCAGCCAGAGGAGAATAAGTAAACGCCCGGCCCGGCCACAAGGTGAGGAACAAATCCTATATACTGTGTGTATCTCTCACCATATAACGTTGCACCCCCCGCCCCCCCCCCTCCTCTCTCTGCCACCTACCTACCTTTGTTTACATTTTCCAGGGACAGGAGTCTGTCTAATAATCTCAGAGAGGGGGGGGGTTGACCATGGAATGGTGAGAGAGAGAGAGAGTCCAGTCCCCTGCTTTCACCCAGCCCCCTGTGTCACCCAGTCCCGTGTCACCCAGTCCCGTGTCACCCAGCCCCCTGTGTCACCCAGCCCCCTGTGTCACCCAGTCCCGTGTCACCCAGCCCTCTGTGTCACCCAGTCCTGTGTCACCCAGCCCCCTGTGTCACCCAGTCCCGTGTCACCCAGCCCCCTGTGTCACCCAGCCCCGTGTCACCCAGCCCCCTGTGTCACCCAGCCCCCTGTGTCACCCAGCCCCCTGTGTCACCCAGTCCCCTGTGTCACCCAGTCCCGTGTCACCCAGCCCCCTGTGTCACCCAGCCCCCTGTGTCACCCAGTCCTGTGTCACCCAGCCCCCTGTGTCACCCAGCCCCCTGTGTCACCCAGCCCCCTGTGTCACCCAGTCCTGTGTCACCAAGCCCCCTGTGTCACCCAGTCCCGTGTCACCCAGCCCCGTGTCACCCAGTCCCGTGTCACCCAGCCCCCTGTGTCACCCAGTCCCGTGTCACCCAGCCCCCTGTGTCACCCAGTCCTGTGTCACCCAGTCCCCTGTGTCACCCAGTCCCGTGTCACCCAGCCCCGTGTCACCCAGTCCCGTGTCACCCAGTCCCGTGTCACCCAGCCCCCTGTGTCACCCAGCCCCAGTCCCGTTTCACCCAGCCCCCTGTGTCACCCAGCCCCCTGTGTCACCCAGTCCCCTGTGTCACCCAGTCCCGTGTCACCCAGTCCCGTGTCACCCAGTCCCGTGTCACCCAGCCCCGTGTCACCCAGCCCCCTGTGTCACCCAGTCCCGTGTCACCCAGCCCCCTGTGTCACCCAGCCCCGTGTCACCCAGTCCCGTGTCACCCAGCCCCCTGTGTCACCCAGCCCCCTGTGTCACCCAGTCCCCTGTGTCACCCAGTCCCGTGTCACCCAGCCCCCTGTGTCACCCAGTCCTGTGTCACCCAGCCCCCTGTGTCACCCAGTCCTGTGTCACCCAGCCCCCTGTGTCACCCAGTCCCCTGTGTCACCCAGTCCTGTGTCACCCAGCCCCCTGTGTCACCCAGCCCCCTGTGTCACCCAGTCCCCTGTGTCACCCAGTCCCGTGTCACCCAGTCTGGTGTCACCCAGCCCCCTGTGTCACCCAGTCCTGTGTCACTCAGCCCCCTGTGTCACCCAGCCCCCTGTGTCACCCAGTCCTGTGTCACCCAGCCCCCTGTGTCACCCAGTCCTGTGTCACCAAGCCCCCTGTGTCACCCAGTCCCGTGTCACCCAGCCCCCTGTGTCACCCAGTCCCGTGTCACCCAGCCCCCTGTGTCACCCAGTCCCGTGTCACCCAGCCCCCTGTGTCACCCAGCCCCCTGTGTCACCCAGCCCCCTGTGTCACCCAGTCCTGTGTCACCCAGTCCTGTGTCACCCAGCCCCCTGTGTCACCCAGCCCCCTGTGTCACCCAGTCCTGTGTCACCCAGTCCCGTGTCACCCAGTCCCGTGTCACCCAGCCCCCTGTGTCACCCAGCCCCCTGTGTCACCCAGCCCCCTGTGTCACCCAGTCCCCTGTGTCACCCAGTCCCGTGTCACCCAGCCCCCTGTGTCACCCAGCCCCCTGTGTCACCCAGCCCCCTGTGTCACCCAGTCCCGTGTCACCCAGTCCCCTGTGTCACCCAGTCCCGTGTCACCCAGCCCCCTGTGTCACCCAGTCCTGTGTCACCCAGTCCTGTGTCACCCAGCCTCCTGTATCACCCAGTCCCCTGTGTCACCCAGCCCCCTGTGTCACCCAGTCCTGTGTCACCCAGTCCTGTGTCACCCAGCCCCCTGTGTCACCCAGTCCTGTGTCACCCAGCCCCCTGTGTCACCCAGTCCCGTGTCACCCAGTCCCCTGTGTCACCCAGTCCCGTGTCACCCAGTCCCCTGTGTCACCCAGTCCTGTGTCACCCAGCCCCCTGTGTCACCCAGTCCCCTGTGTCACCCAGTCCTGTGTCACCAGTCCCCTGTGTCACCCAGTCTTGTGTCAACCAGTCCCCTGTGTCACCCAGTCCCCCGTGTCACCCAGTCCCGTGTCACCCAGCCCCCTGTGTCACCCAGCCCCCTGTGTCACCAAGCCCCCTCTGTCACCAAGCCCCCTCTGTCACCCAGCCCTCTGTCACCCAGTCCTCTGGCACCCAGTCCCCTGCTGTCGCCCAGCCCTCTGTAACCCAGTCCCCCTGTCACCCAGCCCTCTGTCACCCAGCCCTCTGTCACCCAGTCCCCTGTCACCCAGTCCCCTGTTCTCACCCAGTCCCCTGTCACCCAGCCCTCTGTCAACCAGTCCTCTGTCACCCAGTCCCCTGCTGTCGCCAATTCCTCTGTCACCGAGTCCCCTGCTGTCACCAAGTCCTCTGTCGCCCAGTCCCCTGCTGTCGCTAAGTCCTCTGTCGCCCAGTCCCCTGCTGTCGCCCAGTCCTCTGTCACCCAGTCCTCTGTCACCCAGTCCCCTGTGTCACCCAGTCCCCTGCCGTCACCCAGTCCCCTGCCGTCACCCAGTCCCCTGCCGTCACCCAGTTCCCTGTGTCACCCAGTCCTCTGTCACCCAGTCCTCTGTCACCCAGTCCCCTGCTGTCACCCAGTCCCCTGCTGTCACCCAGTCCCCTGCTGTCACCCAGCCCTCTGTCACCCAGTCCCCTGTCACCCAGTCCCCTGTCACCCAGTCCCCTGTCACCCAGTCCCCTGCTGTCACCCAGTCCCCTGCTGTCACCCAGTCCTCTGTCACCCAGTCCTCTGTCACCCAGTCCCCTGCTGTCGCACAGCCCTCTGTCACCCAGCCCTCTGTCACCCAGCCCTCTGTCACCCAGCCCTCTGTCACCCAGTCCCCTGTCACCCAGTCCCCTGCTCTCACCCAGTCCCCTGCTCTCACCCAGTCCCCTGTCACCCAGCCCTCTGTCAACCAGTCCTCTGTCACCCAGTCCCCTGCTGTCGCCAAGTTCTCTGTCGCCAAGTCCTCTGTCACCCAATCCCCTGCTATCGCCAAGTCCTCTGTCACCCAGTCGCCAAGTCCTCTGTCACCCAGTCCCCTGCTGTCGCCAATTCCTCTGTCACCCAGTCCCCTGCTGTCGCCAATTCCTCTGTCACCGAGTCCCCTGCTGTCACCAAGTCCTCTGTCACCCAGTCCCCTGCTGTCGCCAAGTCCTCTGTCATCCAGTCCCCTGCTGTCGCCAATTCCTCTGTCACCGAGTCCCCTGCTGTCACCAAGTCCTCTGTCATCCAGTCCCCTGCTGTCGCCAATTCCTCTGTCACCGAGTCCCCTGCTGTCACCAAGTCCTCTGTCACCCAGTCCCCTGCTGTCGCCAAGTACTCTGTCGCCCAGTCCCCTGCTGTCGCCAAGTCCTCTGTCGCCCAGTCCCCTGCTGTCGCCCAGTCCTCTGTCACCCAGTCCCCTGCTGTCGCCCAGTCCTCTGTCACCCAGTCCCCTGCTGTCGTGACATGCTGAATCTGGTGACAAGGGACAAGTGGCAAGTGACATTTCCGAGTGTCTCCGATGCTCTCCGGTGCCCCCCACCTCTGGCCACATGCGGTATTGCATGCAATTAAAGTCAATGCGGAACAAATTATTTTCGTTTCCATTAACTTTAATGGGGAAACTCACTTTGATATGTGAGTACTTTGGATTACGAGCGTTCTCCTGGAACGGATTATGCTCGTAATCTGAGGTTCCACTGTAATATATATATATCTCCCTAGCCCTATGTGCTTTCATATCTGTCTTATCTTTATATAATACGCTCTTTAAATGTTTCTTTAAAATGTATGGTTTTCTCTTTTATAAACAAGAAAATAATGACGTTATGATGTTGGGCTGGTATAATAATGCTATGGGGCTGGTATGAAAGGTTTTCCAGGGCTGGTTTTTCCTCCCAGGCCGGCCCTGGCCAACAGTCTTAAAGCTTCTGATACATAAGTAGTGCGGTCTTGGATGACTATGCCGCCCCCTTATCAGCTGACTTAATGATAAGTTCGGGGTTATTGAGGAAGAGTTTAAGTGACTGTCTTTCTCCCAGGCTCAGGTTGGACTTGTGTTGTTTGGTGGTAGACTGAAGACAGAGTTCTTGGAGTTCCGAAAAAACGACTCTATAATAAGACTCTATATAGGGGCCTTTAGATTTAGTGGGATAAAATAGTGATCTAGACTTAAAAGGAGTATGTACAATTTTTGGAGAAGTGATAAGATGCTGAGTTAGGTGATTAAATTCAAAATCTGATCTGTTTCCAGCGACATCTTGGATAGCATCCGCTACTACTCCCGAGGAGGCCAGGCTGTTGGATAGGCGCCTCAATTCCACCACGAGTTCCCCCATATGGCGGCTCTGTTGGTCCTGCTGCCTGGCAAGATTTTCTTGCAGCACTCCTGTCGCACCCCTTGGCTTATGGGTCGCCTTCCTGGGGACAGGAGTGGCTGGGGCCCTTGCATAGGGAGAGGACCTTGAGGGGCTGGAGATGAGGGGGATGGGACGGGAGGGACTGGAGAGGGTGTTGGAGGACCCAGAGGACTGCCCACTCCCCTCCACCAAGGCCTGTTGGCTTCCCAGGGGGTCAGCCACAGAAGCAGAATGCTCAGGGTATGAGCTCAGACGGCCACTGGCAGCATCGGATGGCCCTGCTACCTCCTGCACACCTGTGGATGACACAAAACATTCACATGTTGGTGGACCCACACACTTGTCACATGTCCCCCCCCCAAACATGCTACACACCAGATAGAAGATAAAACACACTTACCTGTCCTCATGGGCAGCTCACTTGAGTCGTGGCCCTCCAGGCCCTCCACCTGCTCCCTCTGAAGGCAGCGGGCAATCACTTGCTCCTCTTCTGTGAGCCAAATGGGACAGGGTGGCCCCCCTCCAGTGCCCCTGGAATGCTTGTTAATGGTGGCAAGCTTATTTCTCACCACACCCCGCAGGTCATTCCTTTTTTTTTTAATGTCCTGGGGGGTCCTGACCTCATGGCCTAAGGCATTCACCTGTGCAGCAATTCTCCTAAGGATCTCATCCTTTTTTGTCTTGCTGGTGCTGCCACTATCTGCACCATGGAGGCGAGCATCGTATCTCTCCATGGCAGAGACAATGATGGCCCTCTCATCTGGGGTGAAGTTTTTTTTTCTTCTCTCCTTCCTGGGTCCAGGCATTGCAAAGCTAAATATCCAAATCTCACGGACACCACCAACACAATAAATGGAGTCACTTTGCACTCGTTGGGCGCATGTGGTGACGCTTTTATGCACTGGGCTGGCCCAACTCAGCAGGGAGGTACGCCTAATGTTGGTTTGCGCATGCACAGAGGGTGGGGCACGTCCGGCGCATGCTCCGTTCGGTCTGGACATCATTTGCATGGGGTCACGGTTCATTAGAATGCTTCACGCCCACTTCCCTGTGTTTACTATTTACTGTGATAAGAAGGGGCTCATGTTAATTATTCTGATTGCTTCATTGTGGTAATTACCTCTTCTATATGCGGGGCCAAGCTGTCTAGATAACGTATTCTGTTACAACTAGTAATTACCTTCACTGATGTCATTATCTAAAGAAATGTGTCTTCAGAGTCGGCACTAAAGTGTCTGCCTATAATCTGTATGAGAGCCCCCACTGTGTGTGGAAAGGGGGTGGAGATTTCATTGTTCTTTGATTGAGGATTTAGCTTGTAAACTGCATATATACCGAGCAGCATGCTGCCATTAAAGTGTCTTGTTCCAGCAGTAAGCTTGGGCTCATGTGTGGCTTATTGGGCGATTCCAGGAATATTCCTCCTCGTGGAATATTGGGGCGATTTGCTTTTATGGGAAGAAGGAAATGCTTGACGGGGATGTTCTATTTACCGTCACACCCTCCTACCGTCACTTGCGCCGGCTTACGCCGACACATTTAAGTTGCGCCAGCGCATCGTAGGACGCATGTGGTCCGGGAATATGGGACAGCTCTCTCCAAGTTGGTTTTATGCCCACGCGACAAGCAGGCGACAATATACGTAGGGCGAGCCTATTAGCACACATAGCAAAAAAGCGAGGAATTCCAGCGTGTTTTCTCTCTTTAGACATCAAACAAGCATTTGACTCCATTTCATGGTCATACCTAAAATACACATTACAAAAATTGGGTTTTGGCCCTAATTTTACAAAATGGATCATGGAACTCTACAATAATCCGAAAGCATATGTTAAGTATGCAGGGTATAAATCAGACCCTTTTAGCATTAAAAGAGGCACGCGACAGGGATTCCCACTATCCCCATTATTATTTGCCCTCCTTATTGAACCACTTGCGCAAAAGATCAGATCTGACCCCACTATTTTAGGCATAGAATTAGGAGGACACAAACACAAAATATGCCTATTTGCTGACGATATCCTCCTATTTCTTTCATCCCCCCAAGTGTCAGGCCCTAATCTCATCCCAATCCTGAATCATTTTGCAACATTTTCAGGCTTAGTAATCAATCCAAAATAATGTTTAGCGCTGAATATATCTCTTTCAAACATAGAACTCAGTGCGGCCAAAACAGGCCTCCTATTTGAATGGCCAGAAAAATGCATCCCTTATTTAGGGATACATTTTACTGCATCCATATCAGATTTATTCTCACATAAATATCCCGCAATTCTAAAACAAATATCAAATTTAATGAATTCATGGACCCATCTCCCATTATCATGGTTTGGAAGAATCAATGCAGTCAAAATGACGATACTACCAAAACTTTTATACCTCTTTAGAGTGTTACCCATCCCAATACCTGCATATTACTTGAGGATAGTTCAGAAGAGAGTTTCATCTTTTGTCTGGGGTTCTTCCAAACCGAGAAAAAAAACACAAACTCTATACCTCCCCAAAGTAAAGGGGGGACTCGGATACCCCAACTTTGCGCATTATTACAGAGCTGCACAAATAGCAACACTTGCTAAATATCATGCAAAACAGGAAATACCTCTCTGGGTATCAATAGAAGCAATTGAATGTGATCCTATTCCACTATCCAATGTGCTGTGGGTCTCTCCCAAAGCGCGCAGAAATATAAGAAACCCCATTATTAAACATTTACTTTCCCTATGGGATAGATTCAAAATAAAAAAACAACTACAATCTCCCCACAATCCATTGTTATCATTCTATAAAAATCCGGCATTTTATCCTGCATGGATCTTTCCCAAATCATTTAAGGAATGGGCTGTTAGGGATATCCTGTACATGCACAAATTTGTCGACTCCACATCTTTCATTCCATTCGGGAATGGAATGAAAGATTATGTGAATCATATGGTATACCGCAATCAGAATTATTCAGATACCTCCAAATAAAAAACTTTTTTATGCCTCTAATAACTTCTTCACCTTTGTTAACCCACTTGTCTATTTTTGAAAATATTTGTAAAAAATATCCGCATGCTAGGGGTACAATATGTGCTTTATATTCTCAATCACTAATACAATTCAATATGGATAAACTATCATATGTCCGAAAATGGGAGGAGGATCTAGAAACTAAATTAAATGCATCTGATTGGAATCAAATATGGTACAACACAAAAACAGCCTCCCCAAATGTACTAGCGATGAAGGCAATTTATAAAGTGCTAACAAGATGGTACTTAGTACCGGCTAGGGTAGCAAAATATGTGCAAAATTATTCTGCGCAATGTTTTAGGGGATGTTCTGATACAGGTACATATCATCATATTTGGTGGTCGTGTCCGAAGGCGCTGATGTTTTGGACAGAGATTTTTAATATAGCAAGTATATTGACAAAAAAGAAAATTCCTTTAGACCCCAAAACAGCATTGCTCAACTTGAAACCTTATAATATAAGGCCCCATACACACGATAGAATCCATCCGCTGAAAAATCCCAGCGAATGGGTTTCAGCGGATATATCCTATGGTGTGTACACTCCAGCGGATCTTTTTCCGCGGATATTTATCCCCTGGGATGGATTCCAGCAGATAAATATTTGCTGACATGCTAAACAAATCTATCCACTGGAATCCATCCCAACGGATGGATCCGCTGGTCTGTATAGACTCACCGGATCCATCCGTCCAAAGGGATCCCCCGCATGCGTCGTAATAATTCGACGCATGCGTGGAATTCCTTATATGACAGCGTCGCGCACGTCGCCGCGTCATAATCGCGGCGACGGCGCGACACGTCATCGCCAGAGGATTTTGGCGCGGATTTAAATGCGATGGTGAGTACACTCCATCGCATAGAAATCCTCGCAAATCCTCGAGAGGATTTATCCGCGGAAACGGTCCGCTGGACCGTATTCGCGGATAAATCCTCTTGTGTGTATGGGTCCTAACACAAATGCATTTTAAACTGCTATTGCAGCTCTTCACAGCAGCGAAGCAGACATTAGCAAAGGCCTGGAAATCTCCTAATCTGATAGTGAACGAAGTGAAAGAAAGGATGAATAACTCTATGACCTATGCTGAAATGACGGCAATAGATACGGACACGATCACCAAGTTTGAGAGAATATGGAAACCTTGGATTACATATGCAATGCCAATATACTTTAATAATGAAGTACTTATGCCATGGTAGCCTAAGCATTACAATTACCTATTAAAGGTAAGGTGCAAGAAAAAAGGCCAACAATGCACTCCCGGCGCCAGAAAACAATGTTTCAACAGATCCCAAGTGAAAGGGTGATGTGAGGGTCTCAAAACGAGTAAAACAGAAAATACCAATAGATAAAGTACTGAAAATTGGTAAAATCCTAAAAGAAGCTATTTAAATAAATGGAAACCCATTTAAAAGTATAAAACAAAGTATCAAATATTAAAAGAACCAAAGTTCAAAATGATAAAACAGCGCTAAAAGAGTGGTAAAAGGAAGCTCATAAAAAAGCTTAAAAGGGAGGATGTGAAAAGCGATGTGTAGAGTGATCACTTGAGAGGTGTTAGTGCACCCTACACCAATCAGATGAGTGCACCCAAACAGCTGTGGAATACTCCCCCTTCTGGGGTGCAGGCTTACCACAGACAGGAACAATGAACAGCTATTGGTCCTTAGAACACATCACTATCAATCCTCAATCGAGAAGTATACACTTGTGAATGAGCCAAAGGTAAGTAAGCAGAGATATCACCGCAATCACCGCCGTCCTTTCGACACCAGAGGCCGTAAGAGTCCTATGAAGCGTGGTGTTGATGCTCGAATCCGGCTGGTTGGTTGTGGAACGCAACTCTGCTTCCTTGTTGCGCTGCTGTAGCCACGCTCTGACGCGTTTCGTCACTTCCGACTTCGACAGAGGGCGTGGCTACACAGCGCTGTAAATTTTCCTTTATTCCCCATCAGACACAGCCATTGGTTCCGATCTCCCCACCCCCGGCCACGATAGGTGCAGCTCGGACCGGAAGGTGGGACGGACGTCAGCCG
The DNA here is from genome assembly GCF_905171775.1 of Rana temporaria. Classification (NCBI taxonomy): domain Eukaryota; kingdom Metazoa; phylum Chordata; class Amphibia; order Anura; family Ranidae; genus Rana; species Rana temporaria. The sequence continues at coordinate 87,559,453 of NC_053494.1, read as the reverse complement.
TGCTGTTTGGGGATTGTAAGGAGGAAATAATGACGGAACGTACTGTACTTTTACTTGAGAAAAAAAAAATAAAACTAAACTTTCTTTATATAGAACAAACTTAGTATGCTCATCCCGGAGGGACATGAAGATCATTTGTAAATGATCAGAGCAAGTAGCAAATAAACAAACTCTTTTTATTAATGTGTGCAAATAGATTTCTTCCTGGGTGATAGTGCATGTTTATAGACACATAAGCCTGCAGCCAATCAAACGTAGGCTGGGGCGTGGACAAAGGTCCGTTCTAGTTGCTGAATGTATGTATTATATTCTGCACTGGTACTCAGCACTCTGCAGCAAATGCTAAAAAATATATATAGGGAGCCATTATGAATACATCGCAAGCAAATTAATAGAGTTGGTCTGGAGTGTTTGGATTTCAATTACTATGTAATCGGGGACTATGTATATTAGTTATATACAGCCCATACCTTATAACATATGCCAATACCTTCAAACGGAGGGGGCATACAAAGCCATGCTTATGTCTGCACTAAAACAATAAATCAATGATGGAACAAGACTTTTCATATATATTCTGTCACACAATGGAAAAAAGAGGAAAAGTACTATATAAAATTAAAAAATTAAATATATGTATAAAAAAAACCACAGTGACTTAAAAGACAAATATATATATAAAAATGAAAAAATATATATATGTATATATATACACACATACAATTAGAATGTATGTATAAAAAATGTATATAAATAAAAAATGAGAATATTTATATTCTTGAAATGGTTTATAAAAATATTTATAAAAATATTCATAAAATATTGGAAGGGGACATGGGCACCAAATGTAACGACTACACCCTAATGGAAGCTGATTTTGAACAAAATCAATAATAATCATAATCACGCTCTTTTTATTTTTTTAAAAGTCATAATCATGCTTTTTTCTAAAAAAAAAGGGGGGGGGGAGAGAAAGAGGGAGATAATTCTAAGAGAAAAAAATATATACATATATAAATAAATTAGCTAAAATTCATAGAGAACAAAAGGGGTATTGGAGTGACCAAATGGTGGAAGCAGAGATGCAACAATGTATCAGGTAAAAAAGGCCTTGTAAATTGGTTAAAAGGGCCATTAAGATCGAGTCAAAACATAAGAGGAAGTGAGAGCATATAGGGCTATATGGGCCATTTTGAACGAATACTAATGCCGCATACACACCATCACTTTATGTGATGAAAAAAAAACGACATTTTCTGTGAAGTAAAAAACAACGTTTTTGAAACTTCAATTTTCAAAGACGAAGTTGCCTACACACCATCGTTTTTCTCACAATGTTATAGCAAAGCGAGGTTACGTTCCACCACGTTTTTCCATTGAAGCTTGCTTCACAACTAGCTTCTGGGCATGCGCGGATGAAAAAACGTTGTTTTAAACGACGTTTTTGCTACACACGGTCAATTTCTGTGAAGTAAAAGTTGACGTTTTGAAAAACGACACATAAAATTGAAGCATGCTTCAATTTTTTTTGGTCGTTTTTTAGAAGACATAAAACAACGTTTTCCTCCACACACGGTCAATTAAAGTGACGTTTTTAAAAACGTCATTTTTTTTCATCACATAAAACGACCGTGTGTACGCGGCATTAGAGTCACTGATAAAGCAATTTATATCTAGTTCCACGTTCAGCCCCCTTGGCAATAAAGTATCAGCCGTGTAGATCCATTCTGTCTCACGCTTAAAGAGTTCCCTGACAAGGTTAGACCCTCTCCATGAAGGCCCTATATGGTCAACTCCCCAGAATTTCAAACCTGAGGGGTTACAGTCATGGTGTAGCTTAAAGTGTAGTGACACATTATGATCTTTGTATCCTAACTTGATATTAGTAACATGTTCGGCTATTCTTACTTTCAGGGCTCGCTTTGTTCGTCCAATGTGCATGAGTTTGCATGGACATTCTAGTATGTAGACCACATAGGTGGTATTGCAGGTGATAAAAGCTTTCACATTGAATTCCATTCCATTTGATGTCGAGACAAAGCTTTCTATGGGACCTCTTGATCTGTCAGCTTCTCGACACGGGAGGCATTTTCTGCAGGTGAAGAAACAGTCTTTGTCCCAAAAAGAAGTTTTTTTTTTGGGGGGATCTAATACCTTTTTAACGACTTTGTCTCCAATGCTAGCAGCCCTCCTATAAATGAAGCCGGGTCTAGTAGGAAGTACCGTATTCAGTGTTCTGTCAAGGAATAGAACATGCCAGTGATTTTTAAAAATCACTGGCATGTTATCTCTGCTTACTTACCTTTGGCTCATTCACAAGTGTATACTTCTCGATTGAGGATTGATAGTGATGTGTTCTAAGGACCAATAGCTGTTCATTGTTCCTGTCTGTGGTAAGCCTGCACCCCAGAAGGGGGAGTATTCCACAGCTGTTTGGGTGCACTCATCTGATTGGTGTAGGGTGCACTAACACCTCTCAAGTGATCACTCTACACATCGCTTTTCACATCCTCCCTTTTAAGCTTTTTTATGAGCTTCCTTTTACCACTCTTTTAGCGCTGTTTTATCATTTTGAACTTTGGTTCTTTTAATATTTGATACTTTGTTATATTACAATTACCTACTCTACTTTTTAGCCAGTGGCAGTGGAACTCGGCCTAGTCTTGCAGACTCCTTTATTTAACCCCCCCCCTTTTTTTTTTTTTTTTATATTTCTTTCTGTTTTTTGATTCACTATTATATTTTCGAAACTCTCGTTATTAGCATGATATTTATTTGTACTAGACGAAATTCTAAATTAGGAATTTATTAATACAAGACGTTTATTGTAATGCGAGTCGCTTTATAGCTTCTTGCATATATGTTATTAACTTTTTATTTATTTTTTCAAATATTGTATCAGTTAAATCTTCATTGGATTAGTATACTCTTGTATATGCGCAAAGGAGTTTCTCCCTTATGTATTGTATTTGTTATATGTTACTTGTACAATTTTCTCTGAATCACATAATAAAGATATTTTGACAAGGAAATAGCCTATGATACTTTTACCACCTTTAGACTCATGTATTCATGTGTACAGCTGTCTATATACACCTTCTCTCTATGTACAAACACTTCCAGAAACTCATTACTCTATCCTTCATATTTAACCTGCAAAGAATGGCAAACAAAATTGACATTCCTGTACATTGGTAAATTGTCAATGACATTCCTTCAAAACCAATTCAAACAAAACCCTCTGTAACCCTTACTTTTCCTGTTCCTACAACAATACAACAGCCATTGGCACAGTTGTTACTTTTCGTTATTGTATACCTAATCTATTACGTGTGCTGTGTGTATGGTTGTACCATGTCGGCCTGCGCGGCCTTGTCCCTGTTTACAAATAAACAATTTTGAAAAAAAAAAAAAATACAACAGCCGTGACGTGTCAGAGGATCGCCGCGGTAAGTTTGAACATATTCACATTACTACTTACAAACATTGAGATACAAATGTGGGGGAGATACTTCATAGTTTCCAAAACAAAAATGAAAAAACAGCCAGAATTCTACCTTCACTCTTTCAGCAATAGAAGGAAATACAATGGGGAAAAAAAAACATGAGAGCAACTCGAGAACCTTGCATGGACCAGCCATACAAAGTTCAAACAAAACGGGCATGAGAATTTTAACCATAGTTCCTCCTCTAAAAATCACAAAAGCGTGTACTACACCCTCCATCATTACAGATTTCTGAAGCCACAGCTGAACTACATCCAAGGTATCTTTATTCTGAGGTCTCGTACCTCCAGCAAAAGTACCTTCCAAAGGAATACACCTTACTGTACCCTCTGACCATATATGTCATTCTTTAACCGATTAAGACCCGGACCAATATGCAGGTTAAGGACCTTGCCCCTTTTTGCGATTCGGCACTGAGTCGCTTTACTGACAATTGCGCGGTGGTGCGACGTGGCTGCCAAACAAAATTGGCGTCCTTTTTTCCCACAAATAGAGGTTTTCTTTTGGTGGTATTTGATCACCTCTGTGGTTTTTAGTTTTTGCGCTATGAACAAAAATAGAGCAACAATTTAAAAAACAAAACAATATTTTTTACTTTTTGCTATAATAAATATCCCCAAAAAAGAGATATACATTTTTTTTCCCTCAATTTACTACTAATGGTGGCGATCAGCGTTTTTTTTTTGTGACTGCGACATTATGGCGGACACATCGGACACTTTTGACACATTTTTGGGACCATTGTCATTTTCACAGCGAAAAGTGCTATAAAAATGCACTACTGATTACTGTGAAAATGACAATGGTAGTGAAGGAGTTAACCACTAGGGGGCGCTGTAGGGGTTAAGTGTGACCTCATGTGTGTTTCTAACTGTAGGGAGGTGGGGCTGGACATGTGACGTCAGTGATTGTCGTTCCCTATATCCGGGAACAGACGATCACCGACATTGCCACAGAGAAGAACGGGGAAGGTTTGTTTACACACACCTCTCCCCGTTCTTCAGCTCCTGTGACCCAATCGCGTGACACCCGCGGCAATCTGGTCCGCCGGTCACGCGGGCGCGGTCATGGAGCTTCAGACGGGTCACAAGCGCACCGACGGCGTCGTGCTCGCCACCTGCGGCTTAGCTCTTATATATACTTTCTTTGTGCCCAGCCGTGCCATTCTGCCGACGTATATCATCGTGCGGCGGTCCTTAAGTGTTTAAGGGGTCTCATGTCTGGAGCCCCAAACCCAGACCTCATGTGCGGTGCAGCTGTCTGACTGGTGTGGAGACTAATTTTTTTCCTCCAACGCATGGACTGTTATTACCCATGACGATTCGAATCGCTTATGAAGTGTCCCTGCGTCCAGGGCACTCTTGCACGAGTTTTCAGAGCAGTACTGCTTAGTGACCATTTTTACAGTACTGGCACCCGGCGTTCTCCGCTTATTATAATCGGACTCCTGGTATGCTAGCGTACTACCCCTCACGTTTTATGCTAATACAATCGGGCACAGGAATTCCAGTTATTCTACACGGCCCGACCTGTCTCACGATATACAGCCTTCTAAACGTGTTTATCAGACAACCTACAAAGCACCATGAAATCCTCCACTATTCAAAACAATATTATAGCTTCTTTCTACCTGCATCTAGATGTTACAACAATAATAGTGATGCCCCCCTGTTTGCTCTCACATACTATTCTCTACCCACAACTGTATTTACAGTATAAAACTTCACAAAAACAACTGAAATTAAACTTTAAAACACTCTTTCAAACATCAAAGTGTTTTCCATTGTCCTTTCAAAACACAAATCTCATTGCTCACCTTTCAGAAGACCCCAAGCTCCTCCCACCAACTTCCTGTTGATACATAAATGCTAAAAAGAACTTCCTGTTGTATAGTCAGCTCTCAAAAACACCAAACTGGTTTATTTATCAATGTACAGGAAGAGGGAGGGGGAGGGGGAAGCCTAGATTCACCGCCTTGTCTTATCAATACATCAAAATTCAGTGTAAAGTAGAGTTTTCACTTAAAAAAAAAATTCAATACAAAAATCTCCACTCTTATACTGCAGAGTCAGCTGGTAGGTTAGTCAGATCCTGTCTATAAATTGGCTTTAGCATGTGCATGTGTCTGCAGGTGCGTTGGGGTCCCTCGGGCAAGACCGCGCTATATCAAGATACCACTCTGCCAACTCAAAACAATTTAAACCAGCAAATTTGACATTAAACAAAACTGTTTTTCAGTATGTCACCCCGGTGTCTCACCACTCTGGGATGACCCACAGGCCAAACTGTAAACGTCAACCAAGAACTGCGCCTCTCAAGATGGCCGACAAGCCAGGCCACAACAAAATGGTGGATGAAGTCTGGACCACAACAAAAGGCAGGCCACAGCAATATGGCGCCATTAACGCATGCAATTGTTCCCGCCAAAACCAGCACAACCTTCCCTACCAGCCAAAACATCTCCACAAAATCTGACATACATGGGACATCACATGAACATTTAAAACATTTTAAGAACAATCTTCAGACACTTTAGGCTCCTTCAACTCTGACCTTTGGCCAACTAAACAGCACATTAAAAAATTTAGTTACATGCATAACATTAAAAACAACAACACTCTTTTCTCAAAGTTCATATACTCTGAATTAGTCACCACACACACAGTATAATGTTGCTTGTATGCTTTCTTAGAACATCAGAGTTCCCTTCCCTCAGGGAGTCGCCCTTTCAACATAAAACTCCTGTATGCTATTTTTTACAGAGAGTAACCAACTTTAACCATTGTATATTTAGACCAGCGCAGTAACCACATTCTTCTGCTTTAACCATTGTATTTGATGGGACAGCCATGCTGGCTGCCCCTCCCCCATTCAAGCACATGTTAGCAGCTACACACCCTCCAAGACTCATGCAGGTTACTTTTTCCATATATCATTAACTTGTAGTCAAGAGATACACAGAGACACACCAACAACACTGATCTCCCCCTCCCCCATTCAGGCACATGGCAGCAGTCATTCTAAACTTTTCTAAATGACCATCAAAGTCCACTGAAAAATGTGTGTCTTGAGTTAGCTACACACTCTACAGTTTCCATATGCCCCATAGCTGGCCCCCTCCCCCGTTTAAAGGCACATGGGAGCGGCCATCTTAAGCAATGGAATAGCCACGCCTGGCTGAAAAAAAATTCTATTGTAAGCCCACTGCTTAAAATAGGCACCCTGGCTGCCCATCCCCCGAGCCACATGGCAGTGGCCATCTTAGCTTCTTTATCTCACTCATGGGGACCAAGGGCGGATCCAGAGTCTAGTCTCGGGAGGGGCACTGCCAGAAAATAAGGTGTTGCTTACAGAAATCAATTAGGTGTCCAGTGTGTCCACTGCAATGTTGCAGTACCGCTAAAAAAATCAATGATCGCCGCCATTACTAGTAAAAAATATTTAAATATAAATGCCATAAATCTATCCCATAGTTTGTAGACGATTGTCAGGGACTGCAGACATGGTACAAGAGATGGTCAGAGACTGCAGACGTGGTACAAGAGATGGTCAGAGACTGCAGATGTGGTACAAGAGATGGTCAGAGAATGCAGACGTGGTACAAGAGATGGTCAGAGAATGCAGACATGATACAGGAGATGGTCAGAGACTGCAGACATGGTACAAGAGATGGTCAGAGACTGCAAACATGGTACAAGAGATGGTCAGAGACTGCAGACATGGTACAAGAGATGGTCAGAGACTGCAGACATGGTACAAGAGATGGTCAGAGACTGCAGACATGGTACAAGAGATGGCCAGAGACTGCAGACATGGTACAAGAGATGGCCAGAGACTGCAGACATGGTACAAGAGATGGTCAGAGACTGCAGACATGGTACAAGGGATGGTCAGACACTGTAGACATGGTACAAGAGATGGTCAGAGACTGCAGACATGGTACAAGAGATGGTCAGAGACTGCAGACATGGTACAAGGGATCATCAGAGACTGCAGACATGGTACAATGGATGGTCAGAGACTGCAGCCGTGGTACAAGGGATGGTCATGGTACAAGGGATGGTCAGAGACTGGAGACATGGTACAAGAGATGGTCAAAGACTGAAGACATGGTACAATAGATCATTGCAGCCTCACTGTACATATGAACGCAGCCCCACTTTTGTATATTAATGCAGTCCCACTTTTGTATATAAATTCAGTACCACTTTTGTATATAAATTCAGTCCCACTTTTGTATATAAATTCAGTCCCACTTTTGTATATAAATGCAGTCCCACTTTTGTATATAACTGCAGTCCCACTTTTGTATATAACTGCAGTCCCACTTTTGTATATAACTGCAGTCCCACTTTTGTATATAACTGCAGTCCCACTTTTGTATATAAATTCAGTCCCACTTTTGTATATAAATTCAGTTCCACTTTTGTATATAAATGCAGCCCCACTTTTGTATATAAATTCAGTCACACTGTATATTCAGTCCCACTTTTGTATATGAATGCAGCCCCACTTTTGTATATGAATGCAGCCCCACTTTTGTATATTAATGCAGCCCCACTTTTGTATATAAACTCAGTCCCACTTTTGTATATAAATTCAGTCCCACTTTTGTATATAAATTCAGTCCCACTTTTGTATATAAATTCAGTCCCACTTTTGTATATAAATTCAGTCCCACTTTTGTATATTAATGCAGTCCCACTGTATATATTAATGCAGTCCCACTGTATATATAAATTCAGTCCCACTTTTGTATATAAATGCAGCCCCACTTTTGTATATAAATGCAGTCCCACTTTTGTATATAAATGCAGTCCCACTTTTGTATATAAATGCAGCCCCACTTTTGTATATTAATGCAGCCCCACTTTTGTATATTAATGCAGCCCCACTTTTGTATATAAATGCAGCCCCACTTTTGTATATAAATGCAGCCCCACTTTTGTCTATAAATGCAGCCCCACTTTTGTCTATGAATACAGCCCCACTTTTGTCTATTAATGCAGTCCCACTTTTGTCTATTAATGCAGTCCCACTTTTGTATATGAATGCAGCCCCACTTTGTATATGAATGCAGCCCCACTTTTGTATATGAATGCAGCCCCACTTTATATATGAATGCAGCCCCACTTTGTATATGAATGCAGCCCCACTTTTGTATATGAATGCAGCCCACTTTGTATATGAATGCAGCCCCACTTTGTATATGAATGCAGCCCCACTGTTGTATATTAATGCAGCTCCACTTTGTATATGAATGCAGCCCCACTGTTGTATATTAATGCAGCTCCACTTTGTCTATGAATGCAGCCCCACTTTTGTATATTAATGCAGCCCCACTGTTGTATATTAATGCAGCTCCACTGTTGTATATGAATGCAGCCCCACTTTGTCTATGAATGCAGCCCCACTTTTGTCTATGAATGCAGCCCCACTTTTGTCTATGAATGCAGTCCCACTTTTGTCTATGAATGCAGTCCCACTTTTGTATATAAATTCAGTCCCACTTTTGTATATAAATTCAGTCCCACTTTTGTATATAAATTCAGTCCCACTTTTGTATATTAATGCAGTCCCACTGTATATATTAATGCAGTCCCACTGTATATATAAATGCAGTCCCACTTTTGTATATAAATGCAGCCCCACTTTTGTATATAAATGCAGTCCCACTTTTGTATATAAATGCAGTCCCACTTTTGTATATAAATGCAGCCCCACTTTTGTATATTAATGCAGTCCCACTTTTGTCTATGAATGCAGCCCAATTTTGTCTATGAATGCAGTCCCACTTTTGTCTATTAATGCAGCCCCAATTTGTATATGAATGCAGCCCCAATTTGTATATGAATGCAGACCCACTTTGTATATTAATGCAGACCCACTTTGTATATGAATGCAGACCCACTTTGTATATGAATGCAGACCCACTTTTGTATATTAATGCAGCCCCACTTTTGTGTATTAATGCAGCCCCACTTTTGTCTATGAATGCAGCCCCACTTTTGTCTATGAATGCAGCCCCACTTTGTCTATGAATGCAGCCCCACTTTGTCTATGAATGCAGCCCCACTTTGTCTATGAATGCAGTCCCACTTTTGTATATGAAGGCAGTCCCCAATTTGTATATGAATGCAGCACCACTTTGTATATGAATGCAGCCCCACTTTGTATATTAATGCAGCCCCACTTTGTATATTAATGCAGCCCCACTTTAGTATATGAATGAAGCCTCACTGTGCATGGCACTCACCATGGCATTGCCTCAATCACACACAGCAGGTATCTCCTCTCCCGACGTGTGTCATGGAACAAACAGGAGCTGTAGGGCAGTGTGCTCTAGCAAGGTCCCCCTCTAGACGGGCTTGTGTGATAGACAAAACACTGATTCAATCAGTGTTCCATCTCCATCCACTATCACATGAGCAGGTCTAGCACAGGCAGCACAGCCGAACACAGACCCAGCTCTCACACACAGCGAGAGATGCACAGTGTCATACACGCAGGAGAGAGGGGGAGCGCTGCAGTCAGCTACAGCTCAAAGCAGCCTCAGGACAGGCAGCCTACCGGGCTGTGCCAGATCAGCCCTGGTGATGACAGAGAGAGAGCGAGAGACTCGGCAGTGGCAGCTGCAGGCACTGCAAAGCAGTTTTAAAAAAAATTATAATTTTTTTTTTAAAGCCAATGTGACATGATTGTCTCGGGGGGGGGGGGGGATTGCCCTGTTGCCCCCCCTGGATCCGCCGTTGATGGGGACACATGTCCTGCATCAGACTGTCAGGACCGTTAAGGTAAGTACTCACCGAGGCCGAGATGCCGAGGGCGGCTACCTTTGCGACTCTGTGCACCTCACCCCCTGGAGGTGGTAACAGCGAGAAGGGGCACAAAGAGGCACCGGCTACCAGCAGCGGAAGATGGTAAGACGAGAATCACTGGAGATGTGATGCGAAGACACCAGGGGAGCTGTGGTAGATATAGCAGAGATGCAAGTGCAAAAACAAAGTCCAGAAGGCTGAGAGCCCGTTCTGGTCAGGACAACAGGAGATCCAAGAAGCAAGCCAAATGGTCAGGGGTTCCGGAAGGCAGAGAGTCCAAGTCAGTAAGCCAATGGTCAAAGGGAGTGGAGACGGCAGCAGGTCCAATAAACAATCCAGGGGTCAAGTGCAGGAGAAGGCAAAAGAGTAGTCAAGTCCAGATCCGGGTCAAACAGGTAAAGGTTCAGGTTTCTTCAAGGTGTTTCAAACAAGGTAAAGCTGACAACGAACCAGCAATTAGCAAAGGGGAAGGGGCTGGCTTAAATAGGCCGCACTGGCCACTGATTGGTCCACAGAAGTACAGGTTTCAGAACCAGGCTCCAATGGACAGCACACAGAATAGAACTGAGCAGTGGCTCAGAGACAAAGAGCCGGACCTGAAAATGAAGAAGTCCCAGGTTCGATTCTACCCAGAACCAGCTGGGGAATGTGACCGTGAAAGGTCTGTGCCCTGACACAGACAAACAATACAAATACACACAGCCTCCATCAGCATTCACACAGGCACACAATCAAAATCACACATACACATACGATAATTTTCACAGACATCCACACCAACACGATCAAACTTCCAGTCCATGCAGACAGATCACACACACAGGCCCACAACATCTCTCATACAACAGATAGTCACACATTCACAAACACAGGCACAAACAGTCACACATGCACAAAAAAAAATCTAACTTCAAGCATTATTTCAAAAAGACAAAAACTTTGTTCTTTTTCAAAGCATAGCCTCCCTAAGCATCAGAACGTGCATCCATTCTCCCCCATCTGATGCTAGGGGAGGCCATGAACAGTCCGTCTGGCCCGCCATTTGTAGTGGAAAAATAGTTTGTATGCAGAGCACACAGCCATTTTGCCTTGTGCTAATAAGCACACACTTCATCTTAATGAAATAATCCATCTTTAAGCTAAAAGGTTCACTCACTATTAATTCGGTCTGCCATTTATTCAATAACCAAACACCACCATCTTGTACTTTCTCAGCTCAGCATCCCAGCAATTACAGCTCCTCATGGCTCCTTTTATTCTGACAAAACCCCTCACAAACAGGGAGTGATCGCTGCAGCAGCTAATCACCTTCCCCATGGGAGTGGTCATTGCAGGATTTGCCCTTCACACAGGACACACCATATAAGGGCATCCCTCTAACAGGATGTCTAATGAAATACAATGAATACAATACATGAATACAACCCAATACAATAAATACAATACATGAATACAATGCTGGCTAAAGTCTTATGGGCATGTCTGGGCAGGGAAAGCATGTATGCGAGTAGTAAACAAAGCCGTATTGCTTTTAAAACATGGACACCTTCCCTGACTCTGAAAACGCTCACAAGCTCTCATATTACCGCTGATAGGAATCCTTATTTTGCGCAATTCCATAGAATAAGAAATATTCAGATTATACCATTATTGTAGGTGGAATGGAGGCTATCTGCAGGCGTGCGCTACGAATCCCGACCATGCTGATCAGACACAGCAGAGACAAGAGCGCTCATCCGCCTATAACCACTATTGTTCTTGCGGGGTGAGCATATCCCCTCCTCAACTATCGTCCACGTTAATGCACAGAGGGCCCCTCGTTGGCGGACATATGCCCACGCCGCAAACATCACACTCCAACCTCAAGACATTTTCTACTACCAGACAGGATTCAACCAGTCTTATACTGCCCCAGTCAGCTCTTTAGAGCGGGTTGCGGAAGTACTAACACTGGGTGACACTATGACAATACATATTAAATACATCTTGGAAATTCCACAACAACACTTACAAGAAAAAACTGATAGTAGCGCCAATCTAGAGGTGAGGGAATCTACCCCATTTACGATAGGTCTTCCTGGAGGTCTCATATTGTTCTTATGTATTTTCGGGAGAAAATATATAATAGGGATTGGACAAGAACATTTTATGTAAAAAGGAAGCTGAATATTTATATCCCTCCTCATGTCGTACCCCCATTATATATTTTCTCCCAAAAATACATAAAAACAATCTGAGACCTCCAGGAAGACCTATCGTAAATGGGGTAGATTCCCTCACCTCTAGATTAGGTCAATATCTGGATTTCTTTTTACAACCCCTAGTAACAGTCACACCTGCTTATTTAAAGGACACTAAGCACTTATTACAAAATTTAAGTATAGAGGGAGTGCAGAATTATTAGGCAAATTAGTATTTTGACCACATCATCCTCTTTATGCATGTTGTTCTCACTCCAAGCTGTATAGGCTCGAAAGCCTACTACCAATTAAGCATATTAGGTGATGTGCATCTCTGTAATGAGAAGGTGTGTGGTCTAATGACATCAACACCCTATATCAGGTGTGCATAATTATTAGTCAACTTCCTTTCCTTTGGCAAAATGGGTCAAAAGAAGGACTTGACAGGCTCAGAAAAGTCAAAAATAGTGAGATATCTTGCAGAGGGATGTAGCACTCTTAAAATTGCAAAGCTTCTGAAGCGTGATCATCGAACAATCAAGCGTTTCATTCAAAATAGTCAACAGGGTCGCAAGAAGCGTGTGGAAAAACCAAGGCGCAAAATAACTGCCCATGAACTGAGAAAAGTCAAGCGTGCAGCTGCCAAGATGCCACTTGCCACCAGTTTGGCCATATTTCAGAGCTGCAACATCACTGGAGTGCCCAAAAGCACAAGGTGTGCAATACTCAGAGACATGGCCAAGGTAAGAAAGGCTGAAAGACGACCACCACTGAACAAGACACACAAGCTGAAACGTCAAGACTGGGCCAAGAAATATCTCAAGACTGATTTTTCTAAGGTTTTATGGACTGATGAAATGAGAGTGAGTCTTGATGGGCCAGATGGATGGGCCCGTGGCTGGATTGGTAAAGGGCAGAGAGCTCCAGTCCGACTCAGACGCCAGCAAGGTGGAGGTGGAGTACTGGTTTGGGCTGGTATCATCAAAGATGAGCTTGTGGGGCCTTTTCGGGTTGAGGATGGAGTCAAGCTCAACTCCCAGTCCTACTGCCAGTTTCTGGAAGACACCTTCTTCAAGCAGTGGTACAGGAAGAAGTCTGCATCCTTCAAGAAAACCATGATTTTCATGCAGGACAATGCTCCATCACACGCGTCCAAGTACTCCACAGCGTGGCTGGCAAGAAAGGGTATAAAAGAAGAAAAACTAATGACATGGTCTCCTTGTTCACCTGATCTGAACCCCATTGAGAACCTGTGGTCCATCATCAAATGTGAGATTTACAAGGAGGGAAAACAGTACACCTCTCTGAACAGTGTCTGGGAGGCTGCGGTTGCTGCTGCACGAAATGTTGATGGTGAACAGATCAAAACACTGACAGAATCCATGGATGGCAGGCTTTTGAGTGTCCTTGCAAAGAAAGGTGGCTATATTGGTCACTGATTTGTTTTTGTTTTGTTTTTGAATGTCAGAAATGTATATTTGTGAATGTTGAGATGTTATATTGGTTTCACTGGTAAAAATAAATAATTGAAATGGGTATATATTTTTTTTTTGTTAAGTTGCCTAATAATTATGCACAGTAATAGTCACCTGCACACACAGATATCCCCCTAAAATAGCTAAAACTAAAAACAAACTAAAAACTACTTCCAAAAATATTCAGCTTTGATATTAATGAGTTTTTTGGGTTCATTGAGAACATGGTTGTTGTTCAATAATAAAATTAATCCTCAAAAATACAACTTTCCTAATAATTCTGCACTCCCTGTAATTAATATGGATAATTCTTCTTTTTTCTTAGTAACCACAGACGTAAGTTTGCTATACACTATAATTGAGCATAAAGATGCAAAGAAAGCGGTGAAATGGGCGCTAAATAATTCCTCCTGGCAGAAAAAGCAGTGCAGATATCTTCTGCAGTGTTTAGAGTGTGGACTGCTACACAATTACTTCTGGTATGACGGAAGTTATTATTTGCAGAAGACCGGTGTAGCTACGTGCGCCTGTTTTGCTCCCAGTGTTGCCAACTTGTTTTTGGCACACTGAAAGTCAGAGGCAGTTTTTGAAAATAAACCAGTGGAGTTGATTACTATAGCTTCATAGATGACCTGTTCATGATTTGGAGGGGAGATGAGACCAGCCTTGTCTCCTTCATGAACAGGTTAAACCAAAATGAGAAGAATATCAAATTAATATGGAACATGATAGAAGTAAAATGGTGTTCTTAGATGTGGAAATATATGTACAAGAAGGGGAGATCTTCACAAAAAAATGAGAGTAAACCCACAGATAGAATGGCTATATAGCAATAGACAGCTGCCATTATCGACCCTGGCTATTGAACATACCCAGGGGGCAGTTTGTTAGACTTAAAAAAAATTTCTCCAAGGCGGAGGATTTTGGAGAACAGGCTGCTATTTTTGAGGAGAAATTTATACAGAAAGGATATGATAGGACGTTGGAGAATAGACTAGAACTAGATGAGGTGAAAAACATGGAAAGAAATTAGTTATTGACAACTAAGGAGAAGGTACATAAGAAGGAAGGAAATGAGTATAGGATGGTTCTAAATTACAATATTCAAAAGAACAAGATTGAAAATATTATTAGGAGGCATTGGAGTGTGTTATTAAGAGACAAAATATTGGGAGGTGTTCTTCCCAAACACCCCTCATTTCAGGGCCGATCCTAGAAGGGTGCATAGGGTGCACCACACCCAGGTGCCGCAGAGTAGGGGGGCGCTGAAGTGCCAGAGTGCTCCCCTCCCTCCTCCTTTCCTTGTGTGCTTTTTCTTAAAATGCCCGGTGTTCGGGCAGCGACAGGGGTGGACTGAGCATTCAGGTCAGCTTACTTGCCACTGTGGGGACAGCAGTCATTGCTTCTAATTACATACACTGCCCAGCGATTTATGTACAGTCAGAGCTTTTTTTTTCAGAAAATAGGTGCAGGAACTCAACCACGACCCGTTCAGATTTCACAAACAGTAGAAGGGTCTTAAAGGGGCATTAAATACCAGGATTGCATTACATACAGAGTGTAGAGTTCAGGGGGTTACACACAGAGTGCAGAGCTGTCACTTGTAAACACAGAAACCAGACTTCTTTGTTTACAAGTGATTGTGGTGAGCAGGCACCAAAGGGTCTGAGCCAGAGGTGGTGGAACTCAGTTCCCCCAAGTTCCCCCTGAAAAAAAGCTCTGTGTACAGTAGTTAGAAGCGCCTATCCTGGCGTGTGTCTCCCCCTTCCCCAGTAGTGTCCTGCACTCACTGTGTAATCTCTGCTTAACATCCTCCCTGCCGCCTCCCTACCTTCCCATCATCCCTCCCTATTCAACCCTCAGACACTGCCACTTAGGCCACTTTCACACTGAGGCATTTTACAGGCATTTTTGTGCTAAAAATAGAGCCTGAAAAGTGCCTGTAAACTGCCTCTTCTGCAGCCCCAGTGTAAAAGCCTAAGTGCTTTCACACTGGGGCAGTGTGCTTGCAGGACAGGAAAGAAGTCCTGCAGGCAGCATCTTTGGAGTGGTTTAGAACCAGTGAATACAGCGCTCCCAAAACACCCCTGCCATTGAAATTAATGGCCAGCACTGCCCAAGTGCCTGCAAAGCGGTTCAGGAGCGGCGATTTGCAGGCGCTTTTAACCCTTTTTGGCCGCTAGTGGGGGTTAAAAGCGCACCACTAGCAGCCGAAAAACGCAGCTAAAACGACATTAAAGCACCACTAAAACTAGCAGCGCTTTACCACTAATGCAGCCAGCACCTCAGTGTGAAAATGGCCTAAAAAATATCTCCCCAACTAAAAGACACCCCCCCCACAACTGCCTTCATACCATCTGCACCTCCCACCTGCATGCAGTCATCCCCTCCGCACTCCTCTCCTGTATATACTGTCACTCCTCTCCTGTATATACTGTCACTCTTCTCCTGTATATACTTCCACTGTCAGAACCCCTCCTCACTCATCTCCTTTACATACTTCCCACTGTCATACCCTCCACACGCCTCTCCTGTACATACTGCGCACTGGCATACCCTCCACACTCCTCTCCTGTACATATTACCCTCTGTCATATCCTCCACACTCCTCTCCTGTACATACTGCCCTCTGTCATACCCTCCACACTCCTCTCCTGTACATACTGCCCTCTGTCATACCCTCCACACTCCTCTCCTGTATATACTGCCACTGTCATACCCTCCACACTCTTCTCCTGTACATAATGAGCACTGACATACCCTCCACACTCCTCTCCTGTACATACTGCCCTCTGTCATAGTGTGGAGGGTATGGCAGTGGGCAGTATGTACAGGAGAGGAGTGTGGAGGGCATGGTGGCAGCCATCTTTAAACCTTGGGGGCCCATGATTTCCTATTGCCTGGGGGCCCCAAGAGTTGTCAGTCCACCCCTGGGAAGTGCTGTAACAAAGTCCCGCCTCCTAGAACGGCTCCTGTAATAGATAGAACACTGATCCAATGCAGTGAAATTTAATCAGTGTGACGTGTATCATAGGAGCCGCAAGCCGGCCTAGGAGGTGGGACTTTGTTACATCGGCCACCTGGCAGATCAAAATTCAAGCACCGTGACAGCAGGAGATTGTTGCCCCTCTGTGTAATCCAGGAGCACTGGAATGCTAAAATTGGTGGGCACTGGCAGGCTGTATTTGTTGGGCACTGGCAGGCTGCATTTAGTGGTCACTGGCAGGCTGCATTTGGTGGGCACTGGCAGGCTGCATTTGGTGGGCACTGGCAGGCTGCAGTTGGTGGGCACTGGTAAGCTGCATTTGGTGGGCACTGATACGCTGCATTTGGTGGGCACTGATAAGCTGCATTTTAAGGGGCACTAATAAGGCTGCATTTGGGGGGCACTGGTAGGCTGCATTTGGTGGGCACTGGAAGGCTGCAAATGGTGGGAACTGGCAGGCTGCAACTGGTGGGAACTGGCAGGCTGCAACTGGTGGGCACTGGTAGGCTACAATTGGTGGGCACTGGTAGGCTGCATTTGATGGGTGCTGGTAGGCTGCAATTGATGGGCACTAGAAGGCTGAATTTGATGCGTTGATCTCTTGTATCATTTCCACAATCTCTGACCATCTCTTGTATCCTGTCCGCAGTCTCTGACTATCTCTTTTATCATGTCTGCAGTCTATGTCCATTTCTTGTATCGTTTCTGCAGTCTCTGACCATCTCCTGTAGTATGTTTGCAGTCTCTTACCATCTCCTGTAGTATGTCTGCAGTCTCTGACCTTCTCCTGTAGTATGTCTGCAGTCTCTGACCATCTCCTGTAGTATGTCTGCAGTCTCTGACCTTCTCCTGTAGTATGTCTGCAGTCTCTGACCATCTCCTGTAGTATGTCTGCAGTCTCTGACCATGTCCTGTAGTATGTCTGCAGTCTCTGACCTGCAGTATGTCTGGGGGCTCATTAGAGAGACACCCCTCCAGGTCCCATTAGAGTACTCTCTTTCTGTATTTTTTTTATTGTTAACAGAGCATGGGAGGATCCCAGGGAAACAAAGAATCCTTAGGGGAGCATCTCTGGGTTTATGTCGTTGCACACAGAAACATTTGTAAAGGGGTGGAGTTAGTAAGATGACCACGCCCGTGTGGGGGCGCCAGAAATATTTCTGCACCCAGGCGCCTGTGACCCTAGGATCGGCCCTGCCTCATTTGTATATAAGAAAGTACCCAACCTGAGAGACATTTTAGCCCCAGGAGCCCTAGACCCCCCTAATAAACACATTAACAATATAGGAAGTAATGTTAAAAAGAAAAGTGAATTTGTAGCTACAGTCATGGGAAGAGTACATAAGATTAAAGATTTTATTACTTGTTCATTCAAAGGGGTTGTATACATGTTGGAGTGTTCATGCAAACTCCAGTATGTAGGTCGAATTTCTAGACCACTGCTGGTAAGGGTGCGCGAACACATCAATACAATTAAAAAAGGGAAAAAGTAATATTGTGTTTCTATATTTTGAGAGCCGGTTCACACTGGGGCGACTCGTCAGGTGACTCAGTCGCCTGACAAGTCGCATCCCATTCTATTCACCAGAACCGTTCTAATAGGAGCGACGCAAGTCGCTCCGACTTAGAAAAAAGGTTCTTGTACGACTTGAGGGGCAACTTGCATTGACTTCTATACAGAAGTCATTTTGCAAGTCGCCTCTGATGTCGTCTTCAGGACGACTTGCCGAGTCGCCCCCAAAGTCGTGCCGCCCCAGTGTGAACCGGCTCCTAGATTATTCCCCTTATATTTTTTCCAAATAACAATTTTTTATTTTTCAAAAAAAATTTCAGTACAGAGTATAGCAGCAGTTCAAGTACAGAAGAGGAGCGGAGATACAAAATTCCAGCTAGGTGGGCTTACACAGTGGCTCCGTATCTATGTCTGCTATCAGTGACATGTAGCCCAATTGGAGATCTAAAAGAAAGAGTAAAGAAAAGAAGAAATAGGGAAAGAGAGGGGGTGGATGTAAGGAGGGAGTGGGGTGAGGAGGGGGGGACAGGGCGGAGAGGGAAGCGAGAAGGAAAAAGGTAAAGAGGAGAAGGGACAGGAGAGACGGGGGGGGGGGGGAGGCAGGCAAGATTGTCAGGGTGAGCAGTGTACCTTGGCGGCCCATTGTCGACTCACGGCGGGTCCTCCACCGCATGCCACCTCTCCCAGACCAGATCGTGGGCATCCAACCTATCCTGGATCCTAGCCGTCATTTTTTCCATGAGTTCTACATCTTTGACCCTAGCGTAGAGGGCTTCTTGTGATGGGGGGGTTGGTTTCTTCCAATGAAGCGCTATCAAGCACCTCGCAGCTGTGGTTATGTGTCTCAGCAGTTTCTTGTAGGGTTTAGCTATGCGAGGGAGGGATAGGCCTAGCAAGAACAGCTTCGGGGAGAAGGGTATGGGCGCCTCCAGGAGGCGAGATAGGAGCTCTTGCGTTTGAGTCCAGAATGGGACAATCAGGGGACACGTCCAGTAGATATGGAACAGTGTGCCCTTGGCTTGGCCACAGCGCCAGCATCGGTCAGAGGTGGAGGGGTAGATCCTATGGAGGACGTCCGGTGTCAGGTACCAAAAGAACAGCACTTTATACATGTTTTCCTTATAAAGGGTGCAGATTGAACTCTTGGCCGCCTGCCTCCAAACTGCCCCCCACTCGTCCTCCGAGAGTACCTCCCCCAGCTCCTTCTCCCATCGGAGCATATATGTATGTTTACCTTTGGTTTGTATGGGGTATTCATTAAGGATTTGGTAAATGTCTGATATGAGACCCCTTCGGGCAGTGCCCTCGAGAATGATTCGCTCAAATGGGGTCGGTTTTGAGAATAGGAGCCGGGGAGCGATTGTTTGGGCGTAGTGCCTGATCTGTAGGTAGCTGAAAAAAGCTTGCCGTGGAATGTCATGTTTGGCTTGGAGATCAGTGAAGGAGTGTAAGGTGCGGGATCTGGGGTCTACTAAATGACCAAAGTGGAATAGGCCTCGTGAAGCCCAGGGCCAGGACATCTGGTGGGTGAGACTGGTCGGTACTTTAGGGTTGTAGAGGAAAGAGGTCAGCAGGGAGCTATCGGACCTAAGTCGACCGTCTCGGGCTAGCCTCCTCCATGTACTTTGAAGCTGCCGCATGGAGCCCAGTAAGCGTCCGGGCTCCACTGCCGCATCTGCGTTCCACAGGAGGTTGTTGGGGTGTATCGGCGCCAGCCAGATCTTTTCCACCTCCGTCCATCTATTGTAAGACTTTTGGGGGAACCATGATGCCACCGCCCGGAGCTGCGAGGCCTGGTAGTATTTGACCAGGTCTGGGAAGGCCAGACCTCCCTCGGCTCGTGATGCCGTCATAACCGAACGTGGGATCCTGTGGCGTTTGTAGTTCCACACGTACCGGAGGAGGTCAGCTTGTAGGGTTCGCAGATGTGCGCAGGGGACCGGGACAGGGAGGGTCTGGAAGAGGTATAGTAGTTTTGGGAGGACAACCATCTTTATTGCCGCTATCCGGCCCAATAGGGATATCTGGTGGGGCTTCCATTTGTGGATCAGCGCCCTTATTGAGCTGTATAGGGGGGGGAAATTGGCCTGGTACAGGGATGCAAAGCTTGGGGTCAATTGGACCCCCAGGTATTTCAGGGAGGTGCTCTCCCAGTGGTACGGGAAGACAGATTGCAGGTGTAGGGCCTCTGGTTCGGGCATATTGATCGGCATGGCCATAGACTTAGACGTATTAGTCTTATATCCCGAGAGGGCCCCGTAGCACTCTAGTTCCCTGTGTAAGTTAGGCAGGGAGATGCGGGGGCGCGTTAGTGTCAGGATGATGTCATCGGCAAAGAGGGAGATCTTAAATTCCCTCCCCCTTACTGGGATTCCTCGGATGTCCGGGTTGCCTCGGATCGTCGCTGCTAAGGGCTCGACGCAGAGAGCAAAGAGGAGGGGGGATAGGGGGCACCCCTGGCGTGTTCCATTAGTAACGGGGAAGGTGGATGAAGTGGCAAAGGGGGTTTTCACCTGCGATATCGGGTTGGTATAGAGGTGTCGGACCGCCCGGAGGAAAGGTCCCCTAAATCCCATATGCCTTAACGTGGCGAGCATGAAGGGCCAGCCAAGGCGGTCAAACGCCTTTTCTGCGTCCAGACTCAGGAGCAAAGACTCCGGTCCCTCCCTGCTCGCCACGTCAATTAGGTCAATCACCTTCCTCGTGTTGTCCCCCGCTTGGCGGAGGGGGACAAAGCCCACTTGGTCTTTATGGACCAGAGAGGGTAAAACTACATTTAGGCGGAGGGAGAGGACCTTTGTGAAGATCTTGAGATCAGAGTTCAGCAGGGCTATCGGCCTGTAGCTAGCGCATAGTGAGGGGTCCTTGTCTGGTTTGGGGATGAGGGTGATGAATGAGCGCTGCATGTCTTGCGGGATGGGGGTCTGCTGTAGGAAGGCATTGAAGAGCTTCGTCATGTGAGGGAGGAGTGTGGGGAGGAAGGTCTTATAGTATTCGTATGGAAACCCGTCAGGGCCTGGGGATTTGTGGGCGGGTAGGGACTTAATGGCCGCGGTCAGTTCCTCTCCTGTAATGGGAGTGTTAAGGGAGGTTAGGTCGTCCGGTTGTAGCCGGGAAATGCCCGCCCGAGTTAGGTATTGTGTCATCCTGTCTAGCAGGTCGGGGGGGGGTGGGTCATGTGGGATTTCTGGCTTGTTATACAGGTCGGCGTAAAATGCTGCGAAAGTATCCGCAATACTCTGTGGGTGTGATATAATATTGCCCGAGCCGTCCTGGACCTGGTGTGGGGTGGACGCGAGTGAGCGGTCCACTAGTTTCCTCGCCAGTAGCGCCTGTGCCTTGTTACCCTTGTCATAGTATACCTGGCGGAGGCGTACTAGAGCTTTCTCGACTCGACCCAACGCAAGGTCCCGGAGTGTTGAGCGTACCAGGGCGATACGTTTAAGTAGCGTCAGGGAGGGGGAAGACTGTAAGCGAATCTCTAGGGCCCGGAGCTGCGCTTCCGCCTGTTTTCTAGCCGACTCGGCATTCCTCTTAAGGGCCGAGGATATGGCCATGCACCGTCCCCTAATTACCGCCTTGTGGGCGGCCCACAGTGTGGTAGTGGAGACGTCCTGTGTGTCATTTTCACTGAAGTAAAGTTGCAGGGTGGAGTCTATTTCCATTTTGGAGGGGGTGTGTTTCAGGAGAAAGTCATTCAGGCGCCAGTTATAGGGCCTGCGGGTGGGGGTGTTGAGGTCAATGGTCAAGGTTATGGGGGCATGGTCGGACCAGGAGATGGGCAGGATCTGTGCGGAGTCAGTAACACGCAATGTAGTATTGTTGACTAAGAAGTAATCTATACGTGAGTGCGTATGGTGGGGGGATGAATAGAAGGTGAACTGGCGATCCCCTGGGTGAAGCGCCCTCCATGCATCGAATAGAGCATGTTTCCTCGTCAGCTGACGGAATAGTTTAGAGTCCCGTAGGGCTTTTGTTTGAGAGGCTCGGGGGTTCACCACCAGGCGGTCCCAGGTCGCCGAATGGGGCAAGTTAAAGTCCCCCCCCACTACCAGTAGGTCATGGGGGGATTTAGCCAGGCGGGTAAGAACCCGGCTTAGAAATCTATGCTGATGTGCGTTGGGGGCATACAAGGTGCATAAAGTTATGTCTCGAGAGTGCCATGTCCCCCTCAGAATGATGAAGTGGCCCAGGGGGTCGATGTAGGAGTCTGTGCAAGTGAAGGGAGTGCCCCGTTTGATCAGGATTGCAACCCCTGCCCGTTTGCGTGGACTGAAGGCCTGGTATATTAAGGGGAAATACCTGGATGCAAAGGTAAAGGAATCGCCCTTGGAAAAGTGCGACTCCTGTACCATTATAATCTCTGCCCCTGTTTGCCTGAATTCCCTAAGTGCTAGGTGACGTTTTCTGTTAGAGTTAAGCCCGTGTACGTTTAGAGATAGCAACTTAGCCATACTGTGGGTGGAGAGATCGTGGTTTGTACTTAGCTGGAGTTGGTCGAGCTGCATCTGGTTCTGGGAGGGCGAGTGGGGAGACCGCCGGGACGACAGCAACCAAGGCGTGCTGTCGGGTGCTGCCTGCACGGGAGAGGAGAGATAGGTGTCTGAAAAGAGAGAAAAGAGTGAGAACAAAGACAAAACATAACACTTCAACAATCAACAATGGGGGCCCGAATGGCCCGAGGGCCCTCAGGTCCCAACAGTTCCTTAAGGACCTCCCGACCAAAAAGTCCGAAGGCATAGGTCGGGGGGGCAGGGGGGTGGCGTGGAGGAACTCCACTGTGGGGGTTAGGGGAATAGGAACTCTTAGGCTATCAGCCATGGGGGGGTCCGTGATCAAAAGGACAGCCTCTTCGACTTCTCATCCGAGATAGGCCCGATGTGTGGCGTAGGGGTAAGGCTAGGGCAACCGGGGGTGAATGGTGGGGTAAGAGCACAGAAAAAAGCAAAAGTCCAAAAACAGCAACAGGACCGGAGAGTCTCCAGCAGTGTTCGAGGCGAATTTCGTGGCCGGGGCGACCAACTTAGGAGTGCTTGTGCCTGGGGGAGTTGCGGGCAGGGTCCCGGCCCCTGGGACGTTTAGGCGGCGGGACTCTCTGCCAGACTACTGGTGGGGGGGGCGGTGTGGCCACGAGGTCCCAATCCGGTAGCCGGGGGACGGGAATGTCCAGAGTTTTGCAGAAGTCATCCAGGTCTTCTGGGTAGCGTAGGGTGGCTGAGGTCCCCTGGTGGTTGGCGGACAGGCTAAAGGGGAAGCCCCATCGGTACACAATGTCCTTGTCTTGCAAGGTGCGGAGCAGGGGTTGTAGTAGGCGTCGTTTCTGCAATGTGATCCAAGATAGATCCGGGTAGAGCTGTAGAGGGTTGTTGTCAAAGCGGAGGTTGCGCATGGGACGGGCTTTGCGCATTATGTTTTCCTTCAGCGGGTAGGAGTTTATGCGGCATATGACGTCCCGTGGTTTGGAGGCTGGGCCCTTTGGTTTAAGGGCTCGGTGGGCTCTGTCCATCTCAATGGTCTTGTCTGTTGGTTCCCCCAATATTTCGTTAAATAAATTCTGAAGGGTGAGCTGCAGATCTTCTGCCCCGTCTGCCTCAGGGAGGCCGCGTATGCGGATGTTGTTGCGGCGCCCCCTGTTGTCCAGGTCTTCAACATGCCGCTGCATGTCCCTTAACATGAGACGGTGGTCTGACGCCTGAGTCTGGGTGCGATGTACTGCTAGTTTAGTCTCTTGGATCTCCTCCTCTGCCATTTCCATTCTGTCGTTCAAATGTTTGAGGCCCGTTTGGAGGACTTGAATTTCAGCGCGGCATGTCGCCTTAACGTCCTCCACAAGCTGTTTGAAATCATCTTTAGTGGGGATGGCTTGCAAGTAGGACTGCCATGGTGGGGGGGGGTGGTAGGGGGGTCCCCTGGCATCATAGGTGGGCTGTAGTGGGTCAGTGGGGGATAGGTGGCGAGCGGAAGCTGGTTCCCTGTGCTGTCTAGCCTCTCGGGGGGGTTGCTGGGGTAATTCCCATGGGTTGGACCAGGCCTCAGCCTGATCCCCGGGTGGGGTGTGGGCCCTCCCGTGCCAGGGAGCGCTGGTGCTGGTCATGGAGGCATATGAGGGGGGAGAGATCCCCAGCTGAACCCCAGGCTCCAGGTGAGTAGGTGTTTGGGTCTGTCTCTGAGCTGCTGGGGAGGTGGAACCCGGCCTAGTAGTAGCAGAGGAGCTGCTGCGTTCTGGAAGGCCCATGGAGGCCTGGGAGCATGCGGAGGCCTGCAGGGCCGGAAAATCCTCCTCAAGCGTGAAGGAGGGGGAGAGCTGTGATCCGCCGTGCTGTTCGGGGTCCGGGGCCGTTCGTAGCAGGCGGGGGAAGGCCCCTGTGCATTGCGTGTCCCGCTCCAGAGAGGCAGTGAGGGCTGGGGCCTGTGACTCGTGGTCCGCTGCGGGGGGGTGGGGGTGCACAGATTCACTCACCCACGGCTGCGAGCCATCCTGGCTCAGGGATGGAGCGGTGGACTGCCCTCGCGTCGGGGATGGCTCCGGATGGTGAGGCAGGAGGGAGCGAGGCGGAGAGACCTCCGTTCTGTTGGTGGCCGCGTCCGGCGCCATCTTGTCTCCTCCGCCCGGCGGCATGTCGGGCGGTTTAAAGTAGTCCTTGAGGGTCGCAGCGGAGCCTGGCGGGGGTTGGGATGATCCCCTTGTCTTGCTGGATCTGGTGGTCCGCGATCCGCCCATGGATGGCGGCGATTACCCCCGGTTTTTTGCCTGTAAGCTGCGGGCTGGAGAGGAGCTCTCAGGGGATGCTTCCTTCCAGGCTGGCTTCCGGTCACGCCCCCCCTTTCCCCTTATATTTTATTGACATTTTAATTTCAAATTTTTCATAATGTTTAAATATATGTGTGTAATTGTTAGCTGCGGTAGTGTATTTGTGCCTGTAACTGGACTGTAACTGGAGATTGCTGTGTATGTCTGTGGGGGGTCATGAAGAAAAACACCCTAACTGTGAGCTGATGGTGAGCAGTAGGAGTGACATGCTCCCACGTCTTGGAATTTGTACTTCCTGGAGACGCAGAAAGTGGGAGGATCTTTATGCACCTCAGACATGGACGTAGTGACGCCCGGAGGGTTGCTATAGCAACGATATACTATGTAGCGCCCCCTTACTTTCAGTAAAGGCGCTACGCTAAAGTTGGTGGGAGAATGAGAGAAATAATTTGCTCTCATTCTGGATTATGTCAAATTTGGCTGTCGCCAATTCTGGATTGTTCTGTGTGCTAGACTGTGTTCTAGGGATGAAACACCATCCCTGGGCGGCAGATGGCGCCAGAGAGGTCCAGGCGGAGCCGCTTTTCCCTAGCAGCCAATTAGAGGAGTTTTCCCTCGCGGGGCATGCTGGGGAGGAGTATTTCTGTGGTGGAGGCCGTTGTTCTGGGTTCTTCGTGGGTTCCTGGTTTCGGGTGCGGCACCCACATTTAGGGTGTGCGCACATCGCGGGCCCCACCACTATGGCCTACCTGGCCTGAGGTCGCGCGCAACGTGGCGTTCCTGACTCTGGGCCCTCATGGCCTGGAGCAACTGATGCTACCAGGGGCCCCAGTGACTTACTGGGTTCCCAACTCTACTGAAGAGATCCCAAGCTGTGTGCTGTGCGGTGGGGGATCGGCTCAAGGAGAACCAAGAGGCAGATTGTCTGAGAAGCTTGAACGAACCATCGGGGATCTGGGTGACCTTAATACTGTCAGTCGGTGACCCCAAAGCACAATTTACTGGGAGGATAAGCTCAACTATTCCGCTCATCCAATTTTTTGGCCTGTGGCAGAGGCCCCACTAGAGTCAGGCCTGTGGCAGAGGCCTGTTCCTCCCAGCAACCTTAAGGTGACACTTCGGCTGCCAGGCTCGTGGCAGGAGTCTGTCGGGGGGCACTACTACTGAGAGCAGGATTGCTCGTCTCTTATCCAAGCCTGATACTGCAAGGTTCTCTTACTTCATCAACCTTTTCTGTCCTATCTCATGTTGATGTTGGTCGTGTTGAGCCGAGACAATAAAGCATTCAGAAAATCTTATCTGCTGATTGGACATTCGTTTACTGCTCTACTCACTACAATCACCCTAGACAACGATTGAAGGTAACTTAATACGCCAATCCCAAAACAACCAGCGGCTCCTGAGGGGGTAGCTCTACAACTATATATTAGCTTAGAGGTGATCGACCCACCCATCTACTGAGGAAGGCCTGTGATTGGCCGATACGTGTCTAGAAGCGAGGAGCCGATTGTGTGACGTTCAGCCAGGCACTGTGAGGCCCCGTACTCACGACCAAACATGTCTGCTGAAACTGGTCCGCGGACCAGTTTCAGGGGACATGTTCGATCGTGTGTAGGCAGTAACGGACAGGATTCCAGCAAACATTCGTCGGCCAGACCGTTTCCCAACGAACAACTGTTTCCTGGTCTTGCTTTAAAACAGTCCACTGGAATCGTGTCCGCTCGGACATGTACGGTCGTCTGTACACAAAAGCAGCGTACAAAAACCCTGCGCATGCTCAGTCAAAATGAGGAGACGGGAGCGCTCGTTCAGGTAAAACTCGCGTTTGTTTGGGATATGGCACATTCGTCATTTGCAAGCTTTTATTCTAGCAAGAGAACAATGTCTTAAAACGGCGCACTAAACCACAGTTTATTGCCTCGTTTTATTAATTCTTCTCTTGCTAGAATAACCCCGTTCTCTTGCTGATGCAATTTCAATTGAGTTGTCCCATACTGAAATGTCACATTTCTTGCTTGCGATGTAATCATTTAAAAATGTTTTCTAGGCCAGACATGTGTTTTTGTTGGTGGTCCTCCATATTTTTTAAATTAAATTTTGTAAAGGAATGTTCATCTTCTTTTTTTTGTGTGTGTTTCTAGTTATGTCACCATTTTCTTCATTTTGTTCTTACATGTTCTTTTTTTTTTTATAGGGCATTTTTTTTTTTTTTTTTTTTTGGTTTAATTTGAGAATATTGAACCATGTTGGCACACCAAATGTCCCCCCCCCCAAGGAGTGTGTCCTTTGTAAATGACCCATTGTATATTTTTTTAAGGTTTGCTGCCTAATAATCCCCACAGTATAACAAACAATAGACATGTTTTCAAATGATAGCAAAAAGACATTTATTTTGTCAAATGTCATCCAAACAAAAAAAGAACGGCAGCACTAGAACAGATAGCAAACTATATGCAAACTTGCATTTCCAACATGGTGAAGGATAAACTACCAAGCCTCAGGAGGCAAAAAAAAAATCTGAAGCAGCAGCACAGAACCAAAGGAACCCAAACTGTGGTAGTCCAAACAAGATGTCCTTTGTGTGGAAGGAAATGGAAGGCAGGGAATCACCGTTTCCTCCTCTTTCCAGCCTTCCCTCCAGGCTGCCTTCCAGCAGATCTTAGACAGGCTCTTGCAGGTGGGGTCGATGTGGCAGCAGGAGGATGGTGTTCAGCAAGCCGGGCCGGATCACATAGCCCAGTGTCTGGGGTCAGCAGGCCCTTCTGCATCCACCAAAGGACCTGGTTCATCAGGGCCTTTGCCAGTCTTCTCTGCTCCTCCTCCCCTTCATTTAAATCGTGTGCCAAGGAGGCACTGAAGGCCTCTGTGGGGTTGAGGGGGGCCCTCATGATGGCGCTTGCCTCCTGGATCATGCGGAGGCTTGCCTCCTCCACAGGCCTCAACTGCCTCCTTCGGCCTGATGGCCTTACCTGAGGGGGAGAAGACTGGCTGGTGGTGGTTGTCCTGGGCGGGGGGACCTGCTGCAGGCCACTGGGCCCGGCCTCCTCCTGGCTGCCACTGACCCCGGGCTCCTCCTGGCTGACAGAGACGTGAGGATATGCCACCTCCTGGCTGATCTCTTCTTCCTGTGTCAAAAAAAGGGAAATTTTTTACTATTTCGCCAAATCAAACCACACTCATTTTCCTGTTTTTCGTTTAGTATTTTCGGTTCATTATTACTTGAATAGACTCTCCTTCTGACCCCTGCAGTTGTCATCCCTGACACCTATTTGTCTGGCCCCCTTTTTTTTGCTTTTTCCCAGCTTGGCTTTTCTTTTACAATATCAACTCATTAATCCACCAATAATTATTTACGCAAGAAATATAGAGGAAACTACTATACCTCCTCATCGAAGGGTGGCAGATCTGCATCTCTGTCAGCCAGGCCCTCTTCCTCCGACTCTGCAGGGCTGTGGTCATCTTGGGAAGGTCCGCTGGAATGTAGCGTGGAGGGAAGGTTGGAAGCAAGACTAGACATCGATTTCCTGCCCTCCATTTCGTTCCGCAAAAAAGCCATCTGTTCGTAATACCACAGTTTGGGTTCCTTTGCTTGTGTTGCTGCTGCTCCAGATTTTTTTGTTTTATTAGCATTGTATGCTCTTCTATATGTGCTTCTCAGGTTGGCAAGTTTATCCTTCACCATGTTGGCAGTGCATCCTGGCACCCATGTTTGCATATAGTTTGCTAGCTCCTCTAGTGCTGCCGCTCGTACATCTTTATTGCAATATAAAGAGTTTTTGGAATCCCACAGGATGGGCGTGTCCTGAAATTTTTCTAGTAAGGCCTCTATTGATTCCTTAGTTTGGAGGAGGTCCATTTCCCGGTCTTATTTTCTAATTGTTTTTTGGAGTCTAGATTAGCAAAACATAAACCAAAGAAAAATAGATATTAAAAAGGATCAGCGTTGACCTTGATATAATATGTGTCTCCAAATTTATGACCTATATCTAATTACAAACACAGTCTCTCTTGTTGTAAAAATGATTGGCAGCTCGGCCGCATTGGTTGTAACAAACATTGATTTGCTACATGCAGACCCATTGTTAACATTGCAGTAACTAATTTTAATCTAGAAACCTAAACAATGCTTACAAATGAGAGCATTCATCTAGGCACTCTTTCATGTGTAGATCTCCTGCCCCTGACAATGGATGACATAAAAGACACTTCCTAATGACCTCTGTACAACCAACACTGAACAATACTTTGCCTGATCTGAATACACCATTCAAAAACTTTTCAATGAGGTACAGCATTGTTCACATCTCTATTTTGTGAGGTGTCCAAAAGCATTTGGAGACCAAAATAACATTGTGGTACTCAAGAGACAGAATAGCTTAAAAAGGGTGCAACCAACAGACCAAACCCCCATCCCATGGCTCTCCATTTTCTAGGCCTCTGCTGATCCCATTTTGAATTTCCTTACCTTCCTGTCTCTCGCTCCTCGTTTCTCACGCTCGCCTAATTACCGCGTAAGCTGCGTAATCACGGCGTGCGCCTTTTAAACACTCCGCGTATGTATGAAACGCCGCCCTCGTCAGCTTTGCCATGCCCCTAATCAATGTGTTTCGGAAATATGGCGCTAACTGTGAATGTTCTGGATGCGCTCGAATATTCTCCGCGTAACCTACGTAAACACGTTGTTTGCATTCTCTACACTCCGCGTATGTATGAAACGCCGCCCTCGTCTCCGCCCATGGCGGAACATTTCCTCTTTTCCCCGCCCATAATCTCTGTGGGAAAGGAAAGATGGCGATGTCACACGAGCGGGCACGATGCTCTCAGGCCGCAAGTGAAGGGAAAGAGGCAGGGACGTCCCAATCCAGGCAAAGAAGATACAAAGCCACTAATATGCGGTTCGAGGAAATGGTGGAGTTAGTTTCCATCATGCGGAGGAAGGACTATGATGGTGAATTAGGGCCATACAAGACCCCTAACCGCCGAAAGGCACATATTATGGACAAGGTGGCGAGGAGAATGCAGAGGATGTTTGGGATCACCAGGTTCAAGGAACTGCTGAGGAAACGCTGGTCCGACTTAAAATTGAGGGAGCCACATCAGATGAAGAAGATCCTTAAAATGATGCGTAAAAGTAAGTAAATATTTTTGGGGTTGGGGGGGGGATTGTCTGCAAGAATGTGTTGCCATGTATATTTCACCATCTGCCTCCTTGGCCTGCTTGTACTTTTGAAGACATATTGTCATTTATTTTTTCTAACGTAAATACCTACCTATTTACAAATAGTGTTCTTAGTAAACCGCGTAACATCACATCGTTTCTCAGAAAGGCTCGGTTATTCCAGGAACAACACACCTGGACATGGCTCACTGGCCAAAAACTTTGTTTGTAAACATTGTGTAAAAGCTAGTTTTTAAAAATCTAATTAATAGAATGTGAAAGGCAAACAGGATTCATTCTAAAAACAGTGATAATAAAGCAGATTTTTTTCCCATCTGCAATGCAGAGCACCTGTGTCTCCCCAAATAAATTTAGGTTTTTGGTAGGGTCTCCCAGAAATACAGTTTAGGGGGGACATCCATGTGTGTCACTTTGCTAAAAAGGGGCAGGATCAGAGCTTGCCATAGAAGTCTGTCAAAAATGTAGGTTTGGTGAAAGAAAAAACTAAATAAATGAAAGCCTCTTCTAAACAATGTGTGCGATTTCTGCTCTCCAATATCTGTGTGCTGATGAGTATACCTTTTGTTTTGTGTTATTTAGGGG
Source organism: Rana temporaria (assembly GCF_905171775.1). Classification (NCBI taxonomy): domain Eukaryota; kingdom Metazoa; phylum Chordata; class Amphibia; order Anura; family Ranidae; genus Rana; species Rana temporaria. The sequence goes on along the minus strand of NC_053494.1, from coordinate 87,528,463 downwards.
AAAGAAGTCGCCAGCATTTGGAGGAGGCAGAGAGGGCCAGACAAGGCCAAAATCTTCCATCTCGCCATGTGGAGGAGGAGGAGGATGTGGAAGGAGAAGAGGATGTGGAAGGAGAAGAGGATGTGGAAGGAGAGGAGGATGTGGAAGGAGAGGAGGATGTGGAAGGAGAGGAGGATGTGGAAGGAGAGGAGGAAGTAAGAAAGGAGGAAGGAAGAGAGGAGGAAGAAGTAATTTTGGACTTAGAATTTATAGCAGATGAAGGGCAAGTGGCGGAAGAAGAATTTGGCGAATTGAAAGAAGGTGGATTGATGGATGAAGGAGGAGTCGATGATGATGGGGAAGTGGTTGAAGAAGGAGGAGTCGTGGAAGATGATGGGGAAGTGGTTGAAGAAGGAGGAGTCATGGAAGATGATGGGGAAGTGGTGGAAGAAGGAGGAGTGATAGAAGATGGCGAAGTTGTGGAGGTGGAAAGGAGAAGACCATCAGGTCAGTGTCACCCCAGCTTGATTTGGAAAAACATATGTAGATAGGCCTCATCAAATATTTAAGTTTTGATTGCCCATTTTTATTTATTTTATGGGAGGAAGATGGTGTGGCAATATTTTCGCGTGCAAGTGCTGCTATAATTATTCAGCAGGTAATGGAGTGCAGCACTGAAATGCATAATATGCGTGAAAGGATGGTTGTCATGGAACAGAATGTAACAAATGTCCTTTTGGAGTGCAGCACGGAAATGGACAATATGCGGCAAAGAATGATGGTCATCGAATCAAATTTTAAAAATATTATTGACATGATGGGCCGTGTCAAAGACTGAAACACCCCCCGCCCATCCCCCGCCCCCACAACCATTTTGACTGTTTTAATAATGAATACGCCAAAATTTGAAGATGCACACACAGTGTGGCAACATGTGCTATCTGCCATCACAGAATATCTAGTGTCTGTGCTTTTGTGGGTCCAACCCCCTCCTCCATCCTCAAGTAGTTGAGAGGAAGGGTTTGATCCCACAAAACACAGACATTGATCACCCATGATGTCAGATAGCACATGTGGCCATTTGTCTGTTGAACCAATGACATTTGGCGAGTTTTCCCTGAATGTGTGCATCTTCAAATTTTGGCGTGTTCCAGTGTGAAAGCACACCATGACTGACTGCTGTTGTGAATTCTTATATTTTTATAAGGTTTATGTTCTTTTGTTTGTCCATTTTGTTAATTTTTCCACACTATAAAGTTTAGACCATAAACAATCAAAGAATAAACACCAAAAAAATAAATAAATATATATATATATATATATATATATATATATATATATATATATATATATATATATATATAATAATATATCTCTAAAAATCCAAAATTTAGTGAAGTCGAGATTTGACACCAAAATCAAAAACAAATATAATCGTATTTCAAAAAAAATAAAAAAATATTTATAAATTCAACAAGAAAAAAAGAAAAACAAAAAAATTATATATATTTGGGAAAAAATAGAAAAATCAAAAATTAAGAAAAATATAAAAGAAATATTTAACCAAAAGAATTGTGTTTTTCGGGAAAAAAAAGCTAAAAAAAAAATAGAGGATTTTTGGCGAAAAAAATATGCAAAAAAGAAAAAAGGAAAAATGCGGTAAACACCCCACCAAAAATATTCGATATATATATCTCTCTATTTTTGGAGTTTATTGGCAAAAGTTTGACGACATTATATATATTTATATCTATGTAAAAAAGAAATAGAACTATATTTGATAACCAAAACTGTGAACTTGTTTAAAAATGTATATTCTTGAGAATATTTTTTGTTAAAAATACTACAAAAAGGACTAAAAATATTGTAGACTCCTAAGTCAAAAAGCAGGGAGTACTTAAAAAAAAATTAAAAATTGTTGTGGTCATGAACAAGCAGAAATTAAAAAGCTTGACCTCAAACTTTGAAAATGGAGTGGCTTCTTATTTCTAGACTCGATACCGTGTTTGTAGATGAGTGAATAATGTGCAAATGTGGTTATTTACTAAAAGTGGAGAACTAAATTTTGCACTATAAGTGCAGAAGTTAGTTTGAGAACCAGGAAGACAGATAAAAAGAGAAAAAGCATTAATGACAAACAACTGTATAAAGTCCAATGGTCTAATTATTTATTAGTTCTGAGAATATTTCTTTCTTTTGGGGGCCGAATTAGAAAGAAATATGATCTGGCATAGCAATGGCCCCCCGACCCATGAAGTACTCAACATATTTGTCGCGTACCTCACGAGCTGATTGGGTGGCCAAGCCAGCGCGACCAGTGTCCAGCCCGGGAAGGGGATCTGAGGGTAGTCTTGCCTCAGAACCGATGTCGGGTAGGTACGTCTGGGAGTGCCTGCGTAAAAAGTTGTGCAAAATGCAGCAGGCAAATACAACGGTGTTCAATTTATATTCCGCCAAGTGTATCGCTGTCCTGAACAGGCGGAACCGGTTGGTGAGTATCCCAAAGGCATTCTCGACTACCCTCCGAGCCCTGGCCAACCGAAAATTAAACACACTCCTCTCTGAGGTGAGGGTCCTCTGGGGAAAAGGCCGCATGAGGTGAGGACCAAGCCCGAAAGCCTCGTCCGCTAGGAACACAAACGGAAGTCCTTCCACATTATCTTCATCTGGTGGCAATGCCAGACCACCAGCTTGGAGACGATCATAGAAATTAGTCTGTGCGAACACTCCCCCATCAGACATCCGGCCGTTCTTCCCCACGTCCACATATAGAAACTCATACTGTGCCGACACCACCGCCATCAACACAATACTATGATAACCCTTGGGGTGGGGTGGGGGCACTATGCGGACGTGTTTCCCATCTATTGCTCCACCGCAGTTTGGAAAATCCCACCGCTGGGCAAATTGGGAAGCCACAGACTGCCATTCCTGTGGTGTGGAGGGTAGCTGTGGGGACAAACAAATAAAGAGATTTAGTACTTTGGCACATAAACATTCAAAACATAATCCTACAAGCATCCTTGTGATACTTCACAGTATTAAAATTGCATTTCAAAAATGTGCAGGGAGAATTTGGGGAAATGAAATATATAGGGACACTTAATTAAGAGACTCCGCAGCCCTCTGATGGGGACTAAAAAAGTTTTAAGGGGGGGGGGGGACACAAAAACCAAAAAGTCCTGTTTGAAAAATTGGCAAGGTGGGTTTGTCCCTAGGATAACATGCTGGACAGGTTAATATTGGGTAAGGGACAAATATGCAGGTAGGCCAAGAAGAAAACATGGAAAGCTGATATCAACATGCATAGGGAGAAAAGGGAACGTTAGTTAAACACACAGCATATCTGGGAAATAAAAAAAATGGTTAGTTGCCCCCATTATTACAGCCAGATTGTGAGGTTATAATGAGGAAACTTACCTTAATATACTCCTCCTGCAGAACTTTGATGATGGCAGCACACGTGTCCGGTATGATGACCCCAAGCGCCTGCGGAGAGATGCCTGTGGAGAACTTGAGGTCCTGCAGGCTCCTCCCAGTCGCCAGGTACCGCAACGTGGCAATAAGCCTCTGCTCGGCCGTGATGGCTTGGCGCATCACAGTGTCCTGCCTCGTGATATAGGGGGACAGAAGATCCAGCAGACGGTTGAATACGGGGTCCGTCATGCGGAGAAAATTCCTAAAGTCATTAGGATTATTCTCCTGGAGTTCCCTAAGCAGAGGCATATGTGAGAACTGGTCACGCTGGCGCAACCAATTCTTGGTCCAGAAACGCCTCCGCCCCCTGTTTCTGGCCAAAGTACTGGAATGATGAACATATCCAGCAGCCATCCCATAAACAGCACCAACTCGCGAAAATTGACGCTGCTGCTCCATCATGGCTTCAAACCGGCCGGCTGGTCAGTCAAGAACACACTCCAACAGAAAGCACTCGCAAATCCAGCACTACCTGCGACGAACGCGTGACAAACAGATACGAGCGCACAGGATGCAACTGCAAAAGCAGAAACAACCTGCTAGCCTATAGCCGAATGACAACTACGATCCCGCAAGCACACGCACTGAACCTGTGAATACAAGCTGTCAAAGCGTGGAGACCGAAAAGCGCGAATCAGCTCTGACCAAACCTTCACTAACACGAGCAAACACGTAACTAGCAAAAGAGGAACAGAGGGCGGCGCCATTAACTTTGGTCTTCCCCTTTATAGTGACGTCGTACGTGGTTTACGTGCACGCGTTCCGGTACGACGGGAATTTGGTCCGCTGGTGTGTACAAGCCAGCGGAACAAAACAAAAATCAGCCTTGTTCGCCGGAAACTGTACGTCAGACAGTTTTCAGCGAACCCACATCCGGTCGTGAGTACAAGGCCTGAGTGTGTACATGATGGCGCTACTGTGGAGGTTATTATATGTGATTTTATCAGTTTTATCTTGTAAGTGTAACCTTTTTTTAGGGGCTTTGAATAAATTGGCATACGGAGAACACTATGATTTTCTGTATTTATCATTTACATGTCCTGAACTCATGGAGTCTTGAGCAAAGCTGGGAGGTGATTTGTTTTCCTAGATGCAAGTGTGCTAAGTTACCACTAGAAAGGAGCAGTCTGCAGATTGCCTGATTACCCACTATTGATTACTTAGGCCTTGTACACACGACTGAGTTTCTCGGCAAAAACCAGCAAGAAACTTGCTGGGACATATTTTTTTGCCGTGTGTACATTTTCGTCAAGGAAACTGTCAAGAAACTCGACGAGCCAAAAAGAGAGCATGTTCTCTATTTCCTTGTTGGGAATGGAGAAAATTGGCTTGTCGAGTTTCTCCTCGACAAGCAAAACAATGTTTCTCCTCGACGAGCAAAACAATGTGTTTCTCCCGTCGAGTTCCTCAGTCGTGTGTACAAGGCTTAAGAGAAGGAGATTGTAAAGGACTTGTGGAGAGACCTGTTTATGAGTTTTAACTCATCTGGGAGCCGAGCGCTTATTTTTACTGGTGGTGGCGTGCACTCCTTTTGAGGACAAACAATCACTGGGGTGGATTTGTGTGGAAACACTGATTATAAGAAGAGTTTTTTCATCTAATGGACTATATATTATTTATGTGTATGATCTATTAATGTAGCGCCTGTGTACTTTATGGTACCGGTGCTAGTTAAATTTAAGGGTAGATCAGAGTGTAGTTTAGACTCTGATCCAGATTGTTAAGTGCAAAACAAGGTCTCTGTCTCAGCTTGGCTTTGCTGTGGGCTTATTCTGTTGTACTGGGGTCTTCTTCCAGCCCCGGTGCTACAGGTGGCAGCAGTGGAGTCAAGGTTTGGGTGCTCTTTCCCAGCATCCAATCAGGAGGGTTTGACCTCACTGTGCATGCTGGGGAGGGGTATGTATGAGGCAGACGACATTAGTTCTGGGTCTTCTTCATCCAGCGTGGCACCCATCTTTAGGGTGGCCACATCACGGCGCCCCGGCGTTATAGCCTACCTGGCCCGGGGCGTGCGTGCCACGCGGTGTTCCTGGTGCCGGGGCCATGCTGGCCCGGAGCATCTGAACAGCGACGGGGACCCAGTGAGTGACTGGGTTCCCACATTTGAGGATCCCAAGCTGTACTGCTGTTCAGTGGGGAGTCAGTCTGAGGAATGCCATTGAGAGGCTGGCAGTCCAAAAGGGCCTGGACAAACCACCGGGGATCAAGGTAGCCGGACACTGAGGGATTGATCACCCGTCAGTCGGTACCTGGGCGACAAGTTTAAGGAGATCCAGACGTAACTCATCTAAGGAGGGATATCTCCAAGAATTCAATCCAGAGAGGGCCTGTGGCAGAGGTATCTTTCTGAGGCTCACCGAGGAGGGTCTGTGGCAGAGACTTTTCCTCAAGTTCAAGTTTACCAAGGAGGGTCTGTGGCAGAGACTTTATCCTACAATTGTCCAAGTGATACTCCGGCTGTCAGGTCAGTGAGAGAGGCCTGTCCGGGTACACTAAACACACTCCGGCAGGAGGGGCGCAGAGAAGTGTTACGCTTGGGAGCAGGACTGTTTCCTATAATCACGCCTGAATTTGCTATTCTCCTTCAATTTTACTTTCCTCACCACAAGTTTACTGTTTTTACTTAGCTGGTTAATAAAGAGCACAGCAAAGAGCACCTGTCGTGGACATTCCTTTACCTCTACTATATGCAATACGCATCACTCACCCCTAGGAATTCGGAGGTGCCATGAGGTAATGTGCCGCCCAAACATCCAGCAGCTCCTCCGGGGGTAATGCTACATTAATATTATATATTTGCGCCTGTATTTTATTCAATTTGGTATACATAGCGCTACATTAATTTATTATAATTATTTGCAACCAGTGTGGTGTATCACTAAGAATGTTTAGCAGCTGTGCACATTTATATTAGGGTATATCATAGAGTAGCACAGGATTTATTCACTGAATATTATTTCACTGTAAATTGTATTTTTATTTTTTGGCGCTGATTGTTTCTTTTCACAATTTGTTAAGAAAAAGCACGGGGGAGAAGAGGGCATTCACGTATTTAAATCTATTCCTTAAAGTGATTGTAAACTCTCAAAAACAAACAAAAAAAAACAACAACCTGCAAGACAAAGGCATAATGAGCTTGTATGCATCGCATACTAGCTCCTTATGAATTCCTTACCTTAGATCAAAGCTGTTGCAGTGGTCCCCATACCGCTGTGACCGTCGGCATGTCTTCTGGAGTTATTTCTGGGTTCGCCGGCTTCGGTGCTGTGATTGGCCTATGCCGCAATGACGTCACTCCCACGTATGTGCGTGGGATCTGCCTGTCATGGCACAGCTCCTAAAAGAAATTGTACAAGTGAGCTGTTTCTTCAGTGCAAATGTGCCAATGTTGTCAGCATAGGAGATATTCATGGTACCTACAGGTAAGCCTAATGCCCCGTACACACCATCACTTTATGTGATGAAAAAAAACGACATTTTCTGTGAAGTAAAAAACGACGTTTTGAAAAACGACACATAAAATTGAAGCATGCACACGGTCAATTAAAGTGACGTTTTTAAAAACGTCGTTTTTTTTCATCACATAAAGTGATGGTGTGTACGGGGCATTAGGCCTCGTACAGAGGATAAGTTAACCAGAGGACACCGGTCTGATGGACCGTTCTCATCGGTCAAAACCGATCGTGTGTGGGCCCCATAGGTTATTTAACCATCGGTTAAAAAAAAGCCAACTTACTTTAAGTTTAACCGATGGATTCCTAACCGATGGGAAAAAAAGTAGGCACAACCATCGGTTAAAAATCCACGCATGCTCAGAATCAAGTCGACGCATGCTTGGAAGCATTGAACTTTTTTCAGCACGCCATTGTGTTTTTTCAAACGATGGTGTGTAGGCGTGACGGACCATCAGTCAGCTTCATCGGTCAGACCGTTCTCATCGGGTGGACTGATCGTGTGTAGGAGGCTTTATTGTAGGTTTACCTCTGGGTAAAAGTGGTAGTACAGGCTTTACAAACCCTTTAACCTGCCTGGCGGTCTTCCCGAGTGTGACTCGGGGTGAGATTTTCAGGCTGCGAATGGTTACCCCGAGTCACACTCGCTCGATGCAGAAAAAAGGTTTTCTTACCTTTTCTCCGCGATCCAGCGTTGAATCCTCGCAGTGCACGGCGGGCGGATGTCCGCTCGATGCTGTGTGTTCCCCTGATTCCCTTCCCTGCGAGCGTCGCGACGCAGGGGGCGGAAGGAGGGGGGGGCGGCGGGAAATTCAAACGTATAAAAAGTAAAACACAGTAAAAACACACTGATATCATTGGATTAAATTTTAAAAAAATACAGTGACCTTTGATTGCCCCCCCCAGTGCTTTCCAGTGCCCTGTCTGCAGAATTACTGTATCAGTGTCTGTATATTGCACAGCAATAATGGCAAAGCGCGCCTCTGCATCAAACTTATTATGCGACTTGCTGCCAAACAGCGACAGCGATGCCGAATCCATTGCGGAGGAGCTGAGCGACAGCGACGCGTGGGAAAGTTCATCGTCGGATGCAGAAAGTGATGTGGTTGACGATCCTGCACCTGTGCCCAGCGACGTGCGGACCTGGTGCGCAATTGATTGCGCTACGGAGCACGTAGCGCCCCCTAGGTTTCCGTTCACAGGATCACCTGGAATAAAAGTGGACATAGAGGATGACAATCCCTTAGAATACCTCCGACTATTTTTGACCGATGAGGTGATCGACAAAATTGTTTTGGAGACCAATCGGTATGAAGAACAGCAATCTGCTACCCAGCAGTTATTTTCAAGACGCAGAAAATGGGAGCCTGTGACCAGCGAGGATATATGGAAATTCCTTGGCCTCCTAATTTTGCAGGGAGTGGTGGGAAAACCACTCCAAAAGTGGTACTGGACCACAAATAAATTATTGGCCACACCTTTTTTTGGAACAGTAATGTCTGAATATCGGTTTTCACTTATAATGAAATATTTGCACTTTGCAAATAATGAGGAATTTGACGAACGGTCTCATCCAGCTCCAAAGCTTAAAAAAATTTGGGATATTTACCAAATGGTCCTGCAGAATTTCCAGCGGACCTACATACCTGAGAGGGACATTTCAATAGACGAAAGTCTCATGGCCTACAAAGGTCGCCTAAGCTGGATTCAATTCATTGCGTCTAAGCGCGCTCGCTTTGGGATAAAATCCTTTATGTTATGTGAGTCCAGCTCGGGATATATTTGGAACTCAGTACTTTATACTGGCAAAGGGACCAAATTCTCCCCGAGATTCAGTGATTTTGGGATGGCAACCGCGTCAGTGCTTTCATTGATAGAGCCCTTGCTCAACCAGGGCTACTGTATCACTACGGACAATTTCTATACGTCCCCAGAACTATACGAGTTCCTACTTCTGAATAGGACAGACGCTTATGGGACTGTGAGGCCTAACCGGCGTGACATGCCGTCAGGATTTCCAAACAAAAAGCTCGGGAAAGGACAAGTAGCTGCATGGCAAAAGGGGAAAATGTTGGCTCTGAAGTGGCGGGACAAAAAGAACGTTTCCCTTTTGAGCACGGTCCACAACACCTCGACCGCCATGGTCCATACCAAAGGTGGGAAAGACGTTCTAAAGCCACAGGTGGTGTTGGACTACAACCACACGATGGGAGGTGTGGACAGGGCTGACCAGGCCATGACTTTTTACCCTGCAATGAGAAAGCAGCAAAAAAAATATTATAAAAAGATTTTCCGACATCTTTTGGAGCAATGTCTTTGGAACTCTTTCATCCTGCTCAAAAAAAAAAATGTCAGGTCTATCGTCCATGCGGACTTTATGTGGAAGGTGGCTGAACAAATTTTCCTCAAAAACCAAACACCAACGGTGGTAAACCGTTCTGGACGACGGGCTTCTGGGGTTGTAAATCCAGAGCGACTAACTGGTCGACATTTTTTGGAATATGTACCACCCACTCCAAAAAAAGCAGCACCCACACGGATGTGTGTGGTTTGCTGCTCCAAGCGCGACGCCAGCGGAAGGAAAATTCGCAAAGAAACGCGCTACTGTTGTCTCGACTGTGATGTTGGACTTTGCGCCATACCGTGCTTTAAGGATTTCCACACCTGAGACATTTATTGAATTATCATTTTGCACCCCTGTTTGACCCCCCAAAAAATCAGAGTATCTGAATATATTATTTGTTAAAATTTATTGAATAAAAACTATTGTTATTATTAAATTATTATTTGTTATTATTTATTATATTATAATTTATGATTTTGTGTTTCAAACTTTGTCATAGTCTATTAGAGACTCTGGTTTGGACAGATTTAGGTGAGTTATTCCTAAGAATTGCAGGCCTGCAATCTAAAACGCCAAATTTCCATGCAAAATAATGGTACCGCTTTCAGCACCTTTTTTCAGAAAGAATCATACCGCCAGGGAGGTTAAAGCGGGGGTTCACCCTTAGAGGGCACTTTTCCCCCTTAGATTCCTGCTCGTTATTACTAGGGGAATCGGCTATTTATTTTAAAATATGTGCAGTACTTACCCGTTTACGAGACGCATCCTCTCCGTCGCTTCCGGGTATGGGCTTCGGGAATGGGCGTTCCTTCTTGATTGACAGGTTTCCGAGAGGCTTCCGACGGTCGCATCCATCGCGTCACGATTTTCCGAAAGAAGCCGAACGTCGGTGCGCAGGCGCAGTATAGAGCCGCACCGACGTTCGGCTTCTTTCGGCTACGAGTGACGCGACGGATGCGACCGTCGGAAGCCTCTCGGAAGGCTGTCACTCAAGAAGGAACGCCCGCTCCCGAAGACCCATACCCGGAAGCGACGGAAGAAGATGCAGCTCGAAAACGGGTAAGTACTGCTTATATTTTAATATAAATAGCCGATTCCCCTAGACCGAACGAGCAGGAAGCTAAGGGGAGATTTTTTTTTTTTTTTTAAATGGGTGAACTCCCGCTTTAACACTGGCCAGAAATTCCTGTTTGTTTGCCTTGTGTTTTTTTTCCTCCTTTACAATTATGTAACCAGGAAGCATGATAATTTGTCATTGGTAACAGAGTATATTTGCTGTACAGATTACCTCTGTAAGGCTGTTTAGTCATATAATTAACTGCAAGGAAACTACATTATTTCTCAACGTAGGGTTGGACTAGTAAAATAAGAGGTGGCATCACACACCCATACCTATTTACACTGAACAAAGAGTCATTACTGTGCTGCGGAGTCTCTGGAGTCAGCTGCAATTGTAAGTTACACTTCCAAGCATTGCATTTTCTTCAATGATAATATCTGATAATCAATTGTATCATTTAAGTCATGTTGTATTGATTTTCTGTCCACCCTAATCTGTTGTGAACCAATATAACCTGATAATGCAGAAAATTGTTATGTTGGCAAAGCAAGCAAGCAGTTATTTTTTTATCTGCTATATGGTATGAAGGTTTGTGCCGTATATTAGACCTATATGGACAGAGGAATGATCCTGATCAGTGTAATTCTAATAGATGAGAAGGCTGCATAAAGTTATTTATAAATAAAGGAGGCGATGCGTAATAATGCAATATGTTCTGAAAGTAGTCTCTACTTAAAATACGTTGTATCCATAAAAGGTTAACCACTTCTATACCAGGCACTTGCACTCCCTTCCTGCCCAAACCAATTTCCAGCTTTAAGCGCTGCCACTGTTTAAATGACAATTGTGCGGTCATGCTACACTGTACCCAAACAGAATTATTTATCATTTTGTTCCTACAAATAGAGCTTTCTTTTGGTAGTATTTGAGCACCTCTACGGTTTTTATTTTTTGCTAAAAAAAAAAAAAAAAAAAGATGTATATATGAAAAAAAAGTTTCTTTTGTTTCTGTTATACAATTTTGTAAATAAGTGTGTTTTCTCCTTCACTGATGGACACTGATAAGGCGGCACTGATAAAGTGGCACCAATGAGGTGGCACTGACGGACACTGATGGTGGGCACTGGTAGGCGGCACTGATGGGTGGCACTGAAATGCAGCACTGATGTGCATTGATAGGTGGCACTGATGGGCACTCATGGGTGGCACTGGTGGGCACTGAAATGCTGCACTGATGGGTACTTATGAGTGGCACTGATAGGTGGCACTGTTGGGCACTGATAGGCAGCACTCCTGGGCACTGGTGGCCACTGATACGTGGCACTGATGGGCACTAATATGCAGCACTGATAAATGGCACTGATAGGCATCACTGATGGCACTGGCAGGCATTGGGAATGGGCACTGATTGGCAGCTGCCTGGGCACTGATTGGTATTTCCCTGGTGGTCTAGGGTGGCATACCTGGTGGTCCAAGTGTTGTGGCCTTCCCTGGTGGTCCATTGCGGCATCCTGGTGGTCCTGGGTGGGCATCTGAGGGGGGGCTGCGCTGATAAACAATCAGCACAGACCCCCCTGTCAGGAGAGCAGCCGATCCTCTCTCCTCTACTCGCACCTGTCAGACGTGAGGAAATCCGATCAACAGCTCTTCCTGTTTACATTGTGATCAGCCGTGATTGGACACGGCTGATCACGTAGTAAAAAGCCTCTGTCAGATATCGGTATAGCGGTGTGTCAGACTGACACGCCACACCACCGATTGCTGCGATGCGTGCCCCCACGGGCAAGCGGCGGCTGTTATCCTGCTGGACGTCATATGACACCCAGTCAGGATAACTGAACCACCGCCCGGCCACCATTCTGCTATAGGCCAGGCTTGAAGTGGTTAAAGTAGTATTTTAGGCGAAATCTAACTCCCTCCTCTTCCTTACACATATGTTGACTAATCTGTGAAAGAAAAATCTGTATACTTACCTATTTTCAACTCACTTCAGTCTGGTCATGTGATCAAGCTCCTATGTGTCAGTCAGCGGCGACTGCAGAGGAGAGAATGGAGCGCCAAACAATGGTTAGGCTATAGGAGCCTATGGGTGACGTCACCACTTTACCACTTTATCAGCCACCACCAAGCACTCTCTTCTCTTCCCTGCAGCCATCACTGGCTGACAGAGGGAAGATCACATGACTGGAACAGAGTGGGCAGAAAATAGGTAAGTTCTATACATGCATACTTTCTTACACAAATTAGTCAGCATAGGTGTTAGGAGGGGGAGGTGGCATTTTAAGACTAGTTAGGGTTTAGTCTGTTATTCTAATTTAAAATTGATTCTTCACTATTCTGATTTTATGTCACCTTAAGCTAAGAACTTTAGAGATCTTGGCCCGGATTCACAAAGCACTTACGCCGACATATCTCGAGATATGCCGCGTAAGTGTAAATATGCGCCGTCGTATCTATGCGCCGTGGCCACAGAACTAGATACGCCTGAAAATAGGCTTCATCCGACCGACGTAACTTTCCTACGCCGGCGTATCGTGGGCGCATATTTACGCTGGCCGCCTCATTGCAAATATGCAAATGAGGTAGATACGTCGATTCACGAACGTAGTTGCGCCCGGCGCATAATATACGTGGTTTACATAGGTCGTACGCCCAATGTAAAGTTATTCCCCATCTATGAGGCGCAACTCATGCAAAGGTATGGACCAGGGAACAGCCGTCGTATTTTACGTCGTTTAGGTACGTCGTTCGTACATAATTAGGGCTGGGCGTAGGTTATGTTCACGTCGTAGGCAGTGATCTGTCGTATCTTAGGGAGTAGTTCCGACGTGATTCTGAGCATGCGCACAGGGATACGTCCACGGGACGGCGCATGCGCCGTTCGTTTTTAAGTACTTCTATGACGCTTGGCCCATCATTTGCATGGGGTCACGCCTCATTAGCATGGCTCACGCCCACTACCACCTATGCTGGCTTACGCTGAGGAAACCCAGCGTATCTTTAAGAGCGAGTGGGAGCAAGTGCTTTGTGGATCCAGTGCTTGCATCTGTGCGCTACGCCGGCGTAGCGTAAAAGAGATACGCTACGCCGCCATAAATATGCGCCAATGTATGTGAATCCGGGCCCTTGTATTTAAAGATCAGGCATAACCCTCTTTGAGTTTCCAGGTATACTTAGCAGGAAAAGTTTAATGCTGATTATAGGATTAAATACATCAGAGTGACTCTTTGGATCTTGGAGTTGACATTACTACTCATTAGGATGGAAGAAACGGCAACAGAATCACCTGTCTACATGGTACTAAGGACTGGTATATATTAGGAAAAACATTGCCATAAGCATTTCAGCCCAATTTATCTGAACATGGGAAAGTATTCATTCGGTATAACATTTCCAAACTCAATACCATAGGCTTATAAATGTGGTCCTAAATGCCATACAAATTGCCATGCCACAACATTGTAAAAGACTGGTGTAGAGGTTCTGAATCTGAATTTAAAAGCCTGGGCAGTTGCCCAACCCTTACAAGGAAAGAAAACAACACAAAGTACAACATGCCTAAGAACTTTAGACAGGAAGAATGATTGCATCCAGAGTACACTTCTGTGCTGAATGACAAAATAATGTCTTTTAAATCCACAGATTTGAAAAATAAATAAAAATGGTATTACCATGGATTAGTGATCACTGGAAATAATAGGATCTAATAGGCAAGCATCGCTAAATGCACATGTAAGAATTTCATCAAATGTGAGTGGCAGCAGAAGTCACTGAGCTGAAAAGCAATAAACCACATGCTGAAAAGGGTTAAATGGATACAGAATATGATAAACCACCCTTTTATGAACAGAGCATAGTGAGCAAGGGGCAGACAAACCTTATGTTGCATTGATAAAATTACGTACTAGATATCTAAGCTTTTGAAAGCATTTAAACTAATTTAAAATTATGCTATTTACTAAGATTAATGTCACTTGTTTTTAATAGTCTGCCTATACCAGACATGTCCAAAGTCTTTTTTTGGTTTTGAACGGCGCGTCTGGTTGTTTGGACATATATCTTTTGTGGCCCCCGACGATATCCCAGCGCCAGGGCCACAAATATGTATATGCCCGCCTCGCACAGGCTCGCAGCGTGGCCATTTCAATAGGAGTAAAACAGCCGCCTGGGACCTCCCCCTCCTTCTCCCTCCTGCTGCATATCCCTCCCCTGCTCTGACTCCCATTGAGAGTCCACAATGTGAGCCTAACAGCTCCACCTCCTTCCTGACACACGTCTCCGCCCTGAATAAGCTCATATCAGGGCTTTCAAAGGGAGTCAAACAGCCGCCTGGGACGGCCCCCTCCACCTCCCTCCTGCTGCACATCCCCGCCCAGAATAGGCTCACTTCATGGGCTTTCAATTGGATTAAAACAGCCGCCTGGGACCGCTTCCTCCACCTCTCTCCTGCCACACAGCTAAGGAGTGGCGCGGTGTATATCTCTGCAGGGCAGTCCTAAGTGGGCGGGCTCAAACACACTTTGAGCCCAAGATAATAAATTCTGAACACGTAGACTCAGTGGAAATGGAGGGAGAAAAAATAGATCCTCATAGTGTAGTATATCCAAAGAATTTATTAAAAAAACACTTTAAAAACTTCACAGCAGGCACTAATCCACTTTTAAAATTCTCACAGCAAGTCACTTCATCATAAAAAAACGGCATCAAAATAAATATATTGTAAATAAAATATACAGCCAAGGAACAAACCAAAGAGCTGGAGTATATGAGTGTGATGGCGTTTTAAGAATAGCTCCACCCGACATGTTTCTCCATAACTGGCTTTAACTGGGAAAGGAGTCATTTTTTTATTCCTTCCTCTATTTAGAGGTCATATATCAATTTTTCCTCACTTGTAAGTGGGTTTAGTGCAGAGTTTTCCCCCCTTTGTTTTTTGGAAAACCACATTTTCCTGTCTGATGAGGCTGAGATGATGGGCACTGGTGAGGCTGCATTGATGGACACTGATAAAGTTGTTGTTAATATTTATTTTTGTAACTTAATTTTGCATAAAACATTTAACAGTGTAATTTCACTGAGGGCGTGTTTAGGGGTGGAATCAGTGGTGGGGCAGGGTAGGGGTTGGGTGTGCCAACTGGTGGCGATTAACTCCTATGGCCTGGCTAGTAGCTCAGGACTTGAAATTTTGAGCCCTGGTGAGTGCATTCCTGGCAATGGTGAGTGCATTGCTGGCAATGGTGGGTGCTGCATTTATGGCAATGGTGGGTCTGCAGATGGGCACCTGTGAGGCTGCAGATGGGCACTGACCCTTATTTTGCTTCACAGTTCTTTATTTAAAAAAAATAATCCTGAAACTTCGATCTTAAAGTGATATAAAGTGACAGACGGTCGTTTTTTGTGATAGAAAAAAACGACGTTTTATGTGATGAAAAAAAATGAAGTTTTTCAAACTTCATTTTCAAAAACGATGGAGCATACACACCATAGTTTTTTCCAAAAGCTCTAGCAAAGTGCGGTTACGTTCAGCACGTACAACGGCACTCTGTTCCATTCAAACTCGCGTCCTAACTTGCTTCTGAGCATGCGCGGGTTTAAAAACGTCGTTTTAGCCTACACACGGTAATTTTTTATGACACAAAAAACGACGTTTTGAAAAACGACAAAAAATTGAAGCATGCTTCAATTTATTTTTTGTCGTTTTTTTTTTTTTTTTTTAGAAGACATAAAACAACGTTTTCCCCACACACGGTCATTTAACCACTTGCCGACCGCGCACCGTCGTTATACGTCCACAAGGTGGCTCTGCTGGGCGAGAGCACGTAATATGACGTCCTCTCTCCCAGCCGCCACTAGGGGCGCGCGCGCCCGCCCCCCGCTCGCCCCCGACTCCCGTGCGTGTGCCCGGCGGGCGCGATCGCCGCCGGGCACACGCGATCGCTCGTTACAGAGCGGGGACCGGGAGCTGTGTGTGTAAACACACAGCTCCCGGTCCTGTCAGCAGGGGAAATGCTGATCTTCGGTTCATACAATGTATGAACCGAGGATCAGTGTTTCCTCTAGTGAGGCCACCCCCCCCCCCACAGTAAGAACACACCCAGGCATACTTAACCCCTTCCCCACCCCCTAGTGTTAACCCCTTCACTGCCAGTGGCATTTTTATAGTAATCCAATGCATTTTTATAGCACTGATCGCTATAAAAATGCCAATGGTCCCAAAAATGTGTCAAAAGTGTCCGAAGTGTCCGCCATAATGTCGCAATACCGAAAAAAAAATCGCTGATCGCCGCCATTACTAGTAAAAAAAATATAATAAAAATGACATAAAATACCCCCTATTTTGTAAACGCTATAACTTTTGCGCAAACCAATCAATAAACGCTTATTGCGATTTTTTTTTACGAAAAATATGTAGAAGAAAACGTATCGGCCTAAACTGAGGAAAAAAAATGTTTTTTTATATATTTTTGGGGGATATTTATTATAGCAAAATGTAAAAAATATTCATTTTTTTCAAAATTGGCTCTCTATTTTTGTTTATAGCGCAAAAACTAAAAACCGCAGAGGTGATCAAATACCACCAAAAGTAAGCTCTATTTGTGGGAAAAAAAGGACGCCAATTTTGTTTGGGAACCACGTCGCACGACCGCGCAATTGTCTGTTAAAGCGACGCAGTCCCGAATCGCAAAAAGTACTCTGGTCTTTTTTTACATCACATAAAGCGACCGTGTGTACGGGGCATTATACGCCAATAAATATGCTATATCCAAATAATACGCCCAAGCTCATCTATTCACCACACACAGCCACAAAGGCAAGAGAATTCTTGTTGGGCAGTGTATTAGTGCTTGGACTTAACACACTCAGACCGAATTTTTATGGTTCAAAGAATGTCAGGCAAAATGGTTGGCCCTCACGCATGTTCACTTAATCAAATCTGGCCCTCTTTGAAAAAAGTTTGGACACCCCTGGCCTATATGGAGCACATTTATAAAGCATTTATAAAGCATTGAATGTGACTTTCACCAAACATTCACTGGTGGTGAATTAGTGAACATTTGATGAATGTGATGTTCACTGCTTTAAAAATATACTGTAGTATACCTTCCATATGATATAACATAACTAGAATTTCCAGATTACCATAGTACAGTAAGAGTTACCACAAGCATTCAGAAAATATTCAACTTGTATAAACATTTCAACTAAGATTTTTTTCAAACATTTGTTTCCACCTATACCTCTGGAAAGTGCCAAGGAGGCAAGAGGGAGAACACATATGTATCATCGGCCGTACTGGGTATTTTTGGTTGCCCATAATAAAATAAATAAGTGCATAATCTCTGCACATGGCACCTATATAGAAAGTTAGTTAAAGTGGAACAATAATCAGAAAATGAAGTCCTGCTAGATCACTCCAAGCTGGCCCCTTTTGCAGATATAGCTATGTAAAACATTACAAAAAAGTGTCCATGCTGTTTAAAATCCATTAATATTCTGTCTCACCCTGTTATGCACATGCTCAGTTGCTGAGCATCCATTTTTGGCATTGTGCTAAAAATTTGAGCCACTAGAGGCCAATTGGCTGACAGCCAAAAGATATACGGCTGTTCAGGGACACTGGGCTTTAGCAAAATGGCAGCCTTAGGCAAGAAGCAACAGAAGCAATGCTGGAGCAATATACAGCACACATCAATTTTGGTAGAAGAATTATTAGCCCCGGTTCACATTAGACCCCACATGTGAATTGCACAGGAACCAAACCGCATTCCTGTTAACCACTGCAGCCTCGGAAGATTTGGCTGCTCTATTTTCGGTGCCATTTTTTGCCATACGGCACTGCGTCGCTTTAACTGACAATTGCGCGATCGTGCGATGTGGCTCCCAAACAAAATTTACATATTTTTTTCCCACAAATAGAGCTTTCTTTTAGTGGTATTTGATCATCTTTGCGGCTTTTATTTTTCGTGCTATGGCTGACGGCGGTGACATTATCTATTCCAAGGCAACCCCAATTGAGCTTGTCCACCTTCTCACCAGTGACACACCTGGCCAAAAATCAGCATTACACCTATTTCCAATAAATACATAGGTTTAGGAGTTACACTGACGCTGTGTCGGCTTCAGTTTGGCGCCTTTTTGGGCTTGCTTGGATTTTTGGAGGTGGTTCAGTCCCGCTGTGTGTCCCCCCGTTCACTTGCTATTAGGGGATTGTTCTTGCCATCGCCTGGATATTTGCCGGTTCAGCCGCAAGTCTATTTACATGGTGACGGTGTGACGAAGGGACCAGTCCCAAAACACGTTGGGCCTCATTGGACTACTGTGGAAAAGTCACGCACCAATGTATCAACTATGTTTTTAACAATTTTTGTATAAATTGTCCAATAGATTTTGTAAATTATTACTTTGTTTAAAATCGAGTCGTTACCTTTAAAGTCCCACCTTGGTTTTTTTTCTCCTTTCTATAAGCAAAAAAAAAGCGAAAATTTAGAAAAAAACACCATGGGCCAGATTCACATACCTCGGCCAACGTTGCGCCGGCGTAATGTAATTTCGTTGGCGTAAGCCAGCGTAAGTGTAAGTGGGTGTGACCTTATGCAAATGTTGATCCGAGCATGGAGCAGTGTTTTACGCCCGTCGTATCATGCTCACAACTACGCCGGCGCTACTTCCTGGGATACGCCGGCCCACCGGCTTACGCCGAGCGCATAAATACGCCCAGCCATACGCCCGTCCGGCGCAAAAGTACATCCTGTTTGTTTCCCCCCCCTGAAGCAAGGTACTTTTGCTGAGCGATGGCGGCAGCTGGAAATGGAGGCAAGGACAAGAGTAAAAAAAACTTTAACAAGGAGGAGAGGGCAATTATTATCAGGGCAATTGCCAAATATGATAAATTCCTCCATGGTGCCCACAGTACCCAGACCAGCAGGGCATGTAAGAGGGAGATATATGAGGAGATCACCCTGGAGGTCAATGCCGTGGGTAACGAGACCAGGACCCCCAACGATGTGTAAAAAAAATCAATGACCTGAGACGTCGGGTCCGTGACAAGTTGGCCCTTATGAGCAAGCACGCCAGGGGCACAGGAGGAGGACCAGCCTGTGATCTGCGGTTGACGGATGAGGAGGAGGTTGTCGCCCAATGTCTGCAGCGGGATCAGGTGGAGGGATTCGACTCCGGTGACCAGGCCTTGAGGTCAGGTAAGTGTGTTTTATCTCCTATCCGGTGTGTAGCATGTGAGGGGGTGGAAGGGAACATGTGACAAGTGTTTGGGTCCACCAACATGTGAATGCTTTGTGTCATCCACAGATGTGCTGGAGGGAGCTGGGCCGTCGTCGGCTGCTGGGCGACCCACGCCATCCCAGGAGGAGAGTGCCCACACCTCTCCTCTAGAGGAAGTTATGGAGGAGCACGGGGACCTGGAGGAAGTGGTCTACCTCGTTGAGGATCGTTGAGGATCCCATCATCCCTGGACCCTCCCAACCCTCTTCCCTCATCAGGGGAAGCCCCTCACCCTCCTCCCACCCTCCTCCCACATCAGGGGAAGCCCCTCACCCTCCTCCACCATCAGGGAAAGCCCCTCAAGGGCCTCCCCATATACACGGCCCCAAGCCTCTCCTGCCCCCAGGAAGGCTACAGTACCAGCAAGACCAGGGGTGTTCCTGAGTCCCTTCAGGAAAATCTTGCCAGGGATCAGGCCCGCCAGACCTGCCATATGGGTGCTGTAGCCAGGGATTTGCGACATGTGGCAGACAGCCTGGCCTCCTCGGCGCAGATTAACGACAGTCTGCAGGATATCAGTGGCAACTGTGCAGCTGTGGTCACCTGCGTTAGTGATCTGCAGGCAACAACCTCATGCCTCGTGGCAGAGGTCAAGAGCCTGACAGTGGCTGTAAAGGCCAATAGTGCTGCCATTGAGGCGGAGGGGAGGTAGAGGAGGCGCCACCAGCAGCACACCACCACCCGCCAACTGCGGATGCAGGCTTAAACAAACGTGGTGCTCACCCGCATTGCCCTGGCGTTGGAGGGCAGGCAGCCCGCACCTGCCAGGAGTGGCAGACCTGAGGATGAGCCTCCTCCTGATGCCCCACCACCCCCACCCGAGGTTCCCCCCAGACAACTAAGGAGCCAGACATAGCCCACGACGGGGCAATTGATTGCCTTTTTTTTATTTTTTAATGCTCAGGTTATGAGCCTTTTTTCCCCCTTTATGCTCAGGTTATGAGCCTTTTTTTCCCTTTATGCTCAGGTTATGAGCCTTTTTTTTCCCTTTATGCTCATGTTTTTTTTTTGTAGTGTATGCATACGGTGAGGAGTGCAGGCTACAGTGTGACTGGTGTGTGAATGTGGGGGTGACATACCTGCCAGCAAGGTGTGTCACCCTGGGTCGCCGGGGAGCGGTTATCCCCACGACAGTGTGAATGTGGTATGAATGGACAGCGACACTATTGGGGCCTTGGCGTGGCGTTGCTGCTACCAAGTCCTGCATGGTGGACTTGGGCTAATCCAATGTGATGTGGATGTGGTGTGTGTGAGCTAGGGACCACAGTGGCGTGAATGCGTGCATTCTCCTTGTGCCATGATGAATGTGTGTTTAACGTGCAAAGATGCGTTCCACGAGGCAACTCCTGACTGCTGTTCCCTCAGCAGATGGGTGAGCCTCGAACAGGGGAGGACTGTGTGGTTGGGGGGTCAGGTCATCACATATGTCAATCTCCAGGCCCTTTCTTATGACGTAGTTGTGCAGCACGCAACATGCACCGATGATCTGGCACACAAAGTTTGGGGAATACAACAGGGTCCCCCCGGACTTATCCAGGCATCAAAAACGGGACTTAAAGAGGCCAAATGTGCGTTCCACCATTGCACGGGTACGTATGTGTGCAGCATTGTATTTTCTCTCTCCTCTGGTTTGGGGATTCCGGTATGGAGTCAGGAGATGGGGCCCAAGTGCATATGCAGAATCATCTGGAAGGGAAAAGACAGGAGGATGTTAGCCGTGCATGTGCCCCTCGTGATGTGTGCATCATGGGGTCGGACAGTCATGCCTGACACCCATGTCACTCACCAACCAGCCAGCTGTCCCTGTACACATTCTGTTTGAATTCTGTTGGGATGGTGCTTTGACGGTATATGTAGCTGTCGTGGCTGGCCCGGGGTGTTTGGCACGGACGTGCCATATGAGGCATTGGGCATCGGCTATCACCTGTACGTTGATGGAATGCCAATGCTTACGATTGCGGTATATGTGCTTTGTGGCACGGGGGGGGGGGCGTAGTGCCACATGTGTGCAATCAATGGCCCCCACGGTGCGTGGGAATCTGGCAATTGTGTAGAAATCCTGCATTGCCTTCTGCCGCAGATGCTCATGGGTGGGTTTGATTATGTGGTGGAACATGCATGTGAGGATTGCAGGGACAACCTGGTGCACACATCTGCTCATGCTGGATTGTGACATCCCAGCCACAATTCCACTTGTACACTGAAAAGATCCACTGGCAAGGAAATGCAGTGTTGCCAGTACCTTGACCAGTGGCTGCACTGCATGTGAGCGTTGTGTCTTGCTGGTGATGTCATCATGCAGGGCTTTGGCTAATTCCAGGATGGCAGCAGGGCTGAATCTGAAGACGCGATACACCTCCGATTCACACATGCCAAAGATGTTCATGCGCTTTCGGTATATCCTCTCCCGTGCACTCCTACGTGCCTGTGGACACAGTAGTAGTGCTAGGACCACGGCTGCCCCTGGCATGTTGGCATACAGATGTGTTGTCCTGCAAGTGTGGTTGCTCAACTCGTCCGTAACGGTGCTGCTGCAGCTGCTCTCCAGCAGACCTGTGCACGTCTGTTGCTGAGTTACACCAGCTTTATGAGGGATAACTTTAGGCCGGACGTACAACTTACGCCGGGCGCACGTACATTCGTAAATCGCTGTATCTCCCTCATTTGCATATTTGAATAGGAATTTAATGGGAGCGCCAGATGCGTCCAGCGTAAATATGCGCTCACGACACGCCGGCGTAGGAAAGTTACGTCGGTCGAAAGAAGCCTATTTTTAGGCGTATCTAGTTCTGTGGGTACGGCGCACAGATACGGCGGCGCACATTTAGACTTACGCGGCGTATCTCGAGATACGTCGGCGTAAGTCCTACGTGAATCTGGGCCCATATCTTTTACTTTTTGCTATAGTAAATATCCCAATTTAAAAAAAATATATTATTTTTTTCCTCAGTTTAGCCGGATATGTATTCTTCTACATATTTTTGGTAATACAAATTGCAATAAGCGTATATTGATTGGTTTGCGCACAAAAAGATTTATGGGAAAGATTTATGGCATTTATATGGCTTTTTTATTTCTTTTACTAGTAATGGCAGTGATTTGCGATTTTTTGCAGTATTGCAACATTGCGGCAGACAGGTCGGACACTTTTGACACTATTTTGGGACCAGTCACATTTATACAGCGAACAGTGCTATAAATATGCATTGATTACTGTGACTGGCAAGGAAGGGGTTAACACTAGGGGGCGATCAAGGGGTTAAATGTGTTCCCTAGGGAGTGATTCTAACTGTGGGGGAAGGGGACTGACTGGGGGAGATGACCGATCAGTGTCCCTATGTGCAAGGGACACACCATTGGTCTTCTCTCTTCCTGACAGGACTTGGATCTCTGTGTTTACACACAGAGATCCACGTCCCTGGCTCTGTAACTGCCGATCGCAGGTACCTGGCGGACATCGCGGCCACCAGGCACGTGCATCGGCACCCGCGGGACGCGGCGGGCACACATGCCCTTTAGCGCCCAGGAGGCCCGAGGACATCATATTACGTCCATCCAGGATGGCAGATCCACCTTGTGGATGTCATTTGACTATACGCCAGTATTGAAGTGGTTAACTGACAATTGCAATGTCATGCAACACTGTGTACGCAAATTAAATTTAGATACTTTTTTCACATAAACAGAGCTTTATTTTTGTAGTATTTGATCGTATTTTTTATTTTTTATTATATAATCGACAAAAAAAGAAGGAAAAAAATATATTTTTTACTTTCTGCTATAAAACATATCCGATAAAAAAAATCGAATTTCTTCATTTATTTTGCTACATGTCTTTGGTGAAAAAATAAAATAAAATCCCAATAAGGGATATTGATTGGAATGTGTGAAAGTTATATTGTCTACAAACTATGATATAGATGCTGATTTTTTTTAGTAATGGCGGCGATCAGTCACTTATAGTGGGACTGAAATAGTACTGTGACATTGACTGACGCTGGCTGGGGATTACACTAAGGGACAATGACAACAATAGTAACACTAATACAGTGATTAGTGCTAATACTGTACACTGTCACTGTACTAATGACACTGGCTGGGAAGGGGTTAACATCTAGGGGCAATCAAGGGGTTAACTGTGTGTCTAACAATGTGTAATGATATTATGTGCTGCTTTTTACTAAGCAATCTTGTTGTTTTTTCCTTTGCTTTGCAGGGTAATAGCAAGATTGCCTGTTAGTGTACAGTGCTCTGTGTTGTGTACAACACAGAGCTCTTTTCCATGAATTATGGAGCTGATCAGTGGGTCCTGGTGATCAATCATTGGCCAGGACCCACTGATAGGCTTGCCGCAGTACATGTGTGTGGACCGGTCTGGTAGCGGATATACAGTATATTGAAAAAAAAAGATGGCTGATTGAAAGGTTAGTGTCTGCAGATGAGAAGCTGAACAGGGATCAGTAATATAAAGCTTATCACGGTCCACTATGGTGTGTGTAAGAGCTTTCTCACTTAAAACTGTTTGCTCATCTATTATCACTCAACATAATCATTACTTTACACTCTAAGCTGGACTCAGAGTTAGGCAAGCCATAGATGATTCAATTTTGTTTCCTATAGTCACTAGGGTGACCACCTGTCCCGGATTGCCCGGCACAGTCCCGCATTTTGCAGGTCTGTCCCGGGCACATTAATTCCAGGACAATACAGTGTCCCGGAATGAAACTGACACAGCCACCCCCCACCCCCATGGCCAATCTGATGCCCCCAAAAAAGGCTGCCACATCACCGCTTTACTCACTGACAGTACTTGCCCTGGCCGGGAATGCCTGGAGGAGCACAATCCCGCCCCCTGCTTGTTATTGGAGAAATAATAAATCCCGGCTTTTGTGTCCAATCACTGTGCTGTGATTCATTACAGCACAAGCTGATTTTTGGGAAGGAGGGTGTCCCTGAATGGTGGTTTGGAAATGTGGTCACCCTAATAGTCACTGGTTGCAGGAAAGAAAATCACTTGATTCCTCCATCGACACAGTGTTCATGGGGGAATTCCTCCCACAGAACTACTGAGTTCTCCCAGCAGAGGCGTGGGGCTGGGGCAGGGGGGGTGGGTGAGTGGAGCTGTCCCTGCTGGGAGAACACAGGCTGCTAGCAATAAACACATGTTTAAATCCGACATGCTTTTTGGTCTGGTATGGATTTTAAGGGGATGGCGTGGGGTCCCCCCAAAATCCGTACCAGACCCTTATTCGAACATGCAGCCCGGAAGGTCAGTTAAGGGGGTGGGGACAAGCGAGCGCCCCCCTCCTGAACCATACCAGGCCCTCAACATGGGGGGTGCTTTGGGGCAAGGGGGGCCCTGTGCCCCCCACCCCAAAGCACCTTGTCCCCATGTTGATGAGGACAAGGGACAAGGGGAGAAGTAGTCAGAATAGCCCCCGGGAGCTGCTTAATAAATTACTTTAAAAACCTGTGTAATGTGTTTTATTTTTGACACTTTTTCAGGTAAATGGGTAGGGGTACAATGTACCCCATACTCATTCATATAGGGTGGAGGGCTGGGATCTGGGGGCCCCTTATTAAAGGGGCTTCAGATTCGGATAAGCCACCCACCCGCAGACCCCGACAACCAATGGCCAGGGTTGTGGGGGAGAGGCCATTGTCCTCATCAACATGGGGACATGGTACTTTGGGGTGGGAGGAGCAGGGCCCCCTACCCCAAAGCACCCACCCCCCATGTTGAGGGTATGCGGCCTGGTACGGTTCCTGACCTGCCGGGCAAGGCTCGGATAAGGGTCTGGTATGGATCTTGGGGGGACCCCCACGCTGTTTTTTCGGCTTAGGTTTTTTTTTAATTTGCCGTGGAGTTCCCCTTTAAGATCATCAGAGCACAAGTCACATGTCAAAATTGGATCATGCAAGACGGCAATCTGACTTTGATCCGACTTCAATTATATTCAATGGGCTAAAGTAGGATCAAAGTCAGACCAAAGTAGTTTAGGGAGCATTTTCAAAGTCGGAACGACTTGTGTTGGACCAGTTAAGAGGGTTCCCTATGGGAGCCAGAAAAGACGTCGCTCTAGGCAAAGGAAGTCTTGATAATGATCCACCTCACAGAGACCACAGGTGCAGGCAATGCATATAGCAAGGCAGAAAAAGAGTTTTTCTGGACAGCCGCACTCCAAACAAAAGTTGCCTTTATTAAAAATAAAACAGCACTACAAGCCACAGCAAACTGGACAGCTGACGCGTTTCACACTATTTCTAGTGTTTAATCATAGCTGACTAATACACGAAAACATTTCAAATAAATACCACTCTTGAATAACCATGTGACTGGAGGGAGGGATGGTGAGTTGCATCTAATTAACAAATTAGTGATCATTTGAACCTCCTTTGAAAGGGTGACCAGTCAGAATTTGAAAAAGTAAAAGCAAAAAGTGTGGTGTTAAAATAAATGGATTCAAATAGTACGTGTATATATTTATACGTGTCATGACAGCCTGTGTAAAAGCTATAATTAAACACTAGGAATAGTGTGAAACGCGTCAGTGTCCAGTTTGCTGTGGCTTGTAGTGTTGTTTTATTTTTAATAAAGGCAATTTTTGTTTGGAGTGCGGCTGTCCAGAAACAAACTTTCTTTTTCTCCCTATGGGAGCCGTCTTAACTGGACCGTGTCGGACCAGTTAAAGGGGTTGTAAAGGTAAATGTTTTTTCACCTTAATGCATCCTATGCATTAAGGTGAAAAAACATCCAATGGTACCCCCCCCCCCCCCCCGAGCCCCCGTTTTACTTACCTCACCGCTCGAAAGTCCCGTGCTCGTCCCCGTCATCCTCTTTGGTTCTCAGTCTGGCCATTGATTGGCTAGGTTGGAAGGTTTGATAGCAGTGCAGCCATTGGCTGGTGCTGCTGTCAATCACATCCAATGACGCGGTGCGCCGGGGGGCAGGGCCGAGTGATACAGTCACTATGCCCACTGCTGTATCACGGGAGCGCGCCTGAAAGAGCTTTCCGCCATGCTTGCTCGCTCGCATGAAGGTGGAAAGCTCTTGCGAGGGAGGAGCCGAGACAGCTGCCGAGGGGCCCCAGAAGACGTGGATCGGGGACTCTGGGTGCAAAACAAGCCACACAGTGGAGGTAAGTATAACATGTTTTTTATTTAACCAGTTCCCGACGGCCGTACGAATATGTGCGGCCGCAGGGTGGCTTCGAATCTCTAACAGGACGCATATATGCGTCCTGCTCTTTCCTCGTTCCCCGCGGGCGCTCCCGAGCGCGCAGCGGGGAACTTCTGTACTGGCCGTGTCCCCTGGACACAGCCAATCACAGATCGCGCTAAATAGCCAATCACAGCGGCTATTTACAGCGCGATCTGTGTGGCCAATGGGAGATGATCTCAAATGTAAACATATGAGATCATCTCTCATTGCCGGCTCTCTCTCCTCACACAGACAGCGCGTTTGTGAGGAGAGAGAGATACAGTGAGTGATACAAAGTTGTTACAAAGTTCCCAGCGCCCAATCCAGTGCCCAGTGATTCCTGTGCCACCAGTTTCCACTTGTGCCACCAGTTCCCACTTGTGCCACCAGTTCCCACTTGTGCCACCAGTTCCCACTTGTGCCCACCTGTGCCCAGTGATCAGTGCCCACCTGTGATCAGTGCCCACCTGTGATCAGTGCCCACCAGTGATCAGTGCCCATCTACCGCCTCAGTGCATATCAGTGCCCACCTGTGCCACCTCATTAGTGCCCATCTGTAACGCCTCATCAGTGCCCATCTGTGCCGCCTCAACGCACATCTGTGCCGCCTCATTAGTGCCACCTGTGCCGCCTCATCAGTGCCACCTGTGCCGCCTCATCAGTGCCACCTGTGCCGCCTCATCAGTGCCACCTGTGCCGCCTCATCAGTGCCACCTGTGCCGCCTCATCAGTGCACATCTGTGCAATCTGTACACATCTGTGCTGCCTCATCGGTGTACATCTGTTCCGCCACCTGTGATCAGTGCCCATCTGCCGCCTCAGTGCATATCAGTGCCCACCTGTGCCACCTCATTAGTGCCCATCTGTAACGCCTCATCAGTGCCCATCTGTGCCGCCTCAACGCACATCTGTGCTGCCTCAACGCACATCTGTGCCGCCTCAACGCACATCTGTGCCGCCTCATTAGTGCCACCTGTGCCGCCTCATTAGTGCCACCTGTGCTGCCTCATTAGTGCCACCTGTGCCGCCTCATTAGTGCCACCTGTGCCGCCTCATCAGTGCACATCTGTGCAATCTGTACACATCTGTGCTGCCTCATCGGTGTACATATGTTCCGCCACCTCAGTACACATCTCTGCCACCTCAGTACCCATCTCTGCCACCTCAGTACCCATCTCTGCCACCTCAGTACCCATCTCTGCCCATCTGTGCCGCCTCAGTGCACATCTGTGCCACACCACTGTGAAGTCGCTAGCAACCATGTCGAAACGTCTCTTTTCCCTTGAGCAGGCATATCAAATTATTTCCGCGCCTGACGAGAGCAACGGGGAGCTCTCTTCTTCCGATTCCTATTCGGAGTCTGATTCGGATGTCGACTATGAGCCAGTCTACACCAGTGAAACAGCGACAGGCTCAGAGGGGGAAGATAGGCAGCCCGCCAAAAGAAGGCACTCTGGTGAGGAGGCAGTGGCATCCACCAGCACCGTCATGCCATCCACCAGCCCCGTCATGCCATCCACCAGCCCCGTCATGCCATCCACCAGCCCCGTCATGCCATCCACCAGTCCCGACATGCCATCCACCAGCACCGAAGTGCTATCCACAAATACAGAAGTGCCATCCACCAGCACCGCAGTACCTCGGCAACAAAGGCCAAGGACCCATGCAAGCCTTCCCTATGCCCTTCAGTACCCCTTGTGGCTTCCTCCTAATTCCGGAGAAGCCAACATTCCCCCTTCCACTGCCCAGCCAGGAGTCCAGGTGGACACGGACAATTTTTCACCAATACATTTTTTCGATTTATTTTTCACCGAGGAATGCTATCTAGCATTGTGGCCCAGTGCAACCTTTATGCCCAACAATTTATCACCAACAACCCCACATCATCTTATGCCCGTCCCTTCCAGTGGAGAGACCTAACAGTGGAGGAGTTCAGGATTTTTTTAGGCCTCACCTTCTGCATGGGACTCAACCCAAAAAATGAAAAACATTCCTTTTGGTCAAAACGCCCCATTTACCACATGCCAATTTTCTCCGCAACAATGCCCAGATCCCGATATTTTATAATCATGAGGTTCCTCCACTTCAATGATAATACACAGTGCCTTCCCCGAAATGACCCCAATTTTGACAGGCTTTTCAAAATTCGCCCCTTATTAAATTATTTTTCGGAATTATTCCCCCAAATATATACCCCGGAACAACACATATGTGTAGACGAGTCCCTCGTTAAATTTTGTGGCCGACTGAAAATAAAACAGTTATCCCAAGCAAAAGAGCCCGCTATGGGGTGAAGATGTACAAGCTATGTGAACGAGCCACAGGGTACTTGTATTCCTTCTTGGTCTACGAAGGGAAGGACACCCAGCTGAATCCCCCCGATTGCCCAGACTACTTGGGATCAAGTGCAAAAGTTGTCTGGCAACTCATCACCCCCCTCCTGGATAAAGGATACCACCTGTACGTGGACAACTTCTATACGTCTCTTCCCCTGTTCCACAACCTGCACCGGAAGAAGACGCCAGCATGTGGCACGGCCAGAAAGAACCGGAAAGGCTTTTCTCAAAGCCTTGTAAATAAGAAGCTGAGGAAAGGGGAATCGGCAAGTGTGTGCAACAAGGAGGTTCTTGCAGTGAAGTGGAGGGACAGAAGAGACGTATATATGTTGTCCTCCATCCACAACGATTCCTTTGTAGAAACCCGCAGAAGGCGTGGCACCACCATCCAAAAGCCCACCTGCATCCGGGACTACAATTCGTTCATGGGGGGAGTCGACTTAAATGATCAAATGATGGAACCATATCTGGCCACAAGACGCACGTACCATTGGTACAAGAAAGTAGCTATTTATTTTTTTCATTTGGCGGTCTACAACTCCCATATTATTTACCGCAAATCCACCCAAAACCCCCTACCCTTCCTTGGCTACCTGGAGGAAATTACCACTACCCTGATATTCCCGACCAACCTACCCCAAAACATCCGATCAGATGTTCTAAGTCGGCTCTCCGAACGGCACTTCCCGGATAAGGTCCCTCCCACAGCATCAGGCGGAATAGGTAAAAAAAAATGTAAAGTGTGTGCCAGTGAAGGAGTCAGACGAGAGACAGTTTATTATTGTGCCGAGTGTCCTTCGCAACCAGGCCTCTGTGTAACTGGCTGTTTTAAACGTTACCATACTAAACTAAATTATTAGTTTAGTATGGTAAACATAATCCTCCGTTCCTGCCTTCACACACCTTCACACCCCTTATGCCACTGCCTGCTTTGTAACTGACCCCGGCTTGTTATTGGACCACGCTTCTGCCTAACGATTTTGTAATACCTCTGCCTGATCTGGAATTGACCCTGGACTGTTTTTCGACCATTCTTATGCCTAACGATTCTGTAATGCCTCTGCCTGATCTGGAATTGACCCTGGACTGTTTTTCGACCATTCTTCTGCCTAACGATTCTGTACTGCCTCTGCCTGATATGGAACTGACCTCGGACTGTTTGACCATGCCTTTTGCCTGCCTCTTAGACTGATCTTGTACCCTGCTACTGGACTAGTGGGATTCAACACATGGGTCTCACATATGTGAGGGGCTCCAGAAAAGTTTTTCTGGATGAAGAAAACATTTTTTTTGTTTTCTCATCCTAGATCAGGGTATGGTTGCCCGGAGGCTTCAAAGAGATTTGGGTGGGAGAAGCCTCTACCCCTGTCCCCATTCTGTCCTGAACGAGGCCCTACTTCTGCCTGCTGCCTGTAGGACCTATGCCATCATGCCTCTGCCTGTTGCATGAACTGACCACCTGCACTAACCCTGACGGGACAGTATCCCTGCCTGGACGTTGCTGACCAAGTCCCTGCCTGCTGCCTGGACCAGTGCTATCCTGCTGTGTAGAACTGCGCTACTATTACCACAGGTAATCTTTTGTTTACGCTTTGCTCAGCATAATGTATTTTGGGGTGTAATTCTTGGTATGTGCATACTATGTTTCTCTGGAACACCTGACGGTGTTCCTTGCATGTTGGGCCCCTGTATGTGGTCAGGCTGTGTAGAAGTCTCACACATGGGGTATCGTTTTACTCAGGAGGAGTAGCAGAATGTATTTTGGGGTGTCATTTTTGCTATGTACATGCTATGTGTTGGAAATATTTTATCAATGGACAACTTTGTGTAAAAAAAATGCGTTTTCATTTTTTTTCCACATATTCCAAAAACGTCTGGAAAAAAATTAACTGTTCAAAAGACTCATTATGCCTCATAGATTATACGTTGGGGTGTTAGCTTTCCAAAATGGGGTCACTTTGTGGGTAATTCCATTGTCCTGGTGTTCCAGGGCCTTCAAAAGTGTAATAGGTAGTCAACTAGTTAGATGTGCAATTTATGCTCCTAAAACCCCTGATGGCGCTCCCTGCATGTTGGGCATCTGTATGTGGCCAGGCAGTGAAAAAGTCTCACACATGGGGTATCGTTTTACTCAGGAGGAGTAGCAGAATGTATTTTGGGGTGTCATTTTTGCTATGTACATGCTATATGTTGGAAATATCTTATCAATGGACAACTTTGTGTAAAAAAAAATGCGATTTCATTTTTTTTCCACATATTCCAAAAACTTCTGGAAAAAAATGAACCATTCAAAAGACTCATTATGCCTCATAGATTATACGTTGGGGTGTTAGCTTTCCAAAATGGGGTCATTTTGTGGGTAATTCCATTGTCCTGGTGTTCCAGGGCCTTCAAAAGTGTAATAGGTTGTCAACTAGTTAGATGTGCAATTTATGCTCCTAAAACCCCTGATGGCGCTTCCTGCAGGTTGGGCCCCTGTATGTGGCCAGGCAGTGAAAAAGTCTCACACATGGGGTATCGTTTTACTCAGGAGGAGTAGCAGAATGTATTTTGGGGTGTCATTTGTGGCATGCACATGCCATGTGAGAGAAATAAGCTATTACAATGACACTTTTGAGAAATTTTTTAAATAAAAAATAAAAATCTTAATTTTGCAAAGTGTTTTGGGAAAAAATTACAACTTCAAATAACTCACAATGCCTCTTACTAAATACCTTGGAATGTGTACTTTCCAAAAAGGGGTTATTTGGGGGGCATTTGTACTTTTCTGGCTTGTTAGGGTCTCAAGAAATGAGATAGGCCTTTAGTACATCAGGTGTGATCATATGTGATAATTTATTATGATTTGCACTATAGCTTGTAGACTCTAAAACTTTCACACAGACCAAATAATTTCCCAAAAATTTGGGTTATTTTTATCAAAGACATGTAGCAGTATAAATCGTGGCCAAAATTTATGAAGAAAAATTAATAATTTGCAAAATTTTATCACAGAAACTAAGAAAAAAACGTTTTTTTTCCAAATTTTCGGTCTTTTTTCATTAATAGCGCAAAAAATAAAAAACCCAGAGGTGATCAAATACCACCAAAAGAAAGCTCTATTTGTGGGAAAAAAAGGACAAAAAAATCATTTGGGTACAGTGTTGCATGACTGAGTAATTGTCATTCAAAATGTGAGAGCCCTGAAAGCTGAAAATTGGTCTGGTCAGGAGGGTGTTTAAGTGCCCAGTATGGAAGTGGTTAAAAGAAAAAATATGTAACTTTTGGGTTCCTTTAAGACGGCTCCCATAGGGAAACATTGATTTTCACATGAGCTCCCAATGTCGGGGCGTTTGTCGTACCAGTGTGATCCCAGCCTTAATCCATATAGCACTTGGTCCCATTCTCGTCAGTAGCCCCATTGTCCCCAAAACACAACTTTATATGCTGAGTGCTGACTTTAGCTTCACCCCCTGTTGAAGCACAAATTACAGGCATTTATGTGAGCGGAGATACAGCCAGTACAGAGCCACGCACCCCTTTATAAGCTGGGTGAGCTGTCACCATTATAAAAGAACAATCAGCGTTGCTTGTTCATTCATAATAATAAAAGATGACGTAGAGCTGTGTTTCTGTGAGAATTATCTTCTGACACCCTGTTTGAAGTTAAAGCAATCACAGATAGATTACATAGGGCTGCAGCTGTGAATGATGTTACTATTATGAATGAACAAGCTGCACTGATCATTATTATTATTATACAGGATTTATATAGCGCCAACAGTTTACGCAGCGCTTTACAATATAAAAGGGAGACAATACAGTTACAATACAATAAAATACAAGAGGATTAAGAGGGCCCTGCTTATTCACTTATGTGACAGATCACTCAGAGCTGTGGCTCTGTGTCTATCAGTGGCTGCTTTTACACATACACAGCCCGGCTGAAGGATCAAACATCGCTATGGAGCTCTGTGACCCTTCACTTTTATAAATGAACAAAAAAAGATGACGGGCCGGTACCATGTATGACACAGCCCGACACTGCTGATCGCTCAGTCAGCATCAATTGCAGCACATTGGCCTATAGGTGCACATTGATATCCAATGGAAACCCCCAATACGACATAGAAGCATTGGAATGCATAATTGTAGAACATGTGATTACTGTTCTTGTATGGTAAAGGGGGATAGGGTGGTCTTGCCCACTGGAAGGACCATCGGGTGCAACTAATCTGATGCCATGGGGTGATCTATGTCATTCTATGCACCTGTGGGTCCTTCTATATTGGGAAGACCATCCGTACTGTCTGCAGGTGCTTGCAGGACCATTTTTTATGAAATGTCTACGTATCATTTAAAAGCCCCCATTGGGACAATAGGGACCCAAGGTGCTTGAGATGTTGGGTAGTGGAGATGGTTCCTAGCAGCAGCAGAGGGGGTGACTATGAGGCCAGGTTACGTGAGCCATGACACGATGCGTTATGACATGTCACGCATGCTCAGTAGAGCTCGGGTAGCCATTTTAAGAGACAATAAAAAATGTTTGGGAAAATGTGCCACCACTGTGTCATAAGCCTTTGAAGCAGCCAAAATTACCAGCAAAACTGGTCAGGCTCCAGCCCTGCTGCCCACCTCTACCCCTTGAGGTGATACCCAGCATGGAGCTATCTGCATCTATACGATAAGTATTGCCTGTCTGCTAGGGATTGTTTTGTGTACAAGTATCTACTGGTACTGTGACTATGCACAAGACTTTATATGCCTATAATGCCCTATTCCTTTCACCGTGTATGTGGCATTGTGTATATGTGTCAGCTGGCACTGAGTAAGCTAAAACCTGGATGTAAATCGTTTGAATGATGAGCAGCCTGATACCTGCAACATGCTTTGCTTCAACACATACAGTGCCTTGCAAATCCCCCCCCCCCCCCCTGGCTTTTTACCTATTTTGTTACATTACAGCCTTTAGTTCATTATTTTTTTTTAATCTGAATTATATGTGATGGATCAGAACACAATAGTCTAAGTTGGTGAAGTAAAATTGGAAAAATATATACATAGAACTATTTTTCATAAATAAAAAAACTTAAATTGGCATGTGCGTATGTATTCACCCCCCTTTGTTATGAAGCCCATAAAAAGCTCTGGTGCAACTACTAATTACTTTCAGAAGTCACAATTAGTGAAATGATGTCCACCTGTGTGCAATCTAAGGTTGTATCCCTTTCCACGGAGTGGATAGATAAACTCCCAGACCACTCTTCCGCTATCTCCAATGTACTCTGGTCATTCAGACACCAGGAAGGAGTAGATGTACCCCGTGGCACAGTCACAAAGTTTGTACATTTTAACCCCATACTGGGCCCTTTTGCTGGGGATAAACTGTTTGATGCCCAGCCTGCCTGAGAACTTTACAAGGGACTCATCCACGGCGATATTCAGTTCTGGGGAAATTTTTCAGAGAAATAATTTAGGAGTGGCCGAATTTTAAAGTTTGTCAAAAGCTGGGTCATTTCAGGGAGGGCACTCGGTGTTGTCATTATAGTGGAGGAACCGCATAATCAGAAGGTATCTTGATCTTGGGATAAGGGATGAGAAGAGTGGCTTGTGATGGATGGGTTTGGTACAATTGTGTTTTTTTTGAGAGTCCCATCGTAAAAGTTAGGCCTAAGAAAATGTTGAATTCCTCTAAGGTTGGTTCTCTCCACTCAAAGGGATGGGCGTAACTAGAACCAGGGTTGCTTACTATGTACTGCTGTGCGTAGAGGTTGCACTGGGCCACAATGGACGATAGTAAGTCTTCGGTGAAAATCAAATGAAAAAAGTCAAGCATGGCAAAATCATTGGTGTTCTCCTGGACACCTGGCTGGGTGGTGAAAGGGGGGGGGGGTATTTGCTGCTGCGGAATTAGGGGGAAGCCACAGGGGGTTTTGAAGGGCATAGGGAAGGCTGGCATGGCCCCTATCCCTTTGGGGCTGAGATGACATCCTACTGGTGCCTGGCCTCTGTTGCAGTGGCACTGTTCGCGAGGTGGACAGCACTGCTCACGAGGTGAACGGCATTACGCTGCTGGTAGTAGGTTGCTGCTCCACGCCAGAATGCCTTGTTTTCAGAGGCACACGTTCTTCTTCCGATTCTGTATCAAACCCACTGCTTGTAACGGGTTCATAGGCTAAATCCGAATCGGACTGAGACTCCCCGGTGCTCTCATCGGTGATGATTAGATGCTAGTAGGCCTCCCTGCTAGTAAAATATTTTTTTTGCCATACTGGTGGCTGGTGAGTCTGCACTGCAGAGCACTGTGGTGGCACTGGTGGGCACAGTCTGCACTGGTGGCCCTGATATGGCACTGATGGGCACAGGCGACACTGGTGTGCATTGTAGTGGCACTGGTGTGGCTCTGGTTGCACTGATGTGGCTCGGATTAGCACACAGGCGGCACTGGTGGGCACTGGCAGCATTGGTGGGCACAGGCGGCACTGATATGGCACTGCAGTGGCGCAGATGAGCACTGATGGGCACAGGTGGCACTGATGTGCACTGGCACTGGTGTGCACTGGCACTGGTGCAGCTCTGGTGGCACTGATTAGCACACAGGTGGCACTAGTGGGCACTGGTGCGCACTGGCGGCACTGGTGGGCACAGGCGGCACTGATGTGGTACTGCAGTGGTGCAGATGAGCACTGATGGGCAGAGGTGGCACTGGTGTGCACTAAAGTGGCACTGGTGGGGCTCTGGTGTGGCTCTGGTGGCACAAGTGGTACAGATGACACAGATGTGGCACTGTTGGGCACTGCTAAATACTCAGAGTTGGCACAGATTGCTCTCCCCTCACGCTGCATTGGTGTGAGGAGAGGAGAGCGATGAACTTGTAATGACCCTGCTTCCTTGCTTTGTTTACATTTGTGATCGCTCCGTCATTGGACAAAGCAATCACGTGGTAAAGGGCCGCTGTCATTGGCCCTTTACCGCAATCCAGCGAGCACGGATGTTCCTGTGTGCGTGCCCCAGTGTGCGCGGGAATGATTCTCTGGGAGGACGTCCATGGATGTCCTCCCAGAGTTAAGGAACCGCCCTGTAGCCGTAATTTGTCTATGGGCCGGTTATTAAATGGTTAAATGAACCTATTTATAAAATAAATAAAATAAAACCCCTTTAAATGACAACATTTTTAATGATAGTTCTTTAACAGAAAATGCAACCTGAGAGTAGGTTCCCTTGGTTGTTTAGTAAATACATGGCAGTAAGTGGATTATAGAGCATGCCACTGGCATTTTCACTTAGAAAATGAAAATTAAGATTTTTAGTTATAAATGTTAGTTTTGTTAGTAAATACATAAGAATGTATCGGCACAATTTTTTTTTACTTTCCCTTAGCTTTATTGGGAACTAAATGAAAAGACAGCCTAGTAGAGCAATCTGCATGCAATAAAATGCACAAGCAGTGTAGCCTAGTACCACACTGAAAGCCCTGGATATTTTATTTTTATTATTATTTACAGAATGAAAATAATATTTATTTGTGTTTGCTGAGAGTCAAGTATTGAAAAAGCCAGCCTCGCTGAAAGACATTCTTCACTATGGAAGAGCCCTGGGGCCATCATAAAAAAAAAAAATACTAAATTCTGAGATTAAATGTCAGAATTCTGAGATTAAATGTCAGAATTCTGAGATTAAATGTCAGAATTCTGAGATTAAATGTCAGAATTCTGAGATTAAATGTCAGAATTCTGAGTTTCTAAATATAGTAGTCTCTATTAGGAGGATTTTAGGAGCAATTAGCAATAATGTAGTAACACCCATAGACCATCATTCTGCAGACATACAAGTCTTGTGCTCTAGATATAGATCTGTAAATCTATCTTATTTACAGCATACAGTATGGGGAAGCAGGCAGTGCTGGGCTCTCTGGTTCCTCTACTGTATTAATAGTTCCTCCATTTGCTGTCATCTGCTCTAACATAAAGAGGGATGCTGAAAACGAGTGTATTGTGTGTGTGTGTGTGTGTGTGTGTGGGGGGGGGTGATGACACAGCTTCCATAGATAACAGAACACAATGCACCCCAACTTTTAGGAAACATTGCACTGTGGCCCCAACATGAGAGAATTGTGAGCACAATTGAGCTTGTGAGCTTGATCATAGCAATTACATGTCTGGACTAATTCTTACAGAGAATGAACCCCATATTACACATAAAAATCAATACAATTATATAGCTTGAGAAATAGCTCAATGCATAGAGTGACAGATTTGTGTTTGATATTTTGTGGGTTCAAATCTAGGAGAGAGCACAATTTGTTTTTAAGTTATATATATATATATACATATTATTTTATACATTGCTCTTAGATTAAATAGAGATGTCCCAATACCAATATTAGTAAATCAATATATTGAAAATGTATATGTCTTAAAAAAATTAAGCTCTGAGCTGGATTCGAACCCAAAACTTACACCCACAGAAGTCTATTACTCTAACCATTGAGCTATTGCTCAAGTCATGGAACTCTAATGATGTTTTAGGTTTAATATGAGGTTCATTCTCTGTAAGAATTAGTCCAGACATGTAATTGCTATGATTAAGCCGTTCTGACCATAGACACACATTGTCCTTCTGCCTTCTAGCCATTCACAATTCTCTCATATTGGGGCCACAGTGCAATGTTTCCTAAAAGTTGGGGTGCATTGTGTTCTGTTATCTATGGAAGCTGTGTCATCACCCCCCCCCCCCACCCACACACACAATACACTCGT
This sequence comes from Rana temporaria, assembly GCF_905171775.1. Taxonomy (NCBI): domain Eukaryota; kingdom Metazoa; phylum Chordata; class Amphibia; order Anura; family Ranidae; genus Rana; species Rana temporaria. The sequence continues at coordinate 87,490,597 of NC_053494.1, read as the reverse complement.
TTTCAGCATCCCTCTTTATGTTAGAGCAGATGACAGCAAACTGAGGAACTATTAATACAGTAGAGGAACCAGAGAGCCCAGCACTGCCTGCTTCCCCATACTGTATGCTGTAACTAAAATAGATTTACAGATCTATATCTAGAGCACCAGACTTGTATGTCTGCAGAATGATGGTCTATGGGTGTTACTACATTATTGCTAATTGCTCCTTAAATCCTCCTAATATAGACTACTATATTTAGAAACTCAGAATTTTGAGTTTCAAAGTCAGAATTCTGAGATTAAAAGTCAGAATTCTGAGTTTCAAAGTCAGAATTCTGAGTTTCAAAGTCAGAATTCTGAGATTAAAAGTCAGAATTCTGAGATTAAATGTCAGAATTCTGAGATTAAAAGTCAGAATTCTGAGTTTCAAAGTCAGAATTCTGAGTTTCAAAGTCAGAATTCTGAGATTAAATGTCAGAATTCTGAGATTAAAAGTCAGAATTCTGAGATTAAAAGTCAGAATTCTGAGATTAAATGTCAGAATTCTGAGATTAAATGTCAGAATTCTGAGATTAAAAGTCAGAAATCTGAGTTTCAAAGTCAGAAATCTGAGTTTCAAAGTCAGAATTCTGAGATTAAAAGTCAGAATTCTAAAATTAAAAGTCAGAATTCTGAGATTAAATGTCAGAATTCTGAGTTTCAAAGTCAGAATTCTGAGATTAAATGTCAGAATTCTGAGATTAAAAGTCAGAATTCTGAGATTAAAAGTCAGAATTCTGAGTTTCAAAGTCAGAATTCTGAGATTAAATGTCAGAATTCTGAGATTAAAAGTCAGAATTCTGAGATTAAATGTCAGAATTCTGAGATTAAAAGTCAGAATTCTGAGATTAAAAGTCAGAATTCTGAGATTAAATGTCAGAATTCTGAGATTAAAAGTCAGAATTCTGAGATTAAAAGTCAGAATTTTGAGTTTCAAAGTCAGAATTCTGAGATTAAATCTCAGAATTCTGAGTTTCTAAATATAGTAGTCTATATTAGGAGGATTTTAGGAGCAATTAGCAATAATGTAGTAACACCCATAGACCATCATTCTGCAGACATACAAGTCTTGTGCTCTAGATATAGATCTGTAAATCTATTTTAGTTACAGCATACAGTATGGGGAAGCAGGCAGTGCTGGGCTCTCTGGTTCCTCTACTGTATTAATAGTTCCTCAGTTTGCTGTCATTTGCTCTAACATAAAGAGGGATGCTGAAAACGAGTGTATTGTGTGTGTGAGTGGGGGTGGGAGACACAGCTTCCATAGATAACAGAACACAATGCACCCCAACTTTTAGGAAACATTGCGCTGTGGCCCCAACATGAGAGAATTGTGAATGGCTAGAAGGCAGAAGGACAATGGCCCAGATTCAAGAAGCTATTGCGCCCGCGCAACCATAGGTTGCGCGGCGCAATAGCTGTTTTGCTCCCGCGTAGCGAATGCCCCTGATTCAGGAACATCGCTAAGCGGACTGCAGCCTAGGATATGACAGACATAAGCCTCCTTATGCCTTCATATCTCAGGCTGCATTCTTGCGTTGGCCGCTAGGGGGCGCGGCCATTGTGATCGGCGTATAGTATGCAAATTGCATACTACCACCGATTCACAAAAGTTGCGCGGGCCCTGCGCACGCAAGGGCCCAGATTCAAGAAGCACTTGCGCCCGCGCAACCATAGGTTGCGCGGCGCAAGTGCTTACTTGCTCCGGTGTAACGAGTGCTCCTGATTCAGGAACCTCGTTACACCGAATGCAGCCTAGGATGTGACAAACATAAGCCTCCTTATGCCTTCACATCCCAGGCTGCATTCTTGCGTTGGCCGCTAGGGGGCGCGGCCTTTGTGATCGGCGTGTAGTATGCAAATTGCATACTACCACCGATTCACAAAAGTTGCGCGGGCCCTTCTCACGCAAGGTACGGAGTTTCCGTACGGCGCCTTTAGCATAAGGTTGCTCCTGCTATAGCAGGCGCAGCCAATGCTAAAGTATAGCTGCGCCTCCCGCTCGCGACGTTCAAATTTAACGTTGTTTACGTAAGTGAACCGTGAATGGCGCTGGACGCCATTCACGTTCACTTACAAGCAAATGAAGTCCTTGCGACGTCATTTGCCGCAATGCACGTCGGGAAAGTTTCCCGACGGAGCATGCGCTGTTCGCTCGGCGTGGGAGCGCGCCTAATTTAAATGATTCCCGCCCCCGGCGGGATCATTTACATTAGGCAGCCTTGCGCCCGGCTGCTTAGCATATTGCCCGCGCAATTTACGGAGCAACTGCTCCGTGAATCGCGGGCAAAGCGCAATATTTGCGTGGACGCAGAGAAAAAAATTTGCTCTTTGCCCACGCAAATATTGCGCGATTCTACTTGAATCTGGGCCACGGTACGGAATTTCCGTACGGCGACTTTAGCGTAAGGCTGCTCCTACTCATAGTAGGCGCAGCCAATGCTAAAGTATAGCCGCCCTTCCCGCTCGTGAAATTTAAATTTCACGTCGTTTACGTAAGTGATTCGTGAATGGCGCTGGACGCCATTCACGTTCACTTAGAAGCAAATGACGTCATTGCGACGTCATTTGCCGCAATGCACGTCGGGAAAGTTTCCCGACGGAGCATGCGCTGTTCGCTCGGCGCGGGAGCGCGCCTAATTTAAATGATTCCCGCCCCCGGCGGGATCATTTACATTAGGCGCCCTTACGCAGGGCAAATTAGCATAGCGCCCGCGCAATTTACGGAGCTACTGCTCCGTGAATCGCGGGCAAATCGAAATATTTGCGTGGGCGCAGAGCAATAATCGTTGCCCTTTGCCCACGCAAATATTGCGCGGTTCTACCTGAATCTGGGCCAATGTGTGTCTATGGTCAGAACGGCTTAATCATAGCAATTACATGTCTGGACTAATTCTTACAGAGAATGAACCTCATATTAAACCTAAAACATCATTAGAGTTCCATGACTTGAGCAATAGCTCAATGGTTAGAGCAGGGGTGGGCAATTATTTTTTCGATGGGGCCACATGAGAAACTAAAAATATTTTGGAGGGCCGGGCCAAAAGGCTAAACTCAATACTGCATAAAATCAATTGTATTTCTTTAAAAAAAGCAGTAAATATCATTGTTGGACAACTGGTACGAGTACTTGTTATAGACATGGCACAGGAGGGGGACAGAGGCTGGGGACATGGCACAGGAGGGGGACAGAGGCTGGGGACATGGCACAGGAGGGGGACAGAGGCTGGGGACATGGCACAGGAGGGGGACAGAGGATGGAGACATGGCACAGGAGGGGGACAGAGGCTGGGGACATGACACAGAAGGGGGACAGAGGCTGGGGACATGGCACAGGAGGGGGACAGAGGCTGGGGACATGACACAGGAGGGGGACAGAGGTTGGGGACATGACACAGGAGGGGGACAGAGGCTGGGGACATGACACAGGAGGGGGACAGAGGCTGGGGACATGACACAGGAGGGGGACAGACGCTGGGGACATGACACAGGAGGGGGGACAGACGCTGGGGACATGACACAGGAGGGGGACAGAGGCTGGGGACATGGCACAGAGGCTGCAAATATATTATCATATCACTTCTTCACATCATCAGTATGCTGTGTCTTCCTCCTGTGCCCCTTTCACCTCTCCACAGATCTGACCTGTGGAGAGGTGAAAAGGGCACAGGAGGAGGACACAGCATACTGATGATGTCTAGGTAGGATAGCACTTCACACTCTGCTGCTGGACTGAGGAGGACTCACCAGACAAGGCCAGGGCAGTGGCACTGAGGGCAGGCAGCAGGCGTCGCGAGGAGTCCTACTCCAACGAAGAGAGTGGAGACCAGGGTCCACTCCAGGTCCAGGCACCAGCATGGCGGCTGGCCGACTGCTACAGTCAGTCAGTCGGGCGGGCAGAGCAGGCAGGCAGGCGCACTGGTCGGTCTCCGTCTGCCTTCACTCAGTCCACTCCGTCACAGTGGGGGTGCGTCTGCAGTGTGTCCACTACATCTGCTGCTGTGTGCTATCCCGCCGGTGCCGCTTTCCACAGAGTCCACACATTCTATGATGTTCCTCAGTTTCCCCGCGCTGCTCTTTTGAATAGGCTGGCAGCAGTGTTGTTAGCGCGAAAATGCGCTTTGATAATTGGCTGCGCGGCGGGTGGTGGTGGGCTGGGCGGTCAGAGAGGGCGAGGCTATGCATAATGTAGGAGGACTAGACGCTGCCTGCGCTGCGGCTCACATTCGGATCTTTTTACGGGCACATTTCCCTTATTACGAACTTTTACGAACAGGGAAAAAGTGCCTTTTATTTACGTACTGTCCGTAATTCTACGGACGGTTCTCAACTAGGGTTGTCCCGATACCACTTTTTTAGGACTGAGTACAAGTACCGATACTTTTTTTAATGTACTCGCCGATACCGAATACCGATACTTTTAAATGTGTCCCCAAATGCAGCCATGTCCCCCGTATAGCAGCCATGTCCCCCCGTATAGCAGCCATGTCCCCCCGTATAGCAGCCATGTCTCCCGTATAGCAGCCATGTCCCCCATACAGCAGCCATGTCCCCTGTACAGCAGCCATGTCCCCCGTACAGCAGCCATGTCCCCAGTACAGCAGCCATGTCCCCAGTACAGCAGCCATGTCCCCAGTATAGCAGCCATGTCCCCAGTATAGCAGCCATGTCCCCCGTACAGCAGCCATGTCCCCAGTACAGCAGCCATGTCCCCAGTATAGCAGCCATGTCCCCAGTATAGCAGCCATGTCCCCAGTACAGCAGCCAGCAAGTATTCTATTTTAGTATTGGGGGTATTAGCGGGAGTACGAGTACTCCCGCTAATACTCGGTATCGGGACAACCCTATTGGCAACACTGCCCGGGGGCCGGATTAAAAGGTCCGCCGGGCCGTATACGGCCCGCGGGCCGTAGTTTGCCCAGGTCTGGGTTAGAGTAATAGACTTCTGTGGGTGTAAGTTTTGGGTTCGAATCCAGCTCAGAGCTTAATTTTTTTAAGACATATACATTTTCAATATATTGATTTACTAATATTGGTATTGGGACATCTCTATTTAATCTAAGAGCAATGTATAAAATAATATGTATATATATATATATAACTTAAAAACAAATTGCGCTCTCTCCTAGATTTGAACCCACAAAATATCAAACACAAATCTGTCACTCTATGCATTGAGCTATTTCTCAAGCTATATAATTGTATTGATTTTTATGTGTAATATGGGGTTCATTCTCTGTAAGAATTAGTCCAGACATGTAATTGCTATGATCAAGCTCACAAGCTCAATTGTGCTCACAATTCTCTCATGTTGGGGCCACAGTGCAATGTTTCCTAAAAGTTGGGGTGCATTGTGTTCTGTTATCTATGGAAGCTGTGTCATCACCCCCCCCCCCCACACACACACACACAATACACTCGTTTTCAGCATCCCTCTTTATGTTAGAGCAGATGACAGCAAATGGAGGAACTATTAATACAGTAGAGGAACCAGAGAGCCCAGCACTGCCTGCTTCCCCATACTGTATGCTGTAAATAAGATAGATTTACAGATCTATATCTAGAGCACAAGACTTGTATGTCTGCAGAATGATGGTCTATGGGTGTTACTACATTATTGCTAATTGCTCCTAAAATCCTCCTAATAGAGACTACTATATTTAGAAACTCAGAATTCTGACATTTAATCTCAGAATTCTGACATTTAATCTCAGAATTCTGACTTTGAAACTGAGAATTCTGACATTTAATCTCAGAATTCTGACATTTAATCTCAGAATTCTGACTTTGAAACACAGAATTCTGTCTTTTTAATCTCAGAATTCTGACTTTGAAACTCAGAATTTAGTATTTTTTTTTTTTATGATGGCCCCAGGGCTCTTCCATACTTCACAATCTGATTCTACAAACTCTGTACAATCTTCATTATATTTAAACAGTACTTTATAGTGCTACAGCCTACCTTTATAAGCCATTTCATGTATATCTTAGCTTAGCCCAACGCGTATAATTGTTTATACACCTAAAGCAAATTGAACATTTTACCAATATTACAGGAGAGTTTGACCGGGTCTCAATGGAGCTGCTTCACACATCTCCGGGGGGGGGGGGGGCCAGGTACTGTCAAGCCAGCACCCCCCCACGACTGAAGCAAAGAGACAGCGGGTAGGTTTAAGCAGTGACAGGGCACAATGACAGGCAGTGGCGGTAGGTAACACACACACACACAGAGGCTCAGCCTCGCTTTGCAAGGGGGGTGCGAGCTGCGGGTGGGAGGTGCGAGCCGTACCCGAGTGACACCCGTCGGCACACCCGGGACCCGGGCACAACGATCCCCTTCACTCGTGGCCGCACCGAAACTCTGATAAGTCTCAGCTGTCTTACACAGCTGAGCAGAGTAAAGCTGCCTCCCCCTCCGTTATGTCTACACGTGCTGTCTGTGCATGTCCCGCACTGATCATCTGAGCCCTGACGAGGTACATTATGGGTCTGCACTGTAGGAGGGGGGTCTGTACTATAGGAGGTGGTCTGCACTGTAGGGGGGTGGTCTGTATTGTAGGGGGGTCTGTATTGTAGGGGTGGTCTGTATTGTTGGGGGGTCTGCACTGTAGGGGGGTCTGCACTATAGTAGGGGGTCTGAATTGTTGGGGGTCTGCACTGTAGGAGGGGGGTCTGTATTGTTGGGGGCCTATATTATTGGGGGGTCTGCACTGTAGGGGGGTCTGTACTGTAGGGGGGTCTGCACTGTAGGGGGTCTGTGTAACATACAGGCGTCTAGAGCTGTGGGGGGCTGTGTAATGTAAAGGGGTCCAGTGGTGCAGGGTGCTGTGTAATGTAAAGGGGTCCAGAGGTACAAGTGCTGTGTAATGTAAAGAGGTCCTTAGGTGAAAGGTGCTGTGTAATGTAAGGGGGTCCAGAGGTACAGGGTGCTGTGTAATGTAAAGGGGTCCAAAGGTACAAGGAGGGGGAGTTTGCTTAATTAGCAATGGTATTGGTAATACCATGGGCACCGGATGACCTTGTCCCGGCACTGCCTGCGCCACACAGTGTGAACCCAGCCTTACCCTCGGTATAAATATCTAATATCTTGTGTTCAGAATATGAGGATGATGAAATTTTGAGTATAGCCTCACATATAACTCTGTAATAATTTAAAAAAAGTACCATCATCCAAATTGAATAGAAAATTGGAAAAGTAAACATATGTTGGCAGTTGCTGAAGCTGACTAACTATGTAATCACCTGGAAAAAGGGCGTGCTGGACTGTCTCGGTACTGATAACGTTGACACAATTAGTATCATAAAAATGTGTTTATTACATATAAAAATGTACAACATTCTAAAAGACAACAAGCCATACCCCACCCAAAACCAACAAATTACTGCGGGTGACCCCGTGAGGTTTCTATTGAGGTGGAGTGTCAATGTCATCAGTACCGAGACAGTTCAGCACGCCATTTTCCGAGGTGATTACATAGTGGTTAGACAGCTTCAGCAACTGCCGGAATATGAGGATGTTATGGAATGAACTAGTATAACTTGCATACTCCTAGAAACTACAGTATAGCATGGGTTACTTAGTTAGTCAGATTGATAAAAAGAAACAGGTCCATTTAGTTCAACAAGTCCATCTTGTTTCTACTTCAGCTTTTGAGACATTATGGGGTTGATTTACTAAAGGACTATAGGCGGTTTATCTAGAAAAGTAAGGCCCCTTTCACACTGTGGCGGTAGCTGCGGTGGTGGTAAAGCGCCTCTATTTTTAGTGGCGCTTTACCGCAAATTTCGCTGCTGTATTCGGCCGCTAGTGGGGAGGTTATACCCCCACTAGCGGCCAAAATAGGGTTAAAAACAACCGCAAAGTGCCTCTGCAGAGGCGCATTGCCGATGGTATAGCCGCGGTGTCCCATTGCTTTCAATAGGAAGTAGCGGGGGAGGATCGGTATACACACCGCTCCAAAAATGCGGCTAGCAGGACTTTTGTAGCGGTCCTGCTAGCACACCGCTCCAGTGTGAAAGCCCTGTTTAGGGTCGATTTGCAGGCACTATTTTTAGCGCAATAGCCCCTTTCAAACTGCCCATTGTGAAAGAGGACTTAATGTTAGCATGCACAATTTTTTTTAAAATATCGTACTGGGAGTTTAAAAAAAGCAGTTCTGGCTGTGATACACACCTTTAATCTGCAGATACCCATCACAGTACTTCTTTGCCATAGAATGTAATGTCCTCATTCTTTTGGTTTAACTGACTCCCAAAATGAGGAAAAACTGTGAGTACATGGACCCCAGGGCACCTTGAGCTTGTCAAACCTGCAAAGTTTTCAGGGATCGCCTAAAAGTAGATAGATTTGGAGATAGTCTGACAGCTTGGGTTAGGGGCTGCATGCTGCAGATTTTTGGGTCACATGGTTTTGCACCCCCAGATCTAAGTTGCGCCCCCCCCCCCCCCAGCTCCCTGACCACCCCGTCCACCCTGGAAGCTATGCCCGGCTGCTGAGCTCCTTTCCCATTACAGAACTCTTACTGCTCCTCCAAAGGTCGGAAATAACATTAATTTACAACACAGCCACACTCTGCACAGGGTGTATCTTCCTACTGCAACTACACTGCCGTTTTGATCAGAGAATTTCACAGGTCAGAACGGCAACATAAGAGCCAGATACACCCTGTGAAGATCATGGCTGACAGACTGTGTGTAAGGGAATGTGATTTCAGCCCTGTGTAGTGTGGGTGGGAGGAGCTGTAAACAGTTCTGGGATGGGAAAGGAGCTCTGCCAATTGACCTGCCAGGGGTGATCCCTGTCCTTTGATTCTCCAGCGGTGATCCCTGTCTTTTGATTCTCCAGCGACGATCCCTGTCCTCTGATTCTCCAGCGGTGATCCCTGTCCTCTGATTCTCCAGCGGTGATCCCTGATTCTCCAGCGGTGATCCCTGTCCTCTGATTCTCCAGCGGTGATCCCTGTCCTCTGATTCTCCAGCGGTGATTCCTTTACGTTGATGTCAGGAGGAACTCTGGGGACCCAAAACTCTTAAGCCACTTTGAATATCTTGGCGTGCTGTGTATATGCATGCACAGTGGAAACGGCGGATGGTATGGGGGGGCCCAGGTCAACTTTTGCATCAGGGCCCACAAGCTTCAAGCTACGCCTCTGGTAACAGGCAGAGACTTCCCACCAGAAACAAGTAAATAAATGTCACCCTTGCACTTCCTGTGCAACAAGTGTTCTGTGTAATGAAATGTGTCCTCTACGTAATGACAGCATTTTAGCTCCAGAGTATTATTTTGGGGGTCTATTTCTACATACTTTACAATGAAGACTTACAGTGGGTGACTGCGATAGTGTTTTTAGCACGACAGCATCGCGCTGATTCTCGGCGACAGGGTGCCGACATCTCGCACTCGCTGGAATAGACAAAGCACATTCCAGCGAGCGCGTCATAGAAGCGACGGGAGATCCGACTTGGATTCCCGCCAATTCTAGCGTCGGCATTTGGTATGCATTCCTGAGAGGGAGAACCCCCCCCAGGAGCAAACCAGGCCCTTAGGTCTGGTATGGGTTGTAGGAAGACCCCCCCTCTACGCCGAAAAACCGACGTAGGGGGTCCCCCTACAATCCATACCAGACCCGTATCCAAAGCACGCTACTCGGCCGGCCAGGAAGGGAGTGGGGACGAGCGAGCGCCCCCCCCCTCCTGAGCCGTACCAGGCTGCATGCCCTCAACATGGGGGGGGGTCGGGTGCTCTGGGTCAGGGGGGCGCACTGCGGGCCCCACCCCACCCCAGAGCACCCTGTCCCCATGTTGATAAGGACAGGGCCTCTTCCCGACAACCCTGGCCGTTGGTTGTCGGGGTCTGCGGGCGGGGGGCTTATCGGAATCTGGGAGCCCCCTCAAATAAGGGGGCCCCCAGATACCGGCCCCCCACCCTAAGTGAATGAGTATGGGGTACATCGTACCCCTACCCATTCACTTGCAAGAAAAGTGTTAACACAAATAAACAACACAGGGTATTAAAATATTTTATTAGACTGCTCCGGAGGCCCCCCTGTCTTCTTTAGGTCTTTCAGCAGGGGGGCTTCTTCTTCACCGCCGTCTGGTTCTCTTCCGCTCTCCGGGGGGCTTCTTCTTCTTCCGCTGTCCGTGGGTCTCCTCCGCTCTCCAGGAGTCTTCTTCTATTTTCGCCGCTCTCCGCTGTTGACTCGGCGCACCCCGGTTCTTCCTCCCACTGTCCAGTGCCTTCTCCTTCAGGGCTGGCCGCCGCTATACTGGCGGCAGCCAGTCTGCTCTTCTGTGACGTCATCTTCTTCACTTCTCTTCTTCAGCCTTCTCCCGATGTTGACCCGCCGGCTCTTCTCGCTGCAATGACGGGTGCGCGGCTTGCATCCGACTTATATAGGCCTCACAGTCCCATCATGCTCCGGTACCTACCCACGTGGGTAGGTACCACGTGTGTAGGTACCACGTGGGTAGGTACCGGAGCATGATGGGACTGTGAGGCCTATATAAGTCGGATGCAAGCCGCGCACCCGTCATTGCAGCGAGAAGAGCCGGCGGGTCAACATCGGGAGAAGGCTGAAGAAGAGAAGTGAAGAAGATGATGTCACAGAAGAGCGGACTGGCTGCCGATAGTATATCGGCGGCCAGCCCTGAAGGAGAAGGCACCGGACAGCGGGAGGAAGAACCGGGGTGCGCCGAGTCAACAGCGGAGAGCGGCGAAAATAGAAGAAGACTCCTGGAGAGCGGAGGAGACCCCCGGACAGCGGAAGAAGAAGAAGCCCCCCCCCCCCAGAGAGCGGAAGAGAACCAGACGGCGGTGAAGAAGAAGCCCCCCTGCTGAAAGAGTTAAAGAAGACAGGGGGGCCTCAGGAGCAGACTAATAAAATATTTTAATACCCTGTGTTGTTTATTTGTGTTAACACTTTTCTTGCAAGTGAATGGGTAGGGGTACGATGTACCCCATACTCATTCACTTAGGGTGGGGGGGCGGTATCTGGGGGCCCCCTTATTTGAGGGGGCTCCCAGATTCCGATAAGCCCCCCGCCCGCAGACCCCGACAACCAACGGCCAGGGTTGTCGGGAAGAGGCCCTGTCCTTATCAACATGGGGACAGGGTTCTCTGGGGTGGGGGGGGGCCGCAGTGCGCCCCCCTGACCCAGAGCACCCGACCCCCCCCCATGTTGAGGGCATGCAGCCTGGTACGGCTCAGGAGGGGGGGGGGCGCTCGTCCCCACTCCCTTCCTGGCCGGCCGGGTAGCGTGCTTTGGATACGGGTCTGGTATGGATTGTAGGGGGACCCCCACGACGGTTTTTCGGCGTAGGGGGGGGTCTCCCTACAACTCATACCAGACCTAAGGGCCTGGTATGCTCCTGGGGGGGGAACCCATGCCGTTTTTTTATTTAAAAATTGGCGTGGAGTTCTCCCTCTCTTGAATGCATACCAAATGCCAACGCTAGAATTGGCGGGAATCCAAATCGGATCTCCCGTCGCTTCTATGACGGCTTTGTCTCCATCGCGGCTGGCCAGCTCGGCGCTGGCTCCCGCGATGGGGCTCGTAGGTGCTCAATCTCGCCGAGAAAGGGAGCGAGATTGACACAATATCGCGGTCACCCACTGTTTTTATCCTCAAAGATCACAACAGACATTCTGAAGTTCATTCGCAGCGGGTTGCATCTGCTTTTTGTTTACATTGAAAATTATCAGTAGTTTATGTGCATCTTTTCTGAGTTTCTTTAAGGTCAGTGAGATTTTTTTTAAAGCTCAATTACTTCATAATAAGAATGTGTAAATATTTGAATGTCCATAGCCTGTCTAGTGGTTTAATTAAAGTCTTTGTTTATATTATTTATTTTATCCACTATGCAGTACAATATTTCTGTGCACATTTGATCATAGGTGCAAATTATGGAATTGGGCTCAAAAGCAGGGATTAGGATGGGGCTCCCCATTGGGCTATAAATTAACAGGTCATGTAAAGAGGAGACACACCAATTGTTTTTATTATATGAAAGTGAAGGGCTGTTGAGGAGCAACGTTAGGTAGTAGTAGTAGCAAAAATGTACAGAATTTATAGACTTTACAGGAAAAGCACCATGCTCCCTCTTGGTCAGGTCACTGAGTTTTTTTGTGTGTGTTTATGTACTTCACTGTATATGTTTGACCTCTGTTACAAAATGTTTTTTATGTCTTTATAAGTGTAGCGCCCCCTTACTTTCAGTATGGGCACTACGCTAAAGTTAGTGGGGAATGGGAGAGTTACTTTGCTCCCATTCACAATTTGTTTAAATTTTGAGACTTCTGTCATTCCAGAAATGTCCACTGGGTCAGTCTGTGGTCCAGGGATGCAATGCCATCCCTGGCCAGCAGTTGGCGCCAGAGGGGTTCTGGCAGAGTAAGTTTCTCCAGCAGCCAATCAGAGGAGCTTTTTCCCTCGCGGGGCGTGCTGGAGAGGAGTATATCTGTGACAGGTGTCATGTGTTCTAAATCTTCGCGGGGTCCCCGTTCCAGGTGCGGCATCCACCTTCAGAGTGCGCGCATCCATGGACCCCGCCAGCGCGGCCCACCTGGCCAAAATTGCAGACTACTTGGAACCTCACCTGGAGGTACAAGGGGACCCCAGTGACTTACTGGGTTCCCGGTTCAATTGAAAGGATCCCAGGCTGGGTGCCGTTCGATTGGGGAGTCGGTTTGAGGAGGACCCGAAGGCACGTCGTTCAACAGAGCCTGAACGAACCAATTGGGAATCCGGTGACCAGAGTACTGACAGGTATGCTTGCTGTCATCTGGTGATCAATGCAGAAATCTACTGGGAGGATTCGCTCCATTTATCTATCTAGCTCAGTTATTGTAATTGGCCTGAAATAGGGGCCCTAGAGCCAGATCTGTGAGACAGGCCTGTTCCTTCCAGAAATCCTAAATGACATCTCGGTTGCCAGGCTTGTGAAAAAGGGTCTGTCCGGGGGCACTTTACCCACTCAGTTGGAGTGGCGACGAGTTACAAATTTGTACTACGCAGAGCAGTACTGACTGCTCCATTTAATATCCAGGCCTGATACTGCAAGGTTTTCTCTCTCTCTCTCTTCATCAACCTTGTCCTTTCCAATTTATGTTGATGTTGGCCTTGTTGGCCTGGAAAATAAAGCATTGGAAAACCCTTTATTCACTGTCTGGACTTTCGCTCACTGTTTTGTCTCTAAAACCGCACCCCTGGGCCACATTAAGGTAAATCAATATGCCGATCCCAAAAACAAACCAGCGGCTCCTGCGGGGGTAGCGCTACATAAGCACAACACATGTGCAAAATGTTATCTTAAATATTTTTGCTGTATAAATGATTTGGCTTTGGTCACACTATCTATTGTATTAAATTATTTTAACCTCCCTAGCAGTATTCCCGAGTCTAGCTCGGGGTGAATTTTTCATACCAAAAGCGGTAACCCGAGCCAGACTCTGGATCGCATTGCAGGATACAGGGGGAAGTTACTTACCTTGTCCCTGGATCCTGCGATGTGTCCCCGCTGTGTGCGTGAGGTGTCATCTTGCTCGATTCACACACTGGTGATTGCCAAGTGCCGCCGAGCTACGTTCCCGAGCGGCGCGATGCACGGGGGCGGAGTTCGGCACCAAATTCAAAAAAGTAAAAACACAGTATACATACAGTATTTTATCTTACAGATTACAGTACTGTATCAAATAATTACACATCCCCTTTGTCCCTAGTGGTCTGTCCCGTGTCCTGAATGCAGTTTTATATTATAAAAACTGTTCTTTCTGCCTGGAAACTGGAGATTGTCCATGGCAACCAAAAAGTGTCCGTTTACGTCAAAAGTGGTTTTAGACCAGCTAGAAAACAGCGATAATAAATTAGAATCACTTTCAGAAATGAACGATAGCGATTTGTGAGGAAATTCATCATCAAACACTGAAAGTAATGACAGCGAAAATTCTGCAACTGAGCAAATTTCAGTGTTTTTGATTTGATTATAATTACATTATTATTTGTTATAATTATTTATTATATTATAATTTATGATTTTGTGTTTCAAACTTTATCATACCCGGGATGTCTACTAGACTCTTGTTTGGACAGATTTAAGTGAGTTATTCCTAAGAATTACAGGCCTACAATATAAAACGCCAAATTTCCATGCAAATAAATGGTACCGCTTTCAGCACCTAAAACCAGAAAGAATCATACCGCCAGGGAAGTTAATTAACAGTCATGCTTGCTCTGAACAATAGAAAATAGCACAGTACCCAAGTTAGGTGTATTTTTAAAATACTAGAAAATAAATAAAAAAGTTGCTCATGTGATTGTAGCCTTTCTGTTCTGAATTGTATTTCATTTTTTTTTTTTTACACTTATACAGATTGGCATCGTACATGAGCTGTATGGTTCAGACCTGGTTCAGGCTTATGCAGGTTGCAGTTTGCATAATGCAGGTGCATTTTTCATTTTTCAATACATGCTTTTCATCCATTGAAGTCTATGGAACCACAAACCAGAAAAAAGTCCCTGACCTTTTCCATAAAATGCACAGATTTGAACTACATCCATAGGAAACCAGCCCATTGAACATGTAATTTGTTTCTGTAAAACTGAAAACAAGCTAAGAAAAGCATAGGTGTGAACCAGGCCTCCGTATGTATCGTACATGTTATTAAAGCGGAGTTCCAGCCACAATTTCACTTTTTAAATATAAATACCCCAGTAATACACAAGCTTAATGTATTCTAGTAAAGTTAGTCTGTAAACTAAGGTCCGTTTTGTTAGGTTGTTACAGCATTTAGACACTTTATAAAATAGAAATTGACTGGGGCCATCTTAAGTGTGGGCATCATGAAGCCAGACTGTATGACTTCCTGGATTTCAGCCTTGCACATGCTCAGTGCTGCACAAACAGTGTAATAGGTTTCAGATCAGGTTTCAGCACCTGTACTGTCCAAGTCACATGATTCTTCGAGACTGGGGAGTGCACAGACTCCTGGAAAGTTACACCCACTACATTCCCAGGAGTCTGTGCAGTGTAGGTTAGGAAGCTTAAGCACCTAGGTGCAGGAAGAGGGAAGATTAACTATTCTGCCTAGCAACAACACTTTGAAGGCATCTAAAAAAAAAAAATTCTTAAAGGACTAATGACATTTTTTAAAACTACTGATGTAATCTTATATTTATGGGTGGAACTCCACTTTAAATCTTTTACCAGTCTTGTAGCTGTTTGTGTATTTTTAAGGTTGTGCTACAGAAAGGAACATTAAACTTGTGTAATGTAATGTTAAAGTACATACAATTTATGGTTGTTACCACAACACCAGAAAATAAGATTAGTATTCCAAAGCACACACACAAGGTTTTATCTGTATGCTGAAGTTAATACCTTTTATACAAAAAGTGGAAATGACAGCAGTGTTCACATTCATAGTGGATTGTTTATTAACTAGAACAACTTCCCTTTTGACATCTTCTGTTCACTCACAGACAGATGGATGTTTTCATTTTTAATCTAAAAG
The DNA here is from genome assembly GCF_905171775.1 of Rana temporaria. NCBI lineage: Eukaryota > Metazoa > Chordata > Amphibia > Anura > Ranidae > Rana > Rana temporaria. Next base: position 87,475,068 of record NC_053494.1, on the reverse strand, counting down.
CTGAACACAATCAAGTGACGCATGTAACATTTTGAAATTCTGTCTTTGAGACAGCAATGTTACAATCCTTTTCTGGTCATGGATTGAGCTTCTAAGTTCCATGGTAGCGGTTGTGACTTTAGTTGAATATTCCCTGACAGAATACTGTAAACATAGCAGTTTTATTAGTCTTGGATTTTCTAAAGAAAAAGTGCAAAAGTAGAGTCACTAAAATGCATTGGCAGTGTGGACTAATATTATGATGAGCTTAATGCCGCGTACACACGATCGAAATTTCCGTCAAGAAAAGTTTGTGAGTCTTTGGTCGGAAATTCCGACCGTGTGTAGGCCCTATCAGACTTTTTGTCGGAATTTCCGACAGCAAAAATTTGAGAGCTGGTTCTCAAATTTTCCGACTGGAAAACCTCTTTCGGAAATTCCGATCGTCTGTATGCAATTTTGACGTGCAAAAAAACATGCATGCTCTGAATCAATTTGACGCATTGAACCTAATTTTTCTCGGGACGTTGTAGTGTTGTACGTCACCGCGTTCTTGACGGTCAGAATTTTGTGTGACCGTGTGTATGCAACACAAGTTTGAGCCAAAATTCAGTCGGAAAAAAATCTGAGATTTTCTTGTCGGAATTTCCAATCGTGTGTACACGGCATTACAGTTGTTTTTTTCTCCCAGAATGAAAACAATAATTTTTTTAAGAGATTCCTCTATCTCTGTTAGGCTGGATTCACACCTATGCGAATTGGATGCAGGTTTCTTCTCATCCAATTCACATAGCAGGTGATTGTGACTGGCTCTATGGAGCCGGTTCACACATCTCCGCAGCGGCTCTGGTGCAAATTGCACAGAAGCCCTGTGCATCTTTTAGTCAATTTCAGGTCCATATTCAGCCCAAAATTTGGGTTGAAAGCAAACCTGAAACGGTGAATGGAGATTCACCGGACAACTTCTGAGAGCTGCTGCGTGTTCTAGTGTGAGCCCAGTTTTAAGCCGAGTTGATCTACAGGGCACATAGCACAAGGGCACATGGAAAACAGATGTGGTAAAGTGAATTGCTGTGTGTTTGCATGCAAATGCAGACAGGTTGTATTTCTATGCAACGTAAGTCACCACACCTTGGGGGTTATTTACGAAAGGCAAATCCCCTTTGTTCTACAAGTGTAAACTACAAGTGCAAAGTGCACTTAAAATTGCACTGAGAGTGACGGGACAAAACAGCGTGTGCTGAGATGTATTTTCCCTGATCAATCCTGACAGGATGTATACTTTTGTCACTTTGTATGTTTAGTATTACTGTCACTAGGCTCTTTCTACGCAGATCCTGCACCTATCTTTGGCTTAATATCCATAGGGTGATTCCATTACCAACAGTCTTACAGCAATACGTCCTCCCCTGTTGCTTTATATTATCGTTCTGGATTAACTAAACATTGCCATATGTGACTAGTGCTTCAGCGATTTGTAGTATCAATATCCGTACGGACATTTATACCCCAGTCCACTCTACATGCCTATTTCCAATAAGTGGAATTATCTATAATATATATTACATAGTTACATAGTTAGTCAGGTTGAAAAAAGACACAAGTCCATCCAGTTCAACCACAAAAAATAAAAATAAACAAACAAACAAACAAATGGGTTGGCCATTTAGATGCTTGCAACACTCCTGCAGGAGGCGGTGAATGTGGTACGAAAGGTTGTGGTGGCCACCTGTGTCCTTATGCAGACTAGTGTCTATTTTAATGGTGGGTTTTTTTCAATATTTGTTAAAGAATTTCATATGTGGATGTTAAAAAAAATAACTGTAGTCTAACCTAGCAGTTTCTCCCTGATTAATTCCCTTGAGATTTCTTATCTCACCTCTTTTTTTCATATGCTATATTAATTTAGAGGAACTTACCTAATTGGTTATTGCCTTAACAGCTTACCACTTAGGTAACAGGATTTCTATTGGGTAAGTGTGACACCTGCTGATTTGCATCTGTTCCCCACACCCTGACTACTGTGAATGAGCCTTGCATACCTTCCATGCGATTTTTTTAAAGTCTCAGCATCAGCAGTTAGTCTCCGCTCCGTTCGCACAAAGTGTCAGAGGCGCAGCGGTGGCAGAGGACTGTGTCTGTGTCCCAACTCCCGAATGAATGGAAGCAAGCAATCATTCATTGATGAGCACTGGTAGGCTGCATTGATGGGTGCTGGTAGGCTGCATTGATGGGTGCTGGTAGGCTGCATTGATGGAGACTGCTAGGCTGCATTGATGGACACTGCTAGGCTGCATTGATGGACACTGCTAGGCTGCATTGATGGGCACTGGTGAGGCTGCATTGATGGGCAGAGGTAGGCTGCATTGATGGGTACTGGTGAGGCTGCATTTGATGGGCGCTGGCAAAAACTGCATTTGATAGGCACTGGCAAAAGCTGCATTTGATTGGCGCTGGCAAAGGCTGCATTTGATGGGCGCTTCATTAAAAAGTTGGGGTATACATGAGCAAGGCACAGGGGTGGAGTCAGGGGTGAAGCCAGGGAAGGGGGGGGCAGCAAAATGAGGTTTCGCCTAGGGTGTCAAAAGTCCTTGCACCAGTACTGCACAGGGATCACATGATCAGGGGACTGCACACGGAGTGACGTGAGCGTTGCTGGTTGTAGGAAGTTAGATGTGATCCTGGCTTGCTAATTTCATACTACATGCTGCTGTGTATCTTCATGCTTATGTGAGTGTAAGTTTTTAACTTTTATATAAATTATCATCAGTATGTACTATACTATAGTAGCCGTTTTATTATTTTTAGTACCCACAGTATCTACGTGGCTTAAAGGAGCAGCATTAGATTGGGAGAAGGGTGTGGTGAATATGATCCTGTATGATTGTCTTTGTGACCGTGAAAGAGTGGAAAGCATGGCATGACCTGTATGATCTGGTTTGAAGGTGAGAACACTGAACTTCATGCCAGGTTTGCAAGTCTTACAGCAGTGGAATTGTCTGCACAATGATTAGGCGGAAAAGAGTGACTCACCTTGTGAAATACAAACCGTTTATTTCATTTTTCACTTTTTACTTTCAGGCATATGTTTTATTTTTATTATTACATTTATTTAGTTTGGTTTTTGCAGCACTGGGATTTTGGTCACAGTGTCCACTTATATTCTTTTTATACTGGTGCCAATATTGTTTCTTTGCCTTTGATTACATATATTTAGTTTGAATTATTTACAGCACTAAGATTTTGGTCTTAATGACCATTTTAAGAAATGCAGTGCTACACTAATTTCATTTTTTTTTTTCACTATTGGTGTGGGAACACGCTCTTTAGGTGTTGGCAGCAGCATTTCAACTGAAAGGTTTTCCAGTGTTTTTCCAAGTATCTGGCAGCGCACTGGTTACTATTATTCTATTCTATAATGACATTATTGGAGTTCGGTTTATCATTTTTTTAAGTGTAATAGAAGTGTCCTTGAGTCAGAGAACACCTTGGGGGTTATTTACAAAAGGCAAGTCGCTGTAAATCTGAGGGGTAGATCTGAAATGGGGGGAAGCTCTGCTGATTTTACCATCCAATCATATGCAAGCTAAAATGCTGTTTCTTATTCTCCTTGCATGTCTCCCTCAGATCTACAGCGACTGCACCTCCAAGTGCACTTTTAGAGCACTTGGAGGTGCAGTGCAAAGTGAATTTGCCTTTCGTAATTAACCCCCCCGTGTATATCTGCAGTTACCTTACTATATGCAATATCTATGTTGTAAATTGTGTTCAGGTATAAGGAAGTCATTAAATAAAGTATGACTTGCATTCTTCAGAGAAACTGTTTTACATGGGTTACTACTTCATCTGTTGTGACATTATGAATTTGATTTACTAAAAAGGAATATAGGTTGTTGATCTAAAAAAAATATTGTTAAATTTGCAAAGTATATATTTACTTTAAATGAGAAAAAACTGCGCTATGGCAAATTAAGCATAAAAAACATAGGCAGCAGTACTGGTGGAATAAACACAAATATACACAAATAAAGAGAAAACTGCGTCAAATAAATCAGAAATATAAAAGGGTAAGATAATCCCAAGGGTGAAAAGGTGCCAGTAAACACAGTCGACCATAGATTGTACAAGGCCAGGAAATCCAATCAAGTGACAACGCGGTGCTTGCAAACCGGAGTCCCACCACCATAGATAAATTGGCCGCTTACCAAATATAGGCCAAAACGCACGGCTGCTATGACCTAGCCGCGGCCTTGCTTGTGTGCAGTATGGGATGGACCTCAAAACCAATGCGGACACCGTGGACCCTCCTCCAGTACCAGTCTCGTAGCTAAGTGATAGGTTCAGTACAATATGGATCGACCAGCTCGCAGACAACCAAATGACCTGTCTAACAGTATGCGTTAAAATTTTGTCCACGCGCGTTTGCAAATGCATACGTGAGCCACAGAGCCGCATCACGGCACCCTGGAGTCTGTGGTCCTAACACTAAACTAAGTAATAGAGGAAAAGAGATTTCTTTCAACTCCAAAAATGGAAAGGTTTCTTCACAGTAAGAGCTGAAAAAATGTGGAATAGACTCCCTGGGTACTGACATTTATAGGTAAAGTTGATTCTCCTGCTGTAGCAAATTGGATCATGCTCTGCTGGGGTTTTTTGCCTTCCTCTGGATCAACTGTGGGTATATGGGATTGTATGATATTATTATTATTATTTTATTCCTTATGGTTGAACTTGATGGAATTGTGTCTTTTTTCAACCTGACTAACTATGTAACTATGTAGCTTTGGCTGTTATACTGACTAAGGATGAGCTCTGGCGTGTTCGCATAGAACACGTGCAGAGCCCGCCAGGAAGTGTGCACGGCGCTGCGCTAATAACAGCCAGGGAGACATTTCACGATCCCCGCAGCCGAGCATTGGGCCAATGTCTCCCTGGCTGTGATTAGCACAGCGCCGTGCACACTTCCTGGCGGGCTCTGCACGTGTTCTATGCGAACACGCCAGAGCTCATCCTTAAAACTGACTTTTGTCGTAAAGGGGTTGATTTACTAAAACCAGAGAGGTGCATCAGGTGCATCAGGTGCAGCTGTGCATGGTAGCCAATCAGCTTCTAACTTCCGCTTGTTCAATTAGGCTTTGACAAAAAAACAAAAAATGGAAGCTGATTGGTTTCTATGTACAGCTGCACCTGATTTTGCACTCTCCAGTTTTAGTAAATCAACCCCCAAAATGTCCTTAAGCCCAGGTTCACACTGGGTACGATTTGCTTCGATTTGAGATGCGATTTCACTTGTGAAATCGCATCTCAAATCGGCGGCATTTGCCGGCAATTGTCGGCAATGACATTGTCCTAATCGGTGCGACGCCGCACACCGATTTCAAAAAGTAGTTCCTGTACTACTTTTTGTGATTTAGGGCCGCGATTTACATAGACATCTGTGCAGAAACCTGCACAGATGTCTCTTAAATCGCGGCCGAAATCGGGACTGCCAGCGGGAGTGAAATCGTGCGAGTTCAGCTGAACTCGCACGACTTCACTCCCGCAGCCCAGTGCGAACCAGGGCTAAAGTGGAGTTCCACCATAAAAATCAACTTTCTGGCTGTTACTAGGCAGATTTCATAATCTGCCAAGTTCCTGGTCCTAGGTGGTTCAACGTAAAGCCACTTGGATCTTTTTTTACTGGAAAGCTGATCACTGACTTGACACCAGGATAATGGCTGCAGCATACTGCCCAGAATGTATAAATACATACATTGGGCAGCAAGCGATTAACTGATATTCACTTTACAAAATAAAATATCTTTACTCTTTAGTAAATCAACCTCAATGTGATCAACTGATAAGTGACTAATGCTTGAAACTCCATAAATGCACCTGCTGTTTGACTTGAATCCACTATTTTTTTTTGAGTCACTGGCCTGGAACAAGTATGAAGAGATTACATTTCTGGGATACGCTCATGTCTGTTTCACTTCACAAAATCAGTAGTGAGGCATACTGTACATAGGGTGGCAGCCAGCTTGCATCTTCATGAACAGCAATGATGGTTTACTGCATATATCACTTTCCTGAAAGGATCCTTGACAGTGGAGGTAAGGTCACAAAAGCTTACAGTAAGCAAGAGCAATGTATTGTGATACAAATTAAAACATGTCAGCTCAACAAGTTTTCAGAGATTGCAGTGTCTACACAACTGACCATATGTTACTTGTTTGAAAGGGTGTCAACTGGAACCTTTTTTTCTGATACGTGATTAGAGAATTAGCTCTAAGGCCTCGTACACTCGACCGAGAATCTCGTCGTAAAAGAAACTTTGTTTTCCTCGACGAGTTTCTTGACAGGCTTGTCGAGAATCTTGTCAATCTTTCCTTGCATACACACTGTCAAGATAAAATCTCGTCGTTCTCAAACGCGGTGACGTACAACACGTACGACGGCACTATAAAGGGGAAATTTGATTCCATTGGCGCCACCCTTGGGGCTGCTTTTGCTAATCTCATGTTACTGTGTGTTAAGTAAAAGTTTGGTGAGAGACGATTCGCGCTTTTCAGTCTGTTACAGCTTGACGAATGTGCCATCTCCATTACGAAAGCTACTTTACCGAAGGTGCGCTCCCGTCTCATACTTTATTCTGAGCATGCGCGGGTTTCTAAGCATACACATGAACGTGTTTCTCGTCGTAAACCAGCCCGACGAGAAACACGACGAGGAAATTGAGACTTCCGACGAGAAAAAAAGAGAGCATGTTCTCTTCTTTTCTCGTCGAGATCCACGACAGTTTTCTCGACGAAAAACATACACACGACTGTTGTGGCCTGGTATGTTTCAGGAGGGGCGCTCGCTCATCCCTACCCCCTTTCCTGACCGGCTGGGCTGCGTGCTCGGATAAGGGTCTGGTATGGATCTTGGGGGGACCCATGCCGTTTTTTTATTTGAAATTTGGCGTGGAGTTCCCTGTTCAGAACGGAACACATGTGTGAATCAGATGCGTGCCCATAGAAGATAATGGGCCTGAATTCGCACCTGAACCTCACAGCAATGCCTAGAAAACGCACACAAACTGAATTTGCCTTTCGTAAATAACCACCACAGTCAGGGAACACATTTAAGCCCTTTATCCCCCCCAGTGTTAACTCCTTCCCTGCCAGTGACATTTATACAGCAATCAGTGGCTATTTATAGCATTGATCTCTGTATAAATATCAATGGTGTCAAAAGTGTCCAATCTGTCTGCCGCAATGTCACAGTCACGATAAAAATCGCAGATCACTGCCATTACTAGTAGAAAAATAATAATAATAAAAATGCCATAAATCAATAACCTATTTTGTAGGAGCTATAACTTTTGCGCAAACCAATTTTTTTTAATATATATTTGGGATATTTATTATAGCAAAAAGTAAAAAATACATTTTATTTTCAAAATAGTCAGCCTTTTTTTTTGTTTATAATCGAAAAAAAAAAAAAACCTGCAGAGGTGATCAAATACCACCAAAAGAAAGCTCTATTTATGTGAAAAAAAATGATCAAAATGTCATTTTGGTACAGTGTTGCATGACCGCATAATTGTCAGTCAAAATGAAAGCTGAAAATTGGCCTGCGTAGGAAGGGGGGTAAAAGTTCCCTGTATTGAAGTGGTTAAAATCCAGTAGTACACTGTCTCACCCTGCTCTGAAAATGCTCAGTTGCTCTCTATTTGTAGGCACTGCCAAGTTTGTAGATTCGATCTGCTGACAGCCTTAAAGCGGAGGTTCTGTGGGAAAACGTTTTTTTTTTTTAAGACAAATCTGCTGCTGTTCCTATACTAATTATTTTACTCACTAGTGCCGTTCTTGCAGCCGCCAGGATCCTCGTTTCCAAGAAAATAATATTTTATAAAATATTATGATGGACATTGCCATCTTAATTGTGGGCTGAAGCGATCCTGTACCCTTTTCCGGGATGCGGCGAATGCTGATCTCCCAGCATTCACCGCGTAATCCCGCGCATGCGCAGTGTTGACGGCGAGCCGCGCCGTCAACACTGCACAGTTACCATCACAACGGCGGGCGGCGTCCTGAAAAGGACACGCCCCGCTGTGTCCATCACACTAGTGCTTCTCTATCAGCGCTTTGCGAGTCACGTGACCCACCTCCCGCGTCACGTGACTGCCCAGCTAGCGCGAGACCAGACGCCTAGCTATTTCTGAGGATGTGCTGTGATTGGCCTGAACGTCACTCCCTGGACACCATACAATCTGCTCCCACAATGCACAGAGCGGTCGGGGAAAAGAGCAACACGCCCACTCCCCGTAGGGATGAATACCCGGAAGTGGAGCAGATTAGAGGTAAGGGAGCATCGTGGACAAAAAATGTAAACAACATCAATCTTTAATGGCCTGAAGTGTATAAATGCAGTAAACTTCGTTTTGAGGGTGAACCTCCGCTTTAAGGTTGAAGTAAACTCTCCAATCCTTTTCAGCCAATAAGGAAGCTGCCATCTTGGCCTCTGTTTAATATTCAACTGCCATGAAGCTGCACCTGTGAACAGTTATGGCTCCAGTCATTGAATGATTTGAGGCTAGATTTACACCTATGCATTTTTTGTGCTTTTTGCATTTTGCAGATTTGCACTATAAAATGTGTTCCATAGGGAACCATGTTAAATGGACTGTAGTGCAAATATGCAAAATGCAAAAAGCACTAAAACTGCATAGGTGTGAATCCAGCCTGACAGTTTGGTTGAGAGCACAACCATTCTGACAGTTACATTTTTCGGCCTAATAAATGTAACAGTTTTTTTTAAACTGTTTAGTTGATGGGTTTACTTCAACTTTACTTCAACTTTAACTCATGCACACAGGACGTTTCAAAAACACCAGAGCCGCAACCAGCAAAAAGTGCTGTTAGCCATGTTTTTGAATAGCGTTTATAGGCGTTAGCGTTTTTTCAGTAAAAACACTCCCTAGAATGTAACAACGTCTAAAAATGTAAACGACGTGGCTAAATGCGACTTACAGCATTTTACAGCATTTAGGGGCGTTTTTAGAGCTCAACAGCCCCTGCTTCTAGATGGACAGGCTGACGTTTTTGTCTACTGCTCCTAAACGCTTATGCCTCCAAACGCCTCTGACAGAATAGGTGTTATTTACGAAAGGCAAATCCACTTTGCACTACAAGTGCAAACTACAAGTGCAATGTGCACTTGAAATTGCACTTAAAGTGCACTTTCGTATATATATCCCCACAGTGCCATATTGCAAAAAATTGCATGAAAAGAGGTAAATCTTCCAGAGATCAGGTGGTTAAACACTACTATTCCTTTACAGCCAAGAAAGCTGCTTCTGTTTGATCAGTTATGACACCAGCCATTTGATGGTTTGGTTGATGAGGACACAAGCAAATGTGACAGTTGGAAATACTGGCATTTAATGGATGCAACTGTTCTTTGAAACCGTTAAATGGATGGATTTAGTCCCGCTTCATGATTTACGTCTGTTCAGGGACTCTGGGCTTCAGTAAAATGGCAGCCTCTAGCAGGAAGAAACAGGAGCAATGCTGGAGGCAATTTACAGCACGCACTAAATTTTGGTAGCATAATTATTAATGTGGAATGTATGTTCCTTGATAAAGAACATTATTTTTAAAGTTGTTATGGGTAAAGTTCCACTTTATAGTATTACTCTCAATGGTTGTTTCAATAGTAATAGCAGTTGTGGTGCGTCCATAAGGGGTGCATGGGCACCACCCCCTTTCTCCTGCCCAGGGCCGGTTTTGCTCTCCCTGCCGCCTCAAGGCCAGGTTTCCGCAATGCACCCCCTCTCCGCCAACCGAACCCCCCCCAAATCAACAGGGAATGGCAACCGGATGGCAGGGGCGGCACGGTTAGTTCAAATATTTATTTATTTATTACTTTTTTTTTTGTAGCTTGTCGCTTACTTTTTTTTATTTTTGTAGAATTTTCTTATTATTTTTCTTATTATTTACTTTTTAATTACTTTTTTATTTTATTAATTAAATTATTATTTCTTATTATTTATTCATTTTTTTAGCAATTTTTTTTTACTTAACTTTTTTGCTATCACACAGGAGAAAACAATTCCCTGTGTGATAGCAATTGGAGGTGACATGTTCTCTTTATTGACCCTGTCACCTCTAAAACAGGAGTCCTAGCACTGTGCTAGAACTCCTGTCACAGCTGAGATGGGAAGTGTTATACCTGAAGGGTTCCACATGTACTGGCTCTCCCCTCTCACTGTGTACATCGGCAGCAGGAACAGGAGACAGACTCGGTGGCCGGGGGGAGGACGGAGTCCCGAAGACAGAGCCAGCAGAGAGAGGTATGTGGGGTGGGGGGAGGGGAGGACGGACGGGAGAACACATTTTACAAGTGATTTCGGCGACATCGCCGCAATCACTTGTTAACGAGCGAGCAGATTTCCCCATAACTTACTGCCCTTAACTGTATGTTCAGGGCGTCAGGGGAATCTATGCCACTGCCGCCCCTTGGCTTCCTGCCGCCCCAAGGCCTGGCATCAGTGGCCTTGTGGGAAATCCGGGCTTGCTCCTGCCACCTCTCTATCACCAAAGATAGATTCATGCATTGCATGAATCTATCTATGGTTGCCGCTGCCACCTGCCATTTAGGTGCCCGACCCCTTTTCGGCGCTGGGCACCTGAATTACAGTGGCGGGATTTTTTTTGGAAACACCTGATGAGAGCCATAGGCTCTAATAGGCGCCCAAAAAGGTTAACATCTGGCACTCAGCGTTGTGATAGAAAAGCGAATGAATGATACTGCTCCTTCACCGCTCCTGCCCATAGAAATCAATGGGACACTGTGGCTATCCCGCAGAGGCACATTGTGGGCCTAATTGCGCCGTGAAATTAGAGGTAAAGCGCTGCACCTCCCGCCCCAGTGTGAAAGGGGCCTTAGGGTCAGTAGCAGAGGCAATTCAAAGACAAGGAAAGACTTGTCACATGCTCAACGCTGTATCCTGGCCTAGGCCAACAAGGCCCAGGCCTAGGGCAGCACTTTGCAGGGGGGCAGCAAAAAAAGAGTCCCACTGGCTTGCGCTACACTGTTAGGCGAATGGGTCTAGCGCCCCCATAAAGCGGCCGCACTGCTTCCGGTATGCAGGTGACCGGCATTCCGCAACTGTGGTGCGGGGGGGGGGGGGGGGCGCTGCTTCAAATTTTGACTGTCCTATCATCCTGGACCACAAACCTTCCTCACTGTGCTCTGTTTTTGCTGCACCTTTGGCATAATATCTTCTTAGTCCTCTCCATAAAATTATCAGAATTTATCAGAAATGTGTGCTTAAAGTAGAACTATAGGCAACACTCAGTTTATTTTTTACCATCCCTGTCCCATTGCAGAGATTTCCCTTCACTTCCTGCCCTATAGCAAAACAGGAAGTGAGGAAATATATGCAAATTAAGGGAATCCATTGCCCCCCCCCCGCAGGCCCTCAGAACTAGTGTCCCCACTCGAAAATTTCGGGGTGGGGGGGGGGTCTTAAACAGCAAGGGTGTGGCTTTGACAGGAAGGGGTGGGTCATATTTAACCGCTTAAGACCTGGACCAAAATGCAGCTAAAGGACCTTTCCCCTTTTTGCGATTCGGCACTGCGTCGCTTTAACTGACATTTGCGCGGTTGTGCGACGTGGCTCCCAAACAAAATTGGCGTCTAAAACGGAACCCCAAATGGGACAGGGGTTAAATCCTTTCACGATATTCCATTCCACCCAAGACAGCTTATCGACACTCCACAATCAGGCAAACGAACACGACCCATAAGAATTCCCCCCAGAAACGAGACACACAGCTCTGTTTGAGGTTCAAAACAGGGAATGAATCTTTATTATCTGCACATGGTAACACATTTCTCTTCAAAATACATGCCTCCCACCCTTGGAAAACAGGGTGGGTTAAATTGTCCAATGACAATGGTGATACAGGTCAGGTGTGTTCAAACTTCTCCTTCAGTAAACAGTCTTAGCAGGGGGGGGGGGGTGCTGGAGTGACCCCCCCCTTTCCTCACAGCAAGACACTTTAACATCCCATAATAGGTATCCAGACTGTCTACCAAGCTCCAATCCACATCATTCACCACAGTAGCAGACTAAATTACCACAATAGACAATAGGATGCAATCGCACCCCACCCCTTTCATCACAGCAAGCTTAAAAGTACACATCAGCCAACACACAATATATATACAATATATACAATATCTGACCGCATTAAATGTGACTAGCACAGACCATAGTGGGGTTCTCATTCACCCTGTGCCCCTAAAGTGACTCCCGTTACAGCGTCCCACAAATAGAGCTTTCTTTTGGTGGTATTTGATCACCTCTGCGGTTTTTATTTTTTGCTCTATAAACAAAATAGAGCGACAATTTTGAAAAAAATTCTATATTTTTTACTTTTTGCTATAATAAATATCCCCCAAAAATATAAAAAAAAAAAATTCCTCAGTTTAGGCTGATACGTATTTTTCTACCTATTTTTGGTAAAAAAAAAAATCGCAATAAGCGTTTATTGGTTGGTTTGCACAAAATTTATAGCGTTTACAAAATAGGGGATAGTGTTATTGCATTTTTATGAATTCTTTTTTTTTACTACCAATGGCGGCGATCAGTGATTTTTTTTCGTGACTGCAACATTATGGCGGACACTTCGGACAATTTTGACATATTTTTGGGACCATTGTCATTTTCACAGCAAAAAATGCATTTAAAATGCATTGTTTATTGTGAAAATGACAATTGCAGTTTGGGAGTTAACCACTAGGGGGCGCTGATGGGGTTTTTGTGTTCCCTGAAGTGTGTATACAACTGTAGGGGGGTGTGGCTGTAGGTGTGACGTCATCGATTGTGTCCCCCTATAAAAGGGATGACACGATCGATGCTGCCGCCACAGTGAAGAACGGGGAAGCCATGTTTACACACAGCTCTCCCCGTTCTTCAGCTCCGGGGACCGGTCGCGGGACTCCAGGGGCGATCGGGTCCGCGGGTCCCGCGGTCCCGGAGCTTTGGACCCACGGCTGGGTACTAGTACAGGACGTACCTGTACGTACATGTGCCCAGCCGTGCCATTCTGCCGACGTATATGTGCAGGAGGCGGTCCTTAAGTGGTTAAATTATGGGGTGCACAAGCTTAGTCAGGCCTAGGGTAGCACAAAACCTAAATACACTACTGCAGCCCCAGACGAAGTGCTATGACCACGAAACGCGTCGGGAGGACTCCACTGCCGCCCCATTTGTATACAAAGTGCTTTTAACTCCAGCTAAATGTAAGTTTTATAGCTGTAATTAAATAATTCCATTTTAAACGGGATTACGCTATGTGGCCTCTTTTCTCCTATCTCCATATACCATTAACACACTGTGAGGAATAACCAGCCTGGGGACTCTATCGTCAGCATAGTATCCAGTCTCTTTCCATCCACTTATCTCATAGAGGATACGATGATCGGTTGATGTACTACTCTGCCTTGGATCGTATATGACACCAGTCATTATAAGCCTCCCTTGACTTTCAGTGGCATATGTCATCTTAAGTCAACACGCTCCGGTAAGCCTGCATTGCTTTCGGTGGTGGTTTTATCACGTATTGGAGAAGTCACTCATCTCATCCATTCACTTTTTCACTAGATTGATTTTGTTTTGGTTTATGTGAATATTTTCATCGAACTATTGTTGATTGAATCACTTTTTGCATTTTGGCACCAACCAACAGGCGCAACAGTTCACACTGCACCACGTGCCCAGCGGCACCATATTTATTTCCTGCAATATGGGACTTGTATGTTGTTGATGCACATTCTGTTTATAATTGTTATGTGTTTCACATTCTTTGGCAATTGATTTTCATTATTGACAGTCAGTTTGAGCGCTACACATTTATTTTCCTTTTCGCTTTTTATTCAAATGCGCGGTGTGAGTAGCTTCCATTCACTTATTACTGGCAGCGCAGGGTATCCACCTTTTTTTACACTACTGCACATGCTCCTAACATTTGTTCAGAATCACTTAAATGCAAGTTTCTGTCATGTGTGGGAGACACATGGGATGTAACTAGAAAATTGAATGACAGTTCAACAGCCCATGAGAACTTTAGGGTTTTGATGTAGAGAGGGAAAGGTGTGGGTAGTATTCCTATAATGAGTTGCGTGAAAAAAAAAAAATCATAAATAGGGGACATTTATCATGAGAAAATAATTAGGACCAACAAGTACACAAAATATAGAAAGTCTTGTTCGTTGTTCGGATCAGTGTTAGCATGGACTTTAACTGTCCCTGCTAACAATAGGCATCAGATTTTTTTTTTTTTTTTTTTACAGAGATGTTTATTGGAAATCAAATCAGCATTACAAAGTCATAGAGACATATTCATTGACATGAAAATGGTAGCAGTGCATGGTCTTATTCCCAGAGCACCTGGGACACATCACAGTATACACTGGATATTCACAACAGCAACCAGGACACTCCATAAGCATAATGGTTATAGTTTCTATACCCGTATCAATGCCCTGAATAAATGAAGGGTAAATCAAACCGGGGGGGGGGGGGGAATAATATTAAAGTAAGGGACACTGTCCCATGCAATCTCCCCATTCTGGTTCAGTTATACTAGCCATTGGCATCTATCCATCCCGACCAAATTTTGTCAAACTTTGCTGGGTATTGTCTGCTCTGATAAGTTAGTCTATAGGGGGGGAGCACCAAGTTTCTCTGGTGGGCGGCTCCATCAACTTCCATCTAAGGAGGCTTTCCCTCCTGGCATAGACCAGGAGGAAAGTCAAACAAAGCTTAGTGTATCTGTCTTCCTGTAAATCCTCCATATGACTGAGCAGTAGGGTCAAGGGATCTAGCGGGATCCGCATGCCATACACCCCGTTCACGGTGTCAACAGGCATCAGAATATTTAAATGCATAATAGAAAATTACAGGTATTTTCAAGATATTACTAAATTTATTATATTTTCCTTTTTTTGTCATGTAGGTAGATAAACCATGTATCAGCCAGAAATGGATAAAGGATATCCAGCATCAGCACCATCTTACCCACAGCCAGGTTGGTATATAGAAATGTATTTTTAATGATGGATAACACTTATCCTGTATGGGTGGTTGTAAATGATGTGTTTTTACCCCCAATGTGGTTCCTGTTAAAGTGGTTCTAAAGGCTTATGTTTTTTTTTTTTTACCTCCATGCATTATTTGCATGAAGGTAAAAAAAACTTCTCTGTGCAGCTCCCCCCGAACACCCTAATACTTACCTAAATTCTATCGCGATCCTGCGATGTGCACAAGAGCCTTGGCTCTCTCCTGGGACTCTCACTCCCCATTGGCTAAGGCAGCAGCAGGAGCCATTGGCAATCACAGCCAGTGAGTCAATGAGAAGAGAGAGGGGCAGAGCCAAGCCGTGGCTCTGAGTGTGAATGGACACACAGAGTAGGGGCTCAGGAGCGAGCCTGCTCGGGTGCCCTCATAGCTAGATTTTTGCTGTGGGGCACTTGGCAGGAGGGAGAGGCCAGGATCATCCGCGGGGAATCCGAGAAGAGCAGGATCCGGGCTGTTCTGTGCAAAAGCATAAGCAGAGCAGGTGATTATGACATGTTTGTTATTAAACAAACCAAAAAAAAAAAAAACAGGAGCCTTTAATATCACTTTTAGGGATGAGGATCTGAGTGTTTTGGGTCACCAAAAGGAATGATATTAAAGCGTTTGTTACCCCAACACTTCATATTCCTGACATGTATTGTATGAAAAAGTATTCTGTTCTCTTTGTATTACTTCCTCTGTGTGAAATCCCTGGTGTTCCTGTCAGTCCCCCTGCTTTTCTATTAAAAACTAACCACACTAAGCAGGAGAGCACACCGTGATCAATTCTCTAGTTGTGCTGGGATTTAGTGAAAATTAACAAATAAATAATAAGATCACTTCACTTTTCACATGATTCATCAATTCCATATAATTTATGGCATATCAAGTTCTCTTGTGTCAGGTTGACTTCTGATTTGCACCTGCATAACAGTTTAAAAGACTCAAGCATATAATTAATTTATAAATGTAAAGGATATATCCGCTCTAGGAACTCAAATTTAATTAGCAGCTGTGCACTATAACTTAGACACCAGGCACAGATAATATATGTCAAAAAAAAGCAGAGCTAAAAAATAAAAGTGAATTTGTGCGAATACAAATATCAAAATATACTAATATGCAGACAATTCATTATATATAAACAATAATAACTGAATAAAGTTTGAAGACACATATGCAAAACTACATTGTGCAAACAAAAAGTTCATATAAACCTGGATTCTATCAAAGAAAGTCCCATGGGAGAAGAGTGTTTGGAAATGACAATCATACACCTGATGGCGTGACACCTTCACCATAATAAAAAATGGAGGCTTACCGGAAAACCAGTGACCCCTCTTACTCAGAGGTCACACAGTGCTTGGTTGGATCGCTGATCCACTAAGAAAGAAATCCGGACATTCCTCTCCTATGGCTGTGGGTGGTATACACCAGGAAGTTCACAGCAACTCAGAATACAATACTAGGAAGCCTCGCTAGCAGTATGTTTAGGAGACAAAAAGACTACACATTGGGGGTTATTAAGAAAGGCAAATCCACTTTGCACTACAAGTGCAAACTACTGTACAAGTGCAAAGTGCACTTGAAATTGCACTGAAAGTGCACTTGGAAGTGCAGTCGCTGTAAATCTGAGGGGTAGATCTGAAATGAGGGGAAGCTCTGCTGATTTTAGTATCCAATCATGTGCAAGCTAAAATGCTGTTTTTTATTTTCCTTACATGTCCCCCTCGGATCTACAGCGACTGCACCTCCAAGTGCACTTTCAGTGCAACTTCAAGTGCACTTTGCACTTGTAGTTTGCACTTGTAGTGCAAAGTGGATTTGCCTTTAGTAAAAGACCCCCATAGTGTGATACTGTCTCAATATCAGGTTTAATAAACAGTACACTTACATAAAAGTCCAAACTATGATCATGTCACAATCAACAGATCAAACAGAAAAATTCCTTGTGAGTTTTAAACAGCGATTGCACAGGCACAGCAGCATGTGTATGTATGGATTACAGCGATTGTTTCGTCATAAATGACATCATCAGGGGTGTCATTTATGACGAAACGATCTTAGGGATAGTTACCTACCCATGCTGCTGCGCCTGGTGTATATGCTACAAGGGTTCATTCTTTTTCATTTTTGTTCCCATTAAAACTAGATTTTAGAAAAGAGAGAACACCATTATTCACTTCACAGCCTTAGTTGGTTATTTATGAGAAACCTGTCTAGAATTTAATTTTTTGCATGATATTGTTTTAGTTCTGACCAAGATAGAAGAAGTAGCAGGAGTGTCAGTATTAACAGGGATGTTGAAATCAGTGGCATCTTAATAGCATCATGGGCCCCTGGGCAAAGAAATGCATTGGGGCCCAAACAATGAATATGGTGACCTGCGACTTGCTACGCTGTCTGAGTCTGAAGATGGCAGAGGTGGGTGGAGCCAATCTAGTTTTCCAGCCACGGAGGCCACGCACTCTGAATGCTGGGGCGGCGGCGGCCTCTGACGTCACTGGTTGCTAGGCCCGAGATTCTAGCAACCAGTGCAGTCAAGTGGCATGCTACAGCTTCGGAGGCTTGGCGCCCCTTTTCTGCAGCATCTTACAGTGCCGGGGTGCTGTGCACCCACCTGGGATCGGCCCTGCCCGTCCTGATGGGGCCCCATGGACACCTGGGGCCCCTTGGCTATGCCCAGGTGTGCCCACTGGATAAGATGGCCCTGGTTGAAGTCACCAAGAATGATTGTGGGGATTTCAGAAGAGAGAAAAGTAGGGAAGCCAGGCAGAAGTAGTCAAGAATGGCTGATACTGGTCCAGGGCGTTAATATGAACTATCACAATTACTGTGAAAAATAGGCAGATTAACTTGATATCTATGCTAATAGCTGCTTTAAATTCATGTGTAAATTTACTATGCATATTCAATTTGTTTGTGAAGGTGTAGGAGCTGCTTATCCACTCCCTCCACCCTATGGAGTACCTCAACCAACAGGTAAAGTTATATCAATATTCTTATCAAATGCTTTACAAAGTTTAGTAACAAAAAAAAGTCATCAAAATAAATATGTGTGTGTGCGCATATACTGTATATAAGAGAGAGAAATCGGACTCAAATCATGCACTTCTACTGAAAACCATTTGAGCAGCACCCAGTCCCCATTTCCTATGCCTTTTGTATAGAAGAATCTCTTTAACAATACAAATTCTCAGAAGGAGCCAGGAGTAGAGTTTCCAAGTTAAAGGAGTTGTAAATAAAAACATATTTTTTTGCTAAAATGACTGTTTACAGGGTATAGAGACATAATAGTTAACTGATTCCTTTTAAAAATGATTAAAAATAGATAAAAATCTATCATATAATGTACCTACAGTTTCTAGTTTCGTTTTTGCATGTTTCCTGCTTCTGTGATGTACAGAGCCACAGAGCCAATACAGAGCAGTGATGGTTTGGAAAACGAAACTGATTGGTGCTGTGGGGTTTTAGACACACAGTAATCACACCTCATTGAAGTTAGTGACCACAGAGAGAAAGCTCCCAGTACTGTGGTTATCAGGAAACAGACAACCAGGAAGTGTGGAGATCAGAGAAGAATTACAGCAACTTGAGAGCAAAAACGAACAATGAGGACATGAAAACAGCACTGCATTAAGGTAAAGGAAGCTATTAACCAGTTAGCAACCGCCCTATAGACGAAATACGTCTACAAGGCGGTTGCTTAATTCTAGGAGGGCGTCAATGTACGTCCTCCTAGAATCGTGCTCCCGCGCGCCCTGTGGGGCGCGCACACGGGAGTCTCCATGACCGCCGGGTCCTCCGGACCCGACTGATCACGGATCACGGTAAATCGCCGCTGATAGCGGCGGTTTACCACGTGATCGCTCCGTCCAATGACGGAGCGATCACTAGTAAACAAACCGGCGTCATGTGATGACGCCGGTTCCTCCCTCTCCTCTCTGTACCGAACGGTACAGTGTGAGAGAGGAGAGGGGAGAGAGCGGAAGCAGCAGCAGCTGCTGCTGCTGCTGCGGGCTGGATCTGTGACACATGCAGTCACAGATCCAGCCATCGATCCCTCCCTGTGCAATACTCTGCAGTACCAGCCATACTCTGCAATGCCCCCACACTCTGCAATGCCCCCACACTCTGCAATGCCCCCACACTGTGCAATACCCCAAAATACTCTGCAATGCCCCCACACTCTGCAATGCCCCCACACTCTGCAATACCCCAAAATACTCTGCAATACCCCAAAATACTCTGCAATGCCCGCAATACCCCGCAATACTCCGCAATACCCCGCAATACTCCGCAATACCCCGCAATACTCCGCAATACCCCGCAATACTCCGCAATACCCCGCAATACCCCACAATACCCTGCAATACCCCGCAATACTCCGCAATACCCTGCAATACCCCACAATACTCCGCAATACCCCACAATACTCCGCAATACCCCACAATACTCCGCAATACCCTGCAACGTCGTCTATGGGGATTTTTAAGTAGCGAAGTTTGGCGCCATTCCACGAGCGTGTGCAATTTTGAAGGGTGGCATGTTGGGTATCTATTTACTCGGCGTAACTTCATCTTTCACATTTATGCAAAAGAATGAAGAAAAAATTATTTTTTTTTACAGAATTTTCAGTCTTTTTTCTTTTATAGCGCAAAAAATAAAAAACCCAACGGTGATTAAATACCACCAAAAAAAAGCTCTATTTGTGTGAAAAAAAGGACGAAAATTTTATTTGGGTACAGTGTTGTATGACTGAGTAATTGTCATTCAAATTGTGAGAGCACCGAAAGCTGAAAATTGGTCTGGTTATTAAGGGGGTTTACGTGCCTGGTGGTCAAGTGGTTAAGATAAAAAAAAAAAATACTTTACAAACCCTTTAATAAGCACGAGACACTCGTCCCATCCACTTTCCGGCACAATAAGAGGGTACGATTCATAAATTATATAAGATAGGAAGGCACAGACATAGTGCAAACAGTTTTTTGCAAGTTTATTCACAATCCCCGCTATAAATCACACTTACAAGAATCCACATTAACCAATTAAGGACCGGAAGATTTGCCCCCGTATTGACCATGCTATTTTTTGCGATACGGCACTGCATCGCTCTAACTGACAATTGTGCAGTTGTGCAATGTTGTACCCAAACAAAATTTTCTTCCTTTTTTTCCCATAAATAGAGCTTTCTTTTGGTGGTATTTGATCACCTTGGCGGTTTTTATTTTTTGCGATATAAACAAAAAAAAGCGACGATTTTGAAAAAAAACACAATATTTTTTACTTTTTGCTATAATAAATATCCGAATAAAAAAAAATCTTCATCAGTTTAGGCCAATATGTATTCTTCAACATATTTTTGGTAAAAAAAAAAAAAATCGCAATGAGTGAATATTGATTGGTTTGCGCAAAAGTTATAGCGTCTACAATATAGGGGATATAGTTTGGCAGTTTTTAGCGGAACTGCGACATTGCAGATCGGACACTTTTGACACTTTTTTTGGGACCATTGACATTTATACAGCAATCAGAGCTAAAAATAGCCACTGATTACTGTATAAATGTCACTGGCAGGGAAGTGGTTAACACTGGGGGGCAATCAAGGGGTTAAGTGTGTCCTAGGGAGGTGTTTCTAACTGTGGGGGCAGTGTATTGACAGGGAGTAGAGAGAGATCGCTGTTCCTGATCTCTAGTAGATGATAGGCTCAGCAATGGCGTGCTTCTGCTAACAAAGCAAACAGAATATTGACATGCATTAAAAAGGGCATTACCTCAAGAGATAAAATGAGAATTCTCCCACTCTACAAGACACTGGTCCGGTCTCACCTGGAGTAAGGATTATGTCCAGTCCTGGGTACCAGTCCTCAGGAAGGATGTACTGGAAATGGAGCGAGTACAGAGAAGGGCAACAAAGTTAATAAAGGGTCTGGAGGATATTGGTTATGAAGAAAGGTTACGAGCACTGAACTTTTTTCTCTCTGGAGAAGAGACGGTTGAGAGGGGATATGGTTTAAATTTACAAATACCATACTGGTGACCCCACAATAGGGATAAAACTTTTCTGCAGAAGGGAGTTTAGTAAGACACGTGGCGATCGGGACCCCCCCCCGCTACATGCGGCGGTCGGGTTCCCTCGGGGAGCGATCCGGGACGACGGCGCGGCTATTTGTTTTTAGCCGCTTCGTCGCGATCGCGATCCGGAGCTGAAGAACGGGGAGAGCCGTGTGTAAACACAGCTTCCCCATGCTTCACTGTGGCGGCGTATCGATCGAGTGATCCCTTATATAAGGGAGACTCGATCGATGACGTCAGTCCTACAGCCACCCCCCCCTACAGTTGTAAACACACACTAGGTGTACCCTAACTCCTACAGCGCCCCCTGTGGTTAAATCCCAAACTGCAACTGTCATTTTCACAATAAACAATGCAATTTAAATGCATTTTTTGCTGTGAAAATGACAATGGTCCCAAAAATGTGTAAAAATTGTCCGAAGTGTCCGCCATAATGTCGCAGTCATGAAAAAAATCGCTGATCGCCGCCATTAGTAGTAAAAAAAAAAAAATTAATAAAAATGCAATAAAACTATCCCCTATTTTGTAAACGCTATAAATTTTGCGCAAACCAATCGATAAACGCTTATTGCGATTTTTTTTACTAAAAATAGGTCGAAGAATACGTATCGGCCTAAACTGAGGGAATTTTTTTTTTTTATATATGTTTTTGGGGGATATTTATTATAACAAAAAGTAAAAAATAATGCATTTTTTTCAAAATTGTCGCTTTATTTTTGTTTATAGCGCAAAAAATAAAAACTGCAGAGGTGATCAAATACCACCAAAAGAAAGCTCCATTTGTGGGGAAAAAGGACGCCAATTTTGTTTGGGAGCCACGTCGCACGACCGCGCAATTGTCTGTTAAAGCGACGCAGTGCCAAATCGCAAAACCTGGCCTGGGCATTAAGCTGCCTAAAGGTCCGGGGCTTAAGTGGTTAAGGCCCCTTTCACATGTGCGGACCGTTCGTCCGTTTTTTACAAGTCCGTTTACGGACTTGTAATGCATCCCTATGGGATTGCAGACGTTAGCGGATGATGCATCCGCTAACGTCCGCAAAGATCCGCGTCCGTAAAGATCCGGTTTTTCGGACGGAAGAAAACCCTATTTTTCTTCCGTCCGGCGGATCAGATCGGATGAATATAGACAGACGGTCCATATTCATCCGATTCCCCATAGGGGAGAGCGGAGGAAAGACAGGGCGGTCTCTGCACAGTGTGCGGGGACCGCCCTGTCCGCCGACAGCTCAGCGGGGATTACGGATGATCCCCTCTGAGCCGACGGACACACACACACGGAGCGGACACAAAAACGGTCCGCTCCGTGTGAAAGGACCCTTACTGTAAGAGCGGCAAGGATGTGGAATTCCCTTCCACAGGCAGTGGTTTCCAGTGGGGAGCATCAATAGTTTCAAAAGACGATTAGATAAGCACCTGAACGACCACAACATACAGGGATATACAATGTAATACTGACCTATAATCACACACATAGGTTGAACTTGGACTTTTTCAACCTCACCTACTATGTAAACTATGTAAACTTCCCTGTCAGAATGAGAATCTGTCTTTTTACATTGACAGATCCCTGTTCTGGCTCTGAGGAGCGATCACCGGTCGCCGGCAGACATTGCGGCCACCGGCCACGCGCATCAGCTTCGATGTCGATACCAGGGGCACATGCGCCCTCTAGAGTCTTTAAAGCGCCCACCGTACAGCTACAGTGAATTGCGCAGGGAAGCCAACCTGCCTCCGTACAAAGACGGCGGCTGGTCGGCAAGTAATTAAAAAGGGTTTTACATATACTGTCAATTGCCAGCTTACCACCGCACTTGGCGAGACTCTGGCATGACAACACAGGCTCGGCTCTTCCTCCTAGATACGTATATGGTGAGGTGTTGCATTACACTGTTTTTTCGTACATTGGTATACATGTGTAACTTATCTCCATATCTCCCCAAGCATGCAAATGACAAAGCCCTGTTGGCCTTCTCATTGCATGGATTGGTTTATGGCAAGCACCAGGCTTTAGTTTGGGAACCGCTGCTCCAAACTATCTGAGCTACCAAATTGGGATATTTACATTGGTATACATACATTGAGACCTACCTAGAGGCAGACCCATACTCCTTAAATGTGCAGCAACAAATCAGTAGCCCAACATTTCTCAAGACAGCTAGAGGATTTATTTACTAAAGTAAAATCCACTTTGCACTACAAGTGCAAACTACACTTGAAATTGCACTGAAAGTGTACTTGGAAGTGTAGTTGCTGTAGATCCAAGGGGGACATGCAAGGAAAATAGAAAACAGCATTTTAGCTTTCATATGATTGGATGATAAAATCAGCAGAGCTTCCCCTCATTTCAGATCCACCCCTCAGATTTACAGTGACTGCACAAGTGTACAAGTGTACTTTCAGTGCAATTTCAAGTGCCCTTTGCACTTGTAGTGCAAAGTGGATTTTCCTTTCATAAATAACCCCCAAAGTGTTTTAGGACTACTGGGCACTACAACATATCCTTCTCTATTACATGGAGGGGGAGGTGTTTTTTAATGTCATTTCAATAACAGTCTAAGAAAAAAAAAGTAAACAGTGCGGTGTACTGGGATTGACACATCGGCATAGGGGGTTATTTACGAAAGGT
Organism: Rana temporaria; assembly: GCF_905171775.1. Taxonomy (NCBI): domain Eukaryota; kingdom Metazoa; phylum Chordata; class Amphibia; order Anura; family Ranidae; genus Rana; species Rana temporaria. The sequence goes on along the minus strand of NC_053494.1, from coordinate 87,451,294 downwards.
AAATCCACTTTGCACTACAAGTGCTCTGCAAGTGCGCTTGAAGGTGCACTGAAAACGGAAAATTTATATCAAATACTTACCGTAAATTTCCTTTCCTGATGGACTCCATGGCAGCCTACATGTGGGTTAATCCCGCCCCTCATACCACATAGGACCCTTCTCCCATAAATCTTTGCTCTGGGCCAGAGGCCGTGTTCCATAATTTAGCCTACTCCAGCCACTGGGAGGGAACTCCTGCTGCCATGGAGTCCATCAGGAAAGGAAAATTACGGTAAGTATTTGATATAAATTTTCAGTTTTCCTGACAGACTTCATGGCAGCCTACGTGTGGGAAATAACTAGCCATACACACCCGGGTGGGCAGAGTGCTGGACAAAAGAAAAAAAAGGTTTAATTGGCACCATCAACAGACAATATACGTAAACCAAAATTAACGAGGCTGGCTCTACGCAGTAGTGTGCCTTGAACGTGTCAATTGAAGACCACGAGGCCGCCTTGCAAATAACTTCTGTAGCCACGTGACCCATGATTAAGACACACTTCTAGTTGAGTCAGCATTCACCGTTTCTGGAGGTGCCAAGCCCTTGGCTTTGAAGGCCCACTAAATGGCCTGAACAATCCATGCTGCGATAGATCTGGAAGAGGCACACAGGTGGTCGGTCTGACGGAAAGAAGCTGTAGCTTCAAGATACTGACTCAGAGCTTTTCCAATATCTAAGGGATGAACACTGGAATCCTCGGTAGATCTGAAAGTTGGAAGAGCAGTCTCCTGATTGTCATGAAACACAGATGCTACTTTGGGTTTTAAACCCAACATAGGAATTATAAAAAGGTTAAAAATGGCTCCTTGCATCCCAGAGAGCTGATTTCAGAGACCCTCTTGGCCGATGTTATAGCCACCAAGAAGGTAACTTTTAGAGAGAGTCATTTGATAGATGACTGATCTTCATGTTCCAACTCTCTACCTGAGAAAAAAATCCAGGACAAGGGGAAGATCCCAATTAGAGAATCTTGTCTTTTTCTGAGGTCTGAGCTTTATTGCTCATCTAAACAACTACTCAGTAAGAGGGTGTCTAGCCCAGGAAACACCTGTAATGGCAGAGATTGCAGAGACTTGGACTCGCAGCGAGCTGACTGACAATGAGATCCAAGCCTGATCGTAGGAAGCCCAGGATATCATGTATCTTTGGGTTATTGCAAGAACCTGCAGTGGAAGTGGTGTAGTCTGCAAACTTTTTCCAAATCCTCTGGTAGACCCTGTTGGTGCCTTCTAGTGGCATTTAATAATGTGGAGATGGCCCTACTTGGACAGCCTATGGCCTCCAACCTTCCATTCTCAAGAACCAGATCATCAGATGTAGATGGGCTGGCGGGCATGGATGTCAGTGGCGTCACTAGGGTTGGTGTCACCCGGTGCGGTAAAATATGGTGTCACCCCCCCCATAATAACATTTTTCAAATATTTTTTACCCTACTGTTTGCTCTCTGTTCTCCTTTCTTCCCCTTTTCCCTCTCTCCCTATCCATCTTTCTTGTTTGTTCTATCCCTTCTTCTTTCTCTCCATTTTTCTTTGTCCCCTCCCCCCACCTCTCTTTCTCCAGAACCGGAATTCACATCTCAGGAGCCTATAGGCCAGGGGCGTACCTAGAGCATTTGGCACCCGGGGCGGATCCAATATCTGGCACCCCCCCCATGTTAAAATGTAAAAACACCCCACTGTGCCCCCTGCATACCTCTGCATCCTTCAATATCTTTTTGTTACTACTGTGTACCCCTCTCCACAACTGCACCTCTGGACCACTTTACATTGCACAGCACCCTGCATCACTGGACCCCTTTACATTACACAGCCCCCTGCATCACTGGACCCCTTTACATTACACAGCCCCCTGCATCACTGGACCCCTTTAAAATTACACAGTACCCTGCATCACTGGACCCCTTTACATTACACAGCCCCCTGCATCACTGGACACCTTTACATTACACAGCCCCCTGCATCACTGGACCCCTTTACATTACACAGCCCCCTGCATCACTGGACCCCTTTACATTACACAGCCCCCTTCACCTCTGGACCCCTTTACATCTCACAGCCCCCTTCACCTCTGGACCCCTTTACATTACACAGCCCCCTGCATCACTGGACCCCTTTACATTACACAGCCCCCTGCATCACTGGACCCCTTTAAAATTACACAGTACCCTGCATCACTGGACCCCTTTAAAATTACACAGCACCCTGTATCACTGGACCCCTTTACATCTCACAGCCCCCTTCACCTCTGGACCCTTTTAAATTACACAGCACCCTGCACCTCTGGGCCCCTTTACATTACACAGCACTCTGGACCTCTTTACATTACACAGCCCCCTGCATCACTGGACCCCTTTAAAATTACACAGTACCCTGCATCACTGGACCCCTTTAAAATTACACAGCACCCTGTATCACTGGACCCCTTTACATCTCACAGCCCCCTTCACCTCTGGACCCTTTTAAATTACACAGCACCCTGCACCTCTGGGCCCCTTTACATTACACAGCACTCTGGACCTCTTTACATTACACAGCCCTCTGCACCACTGGACCCCTTTACATCATATAGCCCCCTGCACCTCTGGACCCCTTTACATTACACAGCACCCTGCACCTCTGGACCTCTTTACATTACACAGCCCCCTGCATCACTGGACCCCTTTAAATGTACACAGTACCCTGCATCCCTTTACATTACACAGCACCCTGCATCACTGGACCCCTTTACATCTCATAGCCCCTTGCACCTCTGGACCCCTTTACATTACACAGCACCCTGCATCACTGGACCCCTTTACATTACACATCCCCCTGTACCACTGGACCCCTTTACATCACATAGCCCCCTGCACCTCTGGACTCCTTTACATTACACAGCACCCTGCATCACTGGACCCCTTTACATTACACAGCACCCTGCACCTCTGGACCTCTTTACATTACACAGTACCCTGCATCACTGGACCCCTTTAAAATTACACAGCACCCTGCATCACTGGACCCCTTTACATCTCAAAGCCCCCTTCACCTCTGGACCCTTTTACATTACACAGCACCCTGCACCTCTGGACCCCTTTACATTACACAGCACCCTGCACCTCTTTACATTACACATCCCCTGCACCACTGGACCCCTTTACATTACACAGCACCCTGCACCTCTGGACCCCTTTACATTACACATCACCCTGCATCACTGGACCCCTTTACATTACACAGCACCCTGCATCACTGGACCCCTTTAAATCTCATAGCACCCTGCATCTCTGGACCATTTTACATTACACAGCACCCTGCATCACTGCACCCCTTTTACATTACACAGCCACCTGCACCTCTGGACCCCTGCATGTTTCACAGACCCCCTTCAGTGCAGACACCCCCCTCAGTGCAGACACCCCCCTTAGTGCAACCCCCCTTCAGTGCAAAACCCCTCGGTGCAACCCCCCCAGTGCAAACACCCCCAGTGCAACCCCCCCCCTTAGTACAACCCCCCCAGTGCAAACCCCCCTTAGTGAAAACCCCCTCAGTGCAAACACCCCCTTAGTACAACCCCCCCCTCAGTGCAAACACCCCCCCTTCAGTGAAACCCCCCCAGGTGCAAACACCCCCCCTTCCCATTCAGTACCTCAAATAATCGCAGGCAGTGCCACGGCACATGGACAGAAGGTCCCCTCGGCCCCTCCCCCTCTGTACACACAAACAGAGAGGAGGGGGCTGTGCCTGTGTGTCGACTGCCGAGCACCGATAACAGCCCGTGGCTGTGAGAGGAGGGGATGGATGGTGCTGCGGTGTTACCCCGCAACCCCCCCTCCTCTTGTACCGCGGCGCTTTGCGCTCTGATTCCGCGGCGCTCATCGCTGCAGTCGCGGGGGGGCCGCCCCCCCCACATGTCAGCTAAAAAAATATTTATTTATTTTTGAATCGGGATGGTGTCACCCCTCTAGTGGGTGTCACCTGGTGCGGACCCCCCGCACCCCCCTAGCAATGCCTCTGATGGATGTATAATTGCCCCTTTTGATAGGAGATCTGGTCTGAAGGGTAGAGGAACTGGGTCCCGGAAGCTGAGTTGCATCGCAGTGAAAACCATGGCCTGTTTGGCCAGTACAGGACTATTGCCACTATCTCTGCTTCTTCTATCCTGAGCCTCGACAGAAACCAGAGAATGACAGGAATCGGGGGAAAGGAATAGGCCCTGTGGAACCACCAATGGTCTCTCAGAGCATATACCCGAAAGCCTGGGGATACCGAGACCTCGTGTGGTATCTCTCTAGTCTGAAGTTGCACAGGAAGGCGTACAAGTCTACTTCCAGAATTACTCCCAGGGACAGGACCCTCCTGAAGACTTCGGGGGGGAAGTCCACTCATTGTCCAGATAAATTTGACAGAAAATCTGCCTGAACGTTCTGGACTTCAGGGAGGTAGACAGCTGTCAGGTTTTTCTGGGCCCAGATCATGATGGGCTCTACTTCCTTCGACAGGGAGAGACTGAGTACCCCCCTGTCTCTTGATGTATGCGACTGCCGTCGTGTTGTCCAGTCTTAAGAGGACTGAGGCTCCTGCTGTTAAGTGGTGAAAGGCCTACAGAGCGCAGAATGCTGCTCGGAGTTCCAGAACATTGGAAACTATCCTGTGAGGGAAAATTCCATATGCCTTGGGCTACTTCTGTCAGCCCCTGTTGCTGGCATCTGTAGTGATGGTGACCCAAGACACAGGTGCGATGGAGTGACAATTGAGGAGGTCCCTCTGTTGTAGCCACAAAGAAGGGCTCTCCCGCATGGATGAGATTATTTGGATAGAGTGATCCCGAAGCCCTGGGTTCCACTGCTGAAGGAAACCCTTCTGGAAGGGCCATATTTTCCACTGAGCCCACTTTACCATGGGTGTTGTTGCCACCATGGTGCCAATGATCTTTAGGCATTGAGAGGCTCGGAGATGAGAGGACGACATTGAAAGACGAACTCTGTCCCGGATCACTGAGATTTTTCCAGGGGAAACAAGATGGTGTTCTTGATATCGTTGATGTGTGCCCCGAGAAATACCAGGGACTGCATAGAATCCAGATGGCTCTTTTCCAGATTCAGAAGCCAACCAAACTCGAGCAGAGTGGACATGACCTGGGATCTGTGGATTAGCAACTGCTCCCTGTCCCGAGATAACAAAAGCAGGTCGTCTAGATAGTGATACAGATGGATACCTCTGGTCCTGATCAGAGCCACGACAGCCAACAAGAGTTTTGAAAACACACAAGGCAATGTCATAAGCCCGAAGGAGAGACAGGTGAACTGCAGATGGATTTGATCAACAGCAAAGCAAAGGTATTTCTGGAATTCTGACGCTATCGAAACATGGAAGTAGGCGTTTTCAGGTCTATAGACACAAGCTAATCGCCTGGTTAGATTGCTTGACTGATCATGAGTAGTATCTCCATCTTGAACTTCTTCTTGATAAAATAATTCAAGTGGGTTAGGTCTATAACTGGCCATTTTTCTTCAACACCATGAAGAGGGAAGAGTAGACCCCTTGAAACCTTTCGTCGGCTGGAACCGGAATTGCAGCACCCTGAACCACAAGAGAGTCTGCATAGGACAGGAGAATTAGCTTTTTCTCTTCCGAGAGAGGCAAGGATGCCGACTCACTCTCTCTGGGCAGGCGCAATATCATAAAGACTTAGGGGATTCTTGTCCACCGGAAGATGCCCCTTTTGAAAACTTCTGGCCTGAAGGCTATTTTTTCTTTCAGGTCTTCTTGAACTCATGGCCAGGCCTATAGTAGCGAGCATCCCTTGCTCGATCTGAACCTTGCCTGGGCTGTGTTCTCTTCTGGTTTAGCAGACAGCGATCCTGGGGAAGGAACCCCGACTTGCCCCCTTTGGCACGGGTGATGGCACTGTCCAATTTGTTCCCAAAGAGGGACGAACCTTCCAAGGGAATCCTGCACCATGCCTGCTTGAAGGCAGGCTCAGCTACCCATGGGCGCAGCCACAATGCACGCTTAGCCGTGACAGATGACAGAATGATCTGAGCCACCAGGTGAATTATGTTTAGGGAAGCCTCACCCAAAAAAGCCAGCGCCAACCTTAGCCCATGAATAGATGAGCTCCTGGCCAGTTCTTCTGAGATGCTCCTCAGAGAAGCATCTATGTCGTCCGCACAGACTTCCATCTCTTTAGAAAGAGCTGTGAGAGCTAGAGCTGGTTTGCATCTCATACCCGCTGTAATGTAGATCCGCTTGAGGTCGGTCTCAATTTTCCTCTCCAGGCCATCCCTAAAGGAAACAGTATCCTCCAATGGGAGTGTGACGTGCCTCACCATCCTCATTAGGGCTGCATCAATGAGAGGAGCCGACTCCAGGTGTTTTACATCCTTGCTTTTAAATGGGTACATTTTTGACACCTTTGTTAACAGGTAGGGTTTTCCCGATACCACTTTTTTGAGACCGAGTACAAGTACCGATACTTTTTTTCAAGTACTCGCCGATACCAATTACCGATACTTTTTTTTACAACTTTTATTTTTTACTATTTTTTTTTTTTACAGTGATTTTTTTTTTTTTAGGGGGGGGGGTCCCCCCCCCTAAAAAAAAAAAATCTCAGTGTGGATTCTCAGTGTGGATTCTCAGTGTGTTTTTTTTTTTATTTACATTTTTTTAATTTTTTTAAATAATATTTATTGCAATTTATTTTTAATTTTTTATTAATCAGCCCTGTTGCGGGTCTTTGGAGAGATATCAGGGGTCTTAACAGACCTCTGACATCTCCCCTTTAAAACAGACACATCTTGATGGCCTCAAAATACACCAAACATTACATTATCCCTTTTGCAGCAGAGGCTAGCAATGTTCATCGAGAGTTTTATAGACACTCATTAGAAATCTGTCTCCCGTCTATGCAACAAATAGCGCAAGCATAAAGGTTCAATGAAGGATGGATGGCCGCACTCCAAAAACCGTACAGGTTGTCTTTTATTAAATGAACAGCAAAAGCATTACCAGATCACAGCAACAGAAACAGGGGACAGCCGACGTTTCGCACAAAATCAGTGCTTTTTTTATGGCGCAACTTGACACAAATTCACGTGGTCTGTGAATCTGTATGTAAAACTGTTGCAGAGTTGCCCAATACAACTGCCGGAAATAAATGTCAGCAACATACGATCTTTCAATTAATACCTAAGTTGCTTGCAACTGCGATATAGTACTAGTGAGTGACAGTCACAGCAGTATTCAGTGTTCACATGACACAATCTATTTTTCTTCCTTACCCGAGGACTGCTCCGCTCTCGGTCCTGCTTGTTCTTGTTGCTCCGCCCACTCTCCGCCCCTCTCAGGCAGTTTCTCATCCTGCTCTCCGCCCCTCAGCACGTTCTTAGGCCTCTCCCCGCCTCCTTTAAGCCTGTTCTCCGCCCCCTCGTCACTGAAAAAAAAATAAAAATAAAAAAAAGTATCAGGTGAAGTTCTCCGCCCCTCAACACGTTCTCAGCCGGCTCTCCGCCCACTGTCCGCCCTTCAGCATGTTCACAGGTTGCTCTCCACCACCTCTAAGCCCACTCTCCGCCCCCGCTCTCTTCTCACAAAAAAAAAGTATCGGGTGAAGCATCGGGTCATTTGCGCGAGTACAAGTACTCGTGCAAATGCTCAGTATCGGTCCCGATACCGATACTAGTATCGGGACAACCCTATTAACAGGCAATACTTCCTTTCAACACCGCCACATTCATCTGTAATTATTGCGCCAAGTTTACCCACAAAGGAGAAATTAGGGTGTTCTTTTTTGAGGCGTTTAAAATATTTCCTCTGTTTGGAGGGTGCCCCCACTGGCTCTTCTCATCTCAAAGCTTCTTTGACAGCTTTGACCAGTTGTGGTAATGGAGAAAATTCAAAACCTGCACCAGGGTCATCTACCTCCACCCCACTGTCCGAGGCTTCAATTGAGGAATTTCTCAGCTGTGAAGGGCCTGGGGCCTCGAGATCATCCCTAATAGGGACTAACATAGTGTTGCCAGCAGGGTTGTGGGTATGACCAAAATTTGCTTTACTCAGGGATTCATGGACCACCTTTCTGACCAGTGCTTCCACTTTTTGGTCTCCACCCTCTCTTTTGCGACTTTAGAAAAGCATCGCTCGCAGAGCGATTTACCTTCCGGAGCCTGGGGCCCACATACCCAGCAGGCTTTCCTCACAGAGCGGCTGGAGTGGTGGTGAGAGCGTCGCCCAGAGGTGGTTTTAGACTCCTCTCTGTGGTACCTAGATCTAAAGAAAGATCTATGACGTCTGGAGCTTGAAGAGGAGTGATGACGTTGAGACCTAGGACGGTCTTTGCCATGCTTTGGTGTTCAGACCTAGAAGTGCTGTGTGAAAAGAAAGGGTTAATAGCTCCCGAATGAGTGAACCCAAGCATCACAGGCAGAAAAGAACTAAATCTTATCTGCAGCGCAAGGGTTGGCCACAGGAGGGCAGTGACATATCCATGGCAAGGCAGTTTGAAACTGAAATGAACCATTGAAGCCTTATGAGAAACAGGAGTGACAACAGGCATGAGAGAACACATAACAAACATAGCCAGCACCTAGGGAGCATGCAGCAAACAATTTACCTTGTAAACCAGAGACCATTGCCTAGGGAAACCGCTGCATAAGCCTGCAAGTCATCCCAAGTATTTGCTGCTTTGACAGCTATTTAAATCTGCCGCCGATAATGTCACCGCCCCCACAGCGCGCCTGCGCTGGAAAAACGTCGCGACCAATCACATTCGCAACCGCCGCAACCATTTTGGCGAAATCGCGGCTGCTCGAACCAAGCACTGAATCTTCGTTCGTGGCTTGCAAATGCGCAGACAGGTCCTGGCGACTTCCTGAAGCAGCGAGCTGGAACGCAGCTGCGCTCCAGCCGCCATGGCAACTCACTGGAGTTTGATAGAAAATAAGGAGACAAACAAAACACAGGGATACGGCTGCTATATAAAACGAATATCTTTGTACTTTACCACCACCATGGCACGATCCGGACCAGAACCTGGGACTGGGGAGCTGTTCGCTCGACCCACTGCACGATCGGGCGTTTACAAGGCCTCTCGCTAATAGCTGGGACGTTTGGCCATATTGCCGCTTGCCTGCCAATGGCCAGGTTAGTAAGCTCTTCATGGTATCGCATCATATCGCCCATGTTCACCTGCTAATAGCTAGGATTGCTGGACTGCAGAGAGGATCACCGCTAACCACCAACGTATCGCAGTGCACACCACCAGGCCTGGATTACAGAAAACTTAATGAAAAGGTAAGACTATATCTTGGTCCTAGGAGGAGGACAACAAAAAAAAGGAACACGGCCTCTGGCCCAGAGCAAAGATTTATGGGAGAAGGGTCCTGTGAGGTATGAGGGGCGAGATTTACCCACACGTAGGCTGCCATGGAGTCTGTCAGGAAAGTGCACTTTTAAGTACAGTCGCTGTAGATCTGAGGGGGACATGCAGGGCCGATCCTCCCTATAGGCTCACTATGCAAGCCGCTTAGGGCCCTGCAAAGCTGTGAAGGGCCCCCCAAATTACTAGAGGCCCCGCCTGGTGAGAAGTCATTTTCGCCCCCTCACCCCGCTTCTAAACTCGCTGGCTGAGTCATTTCCGACAGCAGAACACCCCCTCCCCCCGCTTCTCAACTTTCTTTAATGTGACATGTCACTGTCGTCAGCGCCCTCCGCTTCTCATTTTTAATGTGCCATGTCATTTTGCTTAGGGTCCCAGGGAGGTCAGGATCGGCACTGGGGACATGTAAGGAAAAAACAACAACAAAAAAACAGCATTTTGCTTGCACATGATTGGATGATAAAATCTACAGAGCTTCCAAATTTCAGAGCTTCCCCTCAGATCTACAGTGACTGCACTACAAGTGCACTTGTAGTTCAGAGTGGATTTCCCTTTAGTAAATCAACCCCTTTGGCTTTTTTAGGCATTTTCAGGCATATGCTCGTACAGGCAGAACAACCCCCACCAAACTCAAGTTTTGAAGAGCAGCTAGTGTCCCAAAGAGTTCAAAAAAAGCTCAAAGAAGCTCAAAAACACGCAGAAACATTTGTTCAAGCTTTTTGTTTTGTTTAGACAGTGGTCAAGAAAATACTATCTAGGAGGGTTTGTGGAAAAAAAAAATATTCTCAAAAAAGCTCAAAGAAGCTTAAATTAGCTTGAGGAAGCTCAATTAAAACATGCACAAGAGCACAAAAAAAGAACAAGCTTCTTCAAGCTGAAATAAAAGCTCAAAATCCTGCAAAAGCAGCTTTTTTTTTTTGAGCCCTAACAAAGTTTTACACCAAAACCACAGTTTGTAACACATAATTTCATGATGCAGTGCAGTTTCCTTTTTATCTGGTAAGTGGAAATTGCCATGCTGCGAGTTTGATTACAACGGTAAAGTGAATTGCTATAGATTATATTACTGGTGACCTGTAAGGGAGGTTTATATACTTTGATTGTTAATTTAGATAATCAGAGAGGGTTACAATTTTTTTTATTACATTGTTTGTCAAGTTTTATAGCATATTTGTAGCAGCCCAGAATGTATTCTTTGTAATAACAAAAACATTGGCATTCCTAGCATATGTTTGCTGTACACATGCTTTGGCTTATATTGGTCTCACTGTTGCATAAAGAGGTATAAGACCTAAAGAATAATAGTGTTTTGTCTTTTCTTTTGTCCATTCAGTTGTTATGACTCCTGTCACATCGACAACAGTGATCATGACGACCTCATTCCACGAGTCACCTTCTGCTTGCATGTGTCCAGTCTGTCGCCAGAACGTAGTGTCAAGAGTGGAGTATAACACAGGCCCCCTCACCTGGCTTATCTTTTGCATTCTGATCTTTTTTGGGTAAACATCACAACCTGGTTATAAGTACAGCTATTAATTTACCAAGTGCAATAACTACCATACAAAATGTTTGCTCATTTTATTAACTTATATAAAACTTACTTTCACAACATGTAAGATTTCTGAACCAAAGAGCCGGTTCACACTGGGGCGCTGTGGCGTAGCGTGGGGGGGGGGGCAGGGGGTGCTAGGGCCCCGGGCGAAAAATTTAGGGGGGCGAAATTCCGTGCCTCGCCTCTTCCTAATTTTTATTTTCTATGTCCCCCCCGATCTCTGGCCGCCATGTTTAATGTCCGGCGCCCTGTGATTGGGTGTATGGGGGTCATGTGCGGTGTGGGGCTGGCCAGTCCCCGATCCGCACATGACCCCCATATGCCCAGAGTGCGCCGGGAAACATTGAACATGGCAGCGGGAGACAAGTGCTGAAAGGAACCCGCTGTCTCCTCCTCCGTCTGTCCCTGTGGTGCAGTTCTGTGTGTGGAGCGGGGCTCAATGGAGATGGGACTGGAGCATTGATGTCTGTGGATTGCCTCGGGTGGATGACGCTGCCTGGCGGGGACTCTAACACTCTAGTGGAGCGCAGTGGAGGGGCGACTCGGCTCAGTAGAGATGGGACTCGGAGCATGGATGGAGGTGCAGCGTCTAACACCATGGAGCACGCTGCGGGTGGATGGCGCTGGCGGGGAGTCGGGACAGAGACAGAGGTAAGGAGGACTCAGAGGATGGATTTGCACACAGCTGTGGGGAGGGGGGTGTGAGTAGTACAGGAAGTACTGTAGGACGCAGACTGTAGGTTTTGGGGGGTCAGTGTAGGTGTCGGGGGTCAGTGTAGGTGTCGGGGGTCAGTGTAGCTGTCGGGTAGGTGTCGGGGGTCAGTGTAGGTGTCCGGGGTTAGTGTAGGTGTCGGGTAGCTGTCGGGGGTCAGTGTAGGTGTCGGGTAGGTGTCGGGGGTCAGTGTAGGTGTCGGGGGTCAGTGTAGGTGTCGGGTAGATGTCGGGGGTCAGGGTAGGTGTCGGGGGTCAGGGTGGGGGTCAGGGTAGGTGTCCGGGGTCAGTGTAGGTGTTGGGTAGGTGTCCGGGGTCAGTGTAGGTGTCGGGGGTCAGTGTAGGTGCCCGGGGGTCAGTGTAGGTGTCGGGGGTCAGGGTGGGGGTCAGGGTAGGTGTCCGGGGTCAGTGTAGGTGTTGGGTAGCTGTCGGGGGTCAGTGTAGCTGTCGGGGGTCAGTGTAGGTGTCGGGTAGGTGTCGGGGGTCAGTGTAGGTGTCGGGGGTCAGTGTAGGTGTCGGGTAGATGTCGGGGGTCAGGGTAGGTGTCGGGGGTCAGGGTGGGGGTCAGGGTAGGTGTCGGGGGTCAGGGTAGGTGTCGGGGGTCAGTGTAGGTGTCGGGTAGGTGTCCGGGGTCAGTGTAGGTGTCGGGGGTCAGTGTAGGTGCCGGGGGTCAGTGTAGGTGCCGGGGTAGGTGTCGGGGGTCAGTGTAGGTGTCGGGGGTCAGTGTAGGTGTCGGGTAGGTGTCGGGGGTCAGTGTAGGTGTCGGGGGTCAGTGTAGGTGTCGGGGGTCAGATAGGTCACATATGTTCAAAAAATGGAAAGAGTGCAGCGCTTATGTGGTTAAAACCATGTGTGAAATAAATGTTATACCTTGAAATGTAAACAAATGATATGTGATAAATGTATTAAAAGGAAAACTAATGCAGAGTCCAAAAAGAACACAACATAGTCCGTGAAGAGTTAATTCCAAAAGCAAATCCGTGAAGGGTTAATTCCCAAAAAGACACATTGCTTGCCAAGAAAGTGAAGATAGAGTTCTGTGAATAATAAGTCCCCAAATTCTCTGGTAATACCCTGGTTTATTTTGGGACTTATTATTCACCAAACTTTATCTTCACTTTCTTGGCAAGCAATGTGTCTTTTTGGGAATTAACCCTTCACGGATTTGCTTTTGGAATTAACTCTTCACGGACTATGTTGTGTTCTTTTTGGACTCTGCATTAGTTTTCCTTTTAATACATTTATCACATATCATTTGTTTACATTTCAAGGTATAACATTTATTTCACACATGGTTTTAACCACATAAGCGCTGCACTCTTTCCATTTTTTTTAGATCTATCCTAAGGTTTTTTTTTTTTTTTGTAGTGAACTTAAGTGCCAGCTGCTTTCTTATACACTTTATCATCATTTTTTTATTATCTTCTTAAATTAGCGCAGCGTTTGCCTTAGGGCTTCTTTTTTTCTAAGGTCAGGGTAAAGTGGTTCAGGGCGGGGGCGCCAACAATCCTTGCACCAGCCCTGGTGGTCAGGTTAGTGGTCAGTGTGTGGGTTAGTGGTCAGTGTATAGTGGTCAGTGTGTGGGATAGTGGTCAGTGTGTGGGATAGTGGTCAGTGTATAGTGGTCAGTGTGTGGGTTAGTGGTCAGTGTATAGTGGTCAGTGTGTGGGTTAGTGGTCAGTGGTTAGTGGTCAGTGTGTGGGTTAGTGGTCAGTGTATAGTGGTCAGTGTGTGGGATAGTGGTCAGTGTGTGGGTTAGTGGTCAGTGTATAGTGGTCAGTGTGTGGGTTAGTGGTCAGTGTGTGGGTTAGTGGTCAGTGTGTGGGTTAGTGGTCAGTGTATAGTGGTCAGTGTGTGGGTTAGTGGTCAGTGTATAGTGGTCAGTGTGTGGGTTAGTGGTCAGTGTATAGTGGTCAGTGTGTGGGTTAGTGATCAGTGTGTGGGTTAGTGATCAGTGTGTGGGTTAGTGATCAGTGTGTGGGTTAGTGGTCAGTGTATAGTGGTCAGTGTATAGTGGTCAGTGTGTGGGTTAGTGGTCAGTGTATAGTGGTCAGTGTGTGGGTTAGTGGTCAGTGTGTGGGTTAGTGGTCAGTGTGTGGGTTAGTGGTCAGTGTGTGGGTTAGTGGTCAGTGTATGGGTTAGTGGTGAGTGTATAGTGGTGAGTGTATAGTGGTGAGTGTATAGTGGTGAGTGTGTGTTAGTGGTCAGTGTATAGTGGTCAGTGTGAGTTAGTGGTCAGTGGTTAGTGGTCAGTGTGTGGGTTAGTGGTCAGTGTGTGGGTTAGTGGTCAGTGGTTAGTGGTCAGTGTGTGGGTTAGTGGTCAGTGTGTGGGTTAGTGGTCAGTGTATAGTGGTCAGTGTGTGGGATAGTGGTCAGTGTATAGTGGTCAGTGTGTGGGTTAGTGGTCAGTGTATAGTGGTCAGTGTGTGGGTTAGTGGTCAGTGTGTGGGTTAGTGGTCAGTGGTTAGTGGTCAGTGTGTGGGTTAGTGGTCAGTGTATAGTGGTCAGTGTGTGGGATAGTGGTCAGTGTGTGGGATAGTGGTCAGTGTATAGTGGTCAGTGTGTGGGTTAGTGGTAAGTGTATAGTGGTCAGTGTGTGGGTTAGTGGTCAGTGTATAGTGTAGTGGTCAGTGTATAGTGTGGTGGTGGTGTGTGGGTTAGTGGTTCGTGTATAGTGTAGTGGTCAGTGTTTACTGCATACTTGCTAGTGTAGTGTAATGGTCAGTGTGTAGTGTAGTGGCCAATGTAGGAATCGGGTAGGTCAGTGCAGTGGACAGGTAGGTAAGTGTAATGGTCAGTCTAGAAATCATGTAGGTCCATGTAGAGGTCAGTGTAGTGGTCAGTATAGGAATCGGGCTGGTCAGTACTATTGTAAGAAGGGAAGGGACTCGGGGAGTGCAAAAAGTCCGCAGGTTAGGGGGGGGGCGCAAATTTCTTGCCTTGCCCCGGGCGCTGACAACCCTAGCTACGCCACTGCTGGGGCGGCACGACTTCGGGGGCGACTCGGCCAGGCGACCTGAAGACGACTTCTAAGGCGACTTGCAAAATGACTTCTGTATAGAAGTCAATGCAAATCGCCCCGAGTCTCCCCCAAAGTCGTACAAGAACCTTTTTCTAAGTCGGAGCGACTTGCGTAGCTCCTATTAGAACGGTTCTATTGACTACAATGGGATTCGACTTGTCAGGCGGCTGTGTCGCATGACGAGTCGCCCCAGTGTGAAACGGGTCTAAAGATGAACTCCAGGCAAACCACTAAATACACTGAATAAATACATTCCAGGGAGTTGTTTTATATGTCCATACACCCCTGAGATCCACACAGCTCTGCCACACAGAATAACCGTGCTTGGTATGATAGATTTTCAGTGCTGCAGGGCTCATTCATATTAGATGCGGGGACTGCATAGTTGGCAACAGTCCCAAATTGTGGCAGAGAGCAACATGTTTTTTTTATGCAGCCACTGGACTGTGACAAATTAGGCTGAAAACTGCTCTGCTCAATTTCTCAGTTAGAACAGTGCTGCGGGAAAAAAAAGATACCAACTTAATATTGGGAAGGAGCTGTATACATGACGCTCCTCTCACCGCTCCAAAGATGCCGCTGACAGGAGATTTTTTTCTCTCCTGCCAGCGCATCGCCTCCGGCTTTCACATTGAGTAGGCAGTGAAGGAGTTTTTCAGGCGGTATAGCAGTGCTATTTTTAGCGCTGTACAGCCTGAAAAACTCCTCAGTGTGAAAGGGGTCTTAAAGCAGGGGTCTCAAAACTGTGGCCCGAGGGCTAGATGTGGCCCTTTGCTAGCTTCTGTCCGGCCCTTGGGGCACTATTCCTCCCACTGAGACCAGCAATGGGGCACGCTTTCTTCCACTGATACCAATGGTGGGATACTATTGACCTATTGACCACCAATCCTGAGGCCATATTCTCACTGATGCCGACATTTTATGCCCTTGCTGGCCACAATCCGGCCCACATAAAGTCTGAAGGACAATAAACTGGCCCTTTGCTTGAAAAGTTTGGAGACCCCTGCCTTAAAGATAATCACATATCAGTTGGGTCTGGAACACATAAACTGAGAAAATGTTTGCCCCGGGAGCTGTGGTGACAGTAACCCCAGGGCCATATATAGAAGTCCCCAAATGATAAGAAATGAGTGGTCTCAAATCCAAATCCAAGTGATGGTTTTTAAGGGCTCCAATTCTGAGTGAAGTTAATTGAGTACAGCTAAGTATATGCTGATGTTTAAATAATAAGAAATGAATGGGGGCCATCACCAAAGTAAAAAAACTAATGACAAAGGGTGTAGAAAGACTGTCCACGTCCAAAGAAACAAAACCTCAAAGTTGAGGAAAGGGAGCATGGGTCAAGTAAGTGATGTGTGTTACAAGCCCAGATAACCGTAACACCAAAGATTAAAAAAACAATGAAAAATAGTGCTAAAAGAGCCTTAAAAGAGAATGTGCACAGTGATTACCATGATCCATGATCCAAGTTTATGAGAGTTCAGTGTGCACGGGAAGTGCTGTAAAGAGGGCCAACTAGCACCGATGGGGGTTGTATATACACCTAGCATGATTATTGGGTATATACTGGGTATATAACACCCCCATCTTGAACAGCAGGATCTAAATGCGTATACTGATGTGCAGGGCTTTTTTTCAGGGGGAACTTGGGGGAACTCAGTTCCACCACCTCTGGCTCAGACCCTTTGGTGCCTGCTCACCACAATCACTTGAAAACACAGAGGTCTGGTTTCTGTGTTTACAAGTGACAGCTTTGTAACCCCCTGAACTCTGCACTCTGTATGTAATGCAATTATGGTATTTAATGCCCCTTTAAGACCCTCCTACTGTTTGTGAAATCTGAACGGGTCGTGGTTGAGTTCCTGCACCTATTTTCTGAGAAAAAAAGCTCTGCTGATGTGGTATTGCGTTACATACTAACCTGTGTAGATAATGTCACAGTGGTTAAACACATCAGGGTTTTCTCTAATCAGAAGCCCTGGATGACAAAGAGGGTTAAGTGTCTTCTGAGAGAACAGGGTCATGCCTTTAGGGATGGTGATAGGATACAGAAGTACAGAAAGGCTAGGGCAAATTTAAAGAGCGGTATAAAAGAGGCCAATTGAGGAATACTTTAAGGTAAATAACCTGCGAGAAGGTTGGAAAGGGCCACAGCATATTCTTAATCACAGAGAAGGTAAGAACATAGATGCTAAGCCTATTCAATTAGCTGAGGAAATAAATTTTTTTTTTTTTTTAGGTCACAAATTCTCAGGAAACATATTTTCCAGAGTTGGGTCTGGATGACATCTTGCCTCTTGTGCAAGAACATGAGATGCGATGGGCATTTAAGTCCATAAATACTAGGAAAGCAGAGTGTCCCACTGGAATCACAGGGATGAACTGGCAGGTGTCTTTACTAAGATACTTAACATATCATTATCCCTACCTGCAGTACCAACTTGCCTAAAACCAACTATTATTACTCCAGTCCCTAAAACTACAAATATAGATAGTTTAACCTCCCTGGCAGTATGATTATTTCAGAAAAAAGGTGTTGAAAGCGGTACCATTATTTGCAAGGAAATCTGGCGTTTTATATTGTAGGCCTGTAATTCTTAGGAATAACTCATTTAAATCTGACCAAACAACAGTCTAGTAGGCATCCCGGGTATGACATTTTATTTTAAAAACAAAATTATAATATAATAAATAATAATATATATAACAAATAAAAATATAATTATAATAAAAAGTATTCAATAATGTAATCAACTCAAAATCACTGAAATTTGCTCAGTTGCAGAATTGTCGCTGTCATTACTTTTATTTTTTTTATGATAAATTTCCCCACAAATCGCTATCGCACAATTCTGCAAGTGATTATAATTTATTATCGCTGTTTTCTAGCTGCTCTAAAACCATTTTTGACATAAAGGGACACTTTTGGTTGCTATGGACAATCTACAGTTTGCAGGCAGAAAGAACAGTTTTTATTATATAAAAGTACATGTAGGACACTGGGCAGACCACTAGGGACAAAGGAGGGTGTGTATTTTTTTTACATACAGTACTGTAATCTATAAGATTACAGTATACTGTATGTATTGTGTATGTTTAACTTTTTGAATTTGGCGCCGTTCTCCCCTCCCGTGCGTCGTAACGTCGCAGGGAACGGAGATCGGCGGCACAGGAGGACACTGTGTGAATCGAGCGAGGTCCCGCTTGCTCACACAGCGCGGTGGCATCGCTGGATCCAGGGACAAGGTAAGTAAACCATGCCTGTGGATTCAGCGAGGCAAGCCCGAGTCTGACTCGGGGTTACCAATCGTAGCCAAAAAATCTCACCCAGAGTCAGACTCGGGAATACCGCCAGGGGTTTTAAAAGACTATAGGCCCATTACATTAACTTCAGTAGTAATGAAATGTTTTGAAAGAGTAGTGTTAGGGCGTATTAAAACAGCCTTACCAGACAATCTTAATCCTTATCAGTGTGCATATAGGGCAAACAGAAGCACAGAGAATGCTATTGCTTTTGCATTGCACAGGGCTCTAAGTCCCCTAGCAATTATGTAAGAATGCTGTTTATTGATAACAGTTCTGCATTTAATAATTCTGGACTTACTAGTTTCTAAAATGCTGAAGCTGATGTTGCCAGGGTCCCTTTGTTTATGGACAAGGGACTTTTTGGTGAATTGCCCACAACCAGTCAGACTAGGTAAACAAGTTTCCTCTGAGTGCATTATTAGTATAGGAGTGAATCCTGACTGGGCGTCATATGACATCCAGCAGGATAACAGCCGTCGCGCGCCTGTGGGAGTGCGGTCTGACACACCGATCTCGGTAAAGAGTGGTCCGACGGAGGCTCTTTACCACATGATCAGTTGTGTACAATCACGACTGATCACGATGTAAACATGAAGAGCCATTGATCGGCTTTCTCTGACGCAAGCAGAGGAGAGCCGATCGGCTGCTCTCTTCACAGGGGGTCTGCACTGATTGTTTATCAGTGCAGCCCCCCTCAGATGCCCGCCCAGGACCACCAGGGATGGCCATCCACACTGGACCACCAGGTATGCTACCCTAGACCACCAGGGATATGCCAATCAGTGGCCATGCAGCTGCCAATCTGTGCCCTTCCACAATGCCTGCCAGTGCCACCAAGGATGCCTATCAGTGCCATGTATCAGTGCCACCCATAAGTACCCATCAGTACAGCCTTTCAGTGCTGCCTATCAGTGCCCACCAGCGCCATCCATGAGTGCCTATCAGTGGCGCCTATCAATGCCCATCAGTGGCGCCTATCAATGCCCATCGTTAGTGCCACCTCATCGGTGCCGCCTTATCAGTGCCCGTCAGTGCCGCATTATCAGTGCCCATCAGTGAAGAAGAACGTATTTAAAATGTTATAGCAGAAACAAAAGAAAAGTTTTCTTCAAATTCTTCTGTATTTTTTTCTTTGTTTAGCAAAAAATAAAAACCAGAGAGGGAATCAAATACCACCAAAAGAAAGCTCTATTTGTGGGAACAAAATGTAAAAAATTCTGTTTGGGTACAGTGTAGCATGACCGCGCAATTGTCATTTAAACAGCGACATTGCTGAAAGCTGAAAATTGGCTTGGGCAGTAACATGGTTAAATACAGGAAAGACCAAGAAAGTAATACTAGATTTTAGGAAGGGTAAAACTGATCTGGCACCGCTCTACATTAAAGGAGAATTGGTAGAGCGAGACCCTGTTTTTAGGTTCTTAGGTGTTTATATTACCAAGAATATAACTTGGTCAGCAAATGTGAAAGCAAATTTAAAAGCTGTCACTAAAAAGTGTCAGTAGCGTTTGTATTTCCTGCGAAACATGGTCTAGGTAAAAACATCTTAGAGTCCTTTTTTTCAGTCCTCTATTGAGAGAGTGCATCCTGGCTTGGTATTCTAAAGCTGCGTACACACGATTGGAATTTCCGATGGAATAAAATCCGATGAAGCTGACTTGCATACACACTGTCAGACTAAATTCCGACCGTCCAAAACGCAGTGACGTAAAACACTACGACGAGCTGAGATAATGAATTTCAATGCTTCTGAGCATGCGTGGGTTTTTTCTCCGTCAGAGTTGCACACAGACGATAGGAAAAAAATAAATAAAACATGTTCTATTTCTAAACACCGACGGAAAAAAGTCAGATGGGGCCCACACACGATCGGAATTTCCGATGAAAAAAGTCCATCAGACTTTTTTCATTGGAAATTCCGATCGTGTGTACACGGCATAACTGTAACCGATCGTGTGTACGTGGCATAACTGTAAAGGCTGCGCTCCAAAGAATTGTAAACATTGCACAAAGAGTTTTGGGCTATAAGTTTATCTCTGTAGATGAAATTTATCAGTCACGCTGTGTTGGTAGAGCAGGAAGGATAGTGAGGGTTATCTAAATATATAAATAAATATATAAATAAGAGAGCTCGCAAGCTCAATATAGGATGAAACTGACAATAAAAGTGCAAAAAAGTCCCAAAAATTGTGAATAAATGAGTGATATCACCAATAACAATAAGGAATGCTAAAGTGACAATGTGCAAAAATAGTCCTATATTGAATAAAATAAAAAACTGCCAAAAAGGAGCTGCTGGTGTTGCTGAATTCCACTTAATCAGATAAGGATTGTTGATAGATGAACACACCTATCCCTCCCTGGGCTCACAGAACTCTTACCTCCAGGCCAATAGTAAGGGGCATCCAGTATAAGCCTCACTGGCAGTCCTCTATGGGTGATCGCAGCCAATCTGTACACGTCTCCTCAGCTAATCCAGATAGTGCTCAGACCCGAGTGGAAAAAGAGGGAACAAAAGGAGGGGCTCCAATCGTGAAATACGTAAGAATCAGGGGTATTAGTGAAAAAGCCTGTGCTTACATCAAATAAAATAAATAGTGCAGCAAAATTTAAAACGAGCGGCGTCCACAGCGCCAGCATACGTCACTCCAGGTGTACGTCCGTCCGTCCAATCCCTACGCGTTACGACATGGGATCACGTGTCTTCGTCTGGGGAATCTGATTGGCGGAGATGGTATTGTTTATATATCCGGAAACCGGAAATAGTATCGCGGCCATTTTGTTGGAGTCCACAGTGCTGCATATGCTATGCATTGATTACAATGCAATGCAATACAGGTCACTGAGAAGGACGACTCGGCCTATATATATCTGAAGGAACAGCATAAAAATGGCATCAATTACAGAAAGCTGCACAATGGGCCGATATATCACATAGAAAACAGTGGGATATATATAAAAACCTTTAAAAGAATAGTTCCACAGCTCAAAGGTAGGAGCCACCACCGGGGGCCAGCCAGAAAATATCTCAGATAGGACCAAGCTCCTAACCTTATGATGAGACTGATATGGAATGCAAATATATATATATAAAAAATTATACAGTATATATATATTTAAGTATAAAACAAAGGGGAATATATTAGATATAAAAATGTCTATAAATTATTAAAATCTAGATCAATGTGACAGACCCATAAAATAAATATAAAATGTGGATAAAATCCTAAAAATAAAAATAAAAATGGTGGTCGCACACCTGGTTTGTCGCATAATTCAAAACATCATTTGAATACACATAATATTAATCAAGCTTACAGAGTGATCCCACTCAGCAGAAAATAGCAAACCGATCCAATATTGCCTCTCAGACTAGATAACTGGGATCAAAAATTGATAAGGAAGCAGTTGAGATCGAATTCAACATTCATTCCTCCTGGTACTAATGTACGCATAGTATGGATCCATTTAGATTCCTTTTGACTTATTGTACATATCTTGTGACTCCCTCTCCATGAGGGGTTGTATTTCTCAACCCCCCAAAATTGAAGTTGGGTGGGATCACGATTGTGTATCTGGTCAAAGTGTCTTGAAACACTATGTTTCGGGAAGCCTTTTATTATGTTTTCAACATGTTCACTAACCCGTACCTTCAAAGCCCTCTTTGTCCTCCCAACATATTGAAGGTTACAACTACATTGTAGCACGTATACCACACCCTCAGTGTGACAACCGATAAAGTCTATAATCACATGGGTTTCTCCTGTGTTTGTCGCTACAAACTCAGTACGTTTCTTTTGAAACCTCTGTGACTTACGGCATGCATTACAGTTCTTACATGGGTAAAAACCCTTTCCTGAGAAGAAGGTATACCCAGGTTTCGGTGGTGGTTCGACTACTGTTTTAACAATCAGGTTTCTCAGAGTGGGTGCTCTCTTATAAACTATCCTTGGTTTCTCTGGAAGTATTTGTCCTAGATCTTTGTCTCCTTTCAGGATGTGCCAATGTCTCCCAATCAATTTGGCTACATCTTTATACTGAGAATTGTAATCTAGGATAAGCACCGGTGCTACTTGTTGTTGATTATTTTTCGGTTTGTTCTGTAGCATCACATTCCTATCCAACCTCCTGACAATATCTATTTGATCCTTGACCCATGTTTCTTCATAGCCCTTTTCTTTAAACCTTGAACCAATGATGTCTGCTTGTAATAGAAAGTCACTCTCTTTCATACAGTTCCTTCTTATTCTAACAAGTTGTCCCCTAGGGATGTTGAAAAACCAAGGTTTAAAATGGCAACTGTCCATCGAAAGATAACTGTTTGTATCCACATTTTTAAAATGTGTTTTAGTGACTAGCTTGTCTTTTTCTATGATGATGTTCAGATCCAAAAAGTCTATAGACTTCTCATCAATTTTCCACACTAGGGTGATGTTCTTGTCGTTCCTATTGAGTGTCTCCAGGAAGTTCTCAAGGCTTACTCTGCTCCCACTCCACAGGATAATAATGTCGTCTATATACCTTCTATACAGAGATAATTCAACTGGAGTATTCTCGTATATAGCCGACTCTTCCCATAGTGCCATAAAGGCGTTCGCCACACTAGGTGCAAATTTTGCACCCATGGCAATGCCGATGGCCTGATTGAAATAATTCTGATCATACCAAAAGTAGTTGCACTTGAGGCAGAAATCCAGGCATTTGATGAGGAACTTTCTCTGTTTACAGACGAGACTACTAAAGTTGCGCAGAAGCCACTTGGTGGCAGAACAGGCATCATGGTGTTGCACGATCGTGTACAGTGATGTAACATCTGCCGTAGCCAGTAGTGTTCTTCCTTCACATACCGTCACTGTATCAAGAAGTTGTAATATATGTTTCGTGTCTTTCAGGTAGGCTGGTGTCGCTTGGACAGCGGGTTGGATAAAATAGTCAATATACTGTCCCATCCTTGCCGTGAGGGAATCTATCCCATTGACTATGGGCCTCCCCGGTGGATCTTCACGAGATTTATGAATCTTGGGAATGGTGTAAATAACTGGTATTCGACAAGTTTCCGGCAACAAGAATGTAGCTTCCTTCTTATTTAAGATCTCTTTTTTTCTTTCCAAGATCTATAAGTAATCTTAATTCTTTTTTATATTTCAAAGTCGGATTACCCAATAGCTTAACAAAAGTGTAGCCATCTTGCAGTTGTCTACTCAATTCACTCTGAGGGGTTGTATTTCTCAACCCCCTAAAATTGAAGTTGGATTGTATCACGACTGCTCCTCCCTTATCCGCAGGGCGGATGACAATGTCGCTTCTTTCTGTAAGTAGTTTAATACCTTTCTTTATATGTATCGGGTCACTTCTTTTCTTTAGTTTAAGAGACTCCAGGTCTTGTAAAACTAATTTTTTTAAAACATCAATGTGTTGGTTATTGGATATCTGAGGGTTGTATACAGAGTTGTTTCTCAGAGTACTATGCAATGGTCCAATCAACTCGCTTTATGGAACATTGCGAGGTGTAAAGGGGTGGTTTAGAATAGACTTCTTAATAGTGAGTTTCCTCACATATTTCTGTATTCCAATGTACGTTTCGAATTTGTTGAGGTTTTTTTGTGGGAGCATGTTTCAGCCCTTTATCCAAAACGGCCAGTTCTTCTGCAGTAATGAATTTCCCACTCAGGTTTACCACATTTTCACCGACTACTCTCTTTTTCGCTTGGAATCGCGTTCCCGCTCGATTGCCTCTCTTTGTTTGGGACTTAACCTGTCCTCCTGAGTTCTTCTTGGTGGTGAGCGGTGAGCGGTATGGTTCTGAGATCTTAAATAAGAAGGAAGCTACATTCTTGTTGCCGGAAACTTGTCGAATACCAGTTATTTACACCATTCCCAAGATTCATAAATCTCGTGAAGATCCACCGGGGAGGCCCATAGTCAATGGGATAGATTCCCTCACGACAAGGATGGGACAGTATATTGACTATTTTATCCAACCCGCTGTCCAAGCGACACCAGCCTACCTGAAAGACACGAAACCTATATTACAACTTCTTGATACAGTGCCGGTATGTGAAGGAAGAACACTACTGGCTACGGCAGATGTTACATCACTGTACACGATCGTGCAACACCATGATGCCTGTTTTGCCACCAAGTGGCTTCTGCGCAACTTTAGTAGTCTTGTCTGTAAACAGAGAAAGTTCCTCATCAAATGCCTTGATTTCTGCCTCAAGTGCAACTACTTTTGGTATGATCAGAATTATTTCAATCAGGCCATCGGCATTGCCATGGGTGCAAAATTTGCACCTAGTGTGGCGAACGCCTTTATGGCACTATGGGAAGAGTCGGCTATATACGAGAATACTGCAGTTGAATTATCTCTGTATAGAAGGTATATAGACGACATTATTATGCTGTGGAGTGGGAGCAGAGTAAGCCTTGAGAACTTCCTGGAGACACTCAATAGGAACGACAAGAACATCACCCTAGTGTGGAAAATTGATGAGAAGTCTATAGACTTTTTGGATCTGAACATCAGCATAGAAAAAGACAAGCTAGTCACTAAAACACATTTTAAAAATGTGGATACAAACAGTTATCTTTCGATGGACAGTTGCCATTTTAAACCTTGGCTTTTCAACATCCCTAGGGGACAACTTGTTAGAATAAGAAGGAACTGTATGAAAGAGAGTGACTTTCTATTACAAGCAGACATAATTGGTTCAAGGTTTAAAGAAAAGGGCTATGAAGAAACATGGGTCAAGGATCAAATAGATATTGTCAGGAGGTTGGATAGGAATGTGATGCTACAGAACAAACCGAAAAATAATCAACAACAAGTAGCACCGGTGCTTATCCTAGATTACAATTCTCAGTATAAAGATGTAGCCAAATTGATTGGGAGACATTGGCACATCCTGAAAGGAGACAAAGATCTAGGACAAATACTTCCAGAGAAACCAAGGATAGTTTATAAGAGAGCACCCACTCTGAGAAACCTGATTGTTAAAACAGTAGTCGAACCACCACCGAAACCTGGGTATACCTTCTTCTCAGGAAAGGGTTTTTACCCATGTAAAAACTGTAATGCATGCCGTAAGTCACAGAGGTTTCAAAAGAAACGTACTGAGTTTGTAGCGACAAACACAGGAGAAACCCATGTGATTATAGACTTTATCGGTTGTCACACTGAGAGCTGGTTCACACTAGGGCGACACGACTTCCAGCACGACTTTCAGAGGCGACTCCGACACGACTTGAACATGAACCACAGGGCGATCTGGGGCGATTTACAACACAACTTGAAGTCGTCTCCAGGACAGGAGACTTTCCAGTGGCCAATAAAACAACAATCAGCTCTGGGAGAGGGAGGGGGAGGGAGGGGTTTGCCTGAGAAATGTATGTTATCTTCCTGGAAAGTAGCTTCAGATAAGACAGTGATCCGACTTCTGAGGCGACTTCCATTGAAATCAATGGGTACAAATCGCCTACAAGTCGGATTGAAGTAGTACAGGGACCTTTTCTGAAGTCGGATCGCCTTGAGTCATGTGTATTAACACAGCTCCCATTCACGTCCATTGTTTTTCTCTACAGCGGACTTCGGACGACTTGAGGCGACATGAAGTCGGATCGCAAGTCGCCCCAGTGTGAACCGGCTCTGAGGGTGTGGTATACGTGCTACAATGTAGTTGTAACCTTCAATATGTTGGGAGGACAAAGAGGGCTTTGAGGGTACGGGTTAGTGAACATGTTGAAAACATAATAAAAGGCTTCCCGAAACATAGTGTTTCAAGACACTTTGACCAGATACACAATCGTGATCCCACCCAACTTCAATTTTGGGGGGTTGAGAAATACAACCCCTCATGGAGAGGGAGTCACAAGATACGTACAATAAGTCAAAAAGAATCTAAATGGATCCATACTATGCGTACATTAGTACCAGGAGGAATGAATGTTGAATTCGATCTCAACTGCTTCCTTAGCAATTTTTGATCCCAGTTATCTAGTCTGAGAGGCAATATTGGATCGGTTTGCTATTTTCTGCTGAGTGGGATCACTCTGTAAGCTTGATTAATATTATGTGTATTCATATGATGTTTTGAATTATGCGACAAACCAGGTGTGCGACCACCATTTTTATTTTTATTTTTAGGATTTTATCCACATATTTTATATTTATTTTATGGGTCTGTCACATTGATCTAGATTTTAATAATTTATAGACATTTTTATATCTAATATATTCCACTTTGTTTTATACTTAAATATATATATACTGTATAATTTTTTATATATATATTTGCATTCCATATCAGTCTCATCATAAGGTTAGGAGCTTGGTCCTATCTGAGATATTTTCTGGCTGGCCCCCGGTGGTGGCTCCTCCCTTTGAGCTGTGGAAGTATTCTTTTAAAGGTTTTTATATATATCCCACTGTTTTCTATGTGATATATCGGCCCATTGTGCAGCTTTCTGTAATTTATGCCATTTTTATGCTGTTCCTTCATATATATATAGGCCGAGTCGTCCTTCTCAGTGACCTGTATTGCATTGCATTGTAATCAATGCATAGCATATGCAGCACTGTGGACTCCAACAAAATAGCCGCGATACTATTTCCGGTTTCCGGATATATAAACAATACCATCTCCGCCAATCAGATTCCCCAGACGAAGACACGTGATCCCGTGTCGTAACGTGTAGGGATTGGACGGACAGACGTACACCTGGAGTGACGTATGCTGGCGCTGTGGACGCCGCTCGTTTTAAATTTTGCTGCACTATTTATTTTATTTGATGTAAGCACAGGCTTTTTCACTAATAAATACCCCTGATTCTTACGTATTTCACGATTGGAGCCCCTCCTTTTGTTCCCTCTTTTTCCACTCGGGTCTGAGCACTATCTGGATTAGCTGAGGAGACGTGTACAGATTGGCTGCGATCACCCATAGAGGACTGCCAGTGAGGCTTATACTGGATGCCCCTTACTATTGGCCTGGAGGTAAGAGTTCTGTGAGCCCAGGGAGGGATATGTGTGTTCATCTATCAACAATCCTTATCTGATTAAGTGGAATTCAGCAACACCAGCAGCTCCTTTTTGGCAGTTTTTTATTTTATTCAATATAGGACTATTTTTGCACATTGTCACTTTAGCATTCCTTATTGTTATTGGTGATATTATCACTCATTTATTCACCATTTTTGGGACTTTTTTGCACTTTTATTGTCAGTTTCATCCTATATTGAGCTTGCGAGCTCTCTTTATATATTTATTTATATATTTATATATTTAGATATTTTTCACTTATTATTATTTTTCATTTACCATGTGTGTGTGATAGGTTGCGCAGAATCCCATTTCTATTGATTTCTGTATTTGTGTATTGTAAACACTGTAGGTTTTGCTGCACTGTATTTATTTTATTTTGTTTGGGTTAGCACTTATTAAGGGTCCTTATTAGCGCAAAAGCACTTGTCACTTTATTCAAGGATAGTGAGGGACTTGTCCCATCCTGGACATCATCTTTTTGAACGGCTGCCATCTGGCAGATGGTTTAGAAACACTAGGGTGAGGACAAATCGTTTCAGAGTAAGTTTCTTCCCAAGAGCCATTAGGTGTATGGGTGAAGCCTTCCATAAAAAATAAATAGATAGTAGTTAAGATTAGGCATCTGCTGAGACAATTGCTCCTGTAGTGGGGAAAGGGGGGTTTATTTACTCTTTTACAAAATGTGAGTGTTTTTATATGAAGAAATTTCATTGTGACTGGTGGCAATGACAATTAAGAAATTATCTTATCTCATCATGGTTTTCTATAGCAATGGTTCTCAGCCCTTTCCTCAAGTACCCCGTCCCCCAACAGGCAATTTTTGCAGATTTGCCTTTATCTTGCTTTAAATCAGAGTCAATGGCTTGGTATTTTGGACAGCTACTTTATCTAAAAGAAATTCCCAAAACATGGCCTGTTGGTGGTACTTGAGGACAGGGTTGAGAAACCACTGCTCTATAGCACTAAAAGGTAATCATTTCAGCACTATCTTTCACTTCTTTATAGTTTATCTGGTTATCTGGTCTTGCAACACACCATTTACTTGATCCATGCTCAGAGGCGTATCTAGTGAAAATGGCGCCTATGGCAAGCACTGAAATTGCGCCCCTGTCAAAACATAAATGCGGCCTTACCAGCACCCATGAGTGCAGTAATATCAGCACCCATAAATGCAGTCTTTACCAGCACCCATAAATGCAGTAATATCAGCACCCATAAATGCAGTCTTTACCAGCACCCATAAATGCAGTAATATCAGCACCCATAAATGCAGTCTTTACCAGCACCCATAAATGCAGTAATATCAGCATCCATAAATGCGGCCTTACCAGCACCCATAAATGCAGTAATATCAGCACCCATAAATGCGACCTTACCAGCACCCATAAATGCAGTAATATCAGCATCCATAAATGCAGCCTTTACCAGCACCCATAAATGCAGTAATATCAGCATCCATAAATACAGCCTTTACCAGCACCCATAAATGTGGCCTTACCAGCACCCATAAATACAGTAATATCAGCACCCACAATTGTGGCCTTACCAGCACCCACAATTGTGGCCTTACCAGCACCCACAATTGCGGCCTTACCAGCACCCACAATTGCGGCCTTACCAGCACCCATAAATACAGTAATATCAGCACCCATAATTGTGGCCTTACCAGCACCCATAATTGTGGCCTTACCAGCACCCACAATTGTGGCCTTACCAGCACCCACAATTGCGGCCTTACCAGCACCCACAATTGCGGCCTTACCAGCACCCACAATTGCGGCCTTACCAGCACCCACAATTGCGGCCTTACCAGCACCCACAATTGCGGCCTTACCAGCACCCATAAATGCAGAGGAATCATGCGGTGTACTGGCACAGCATTGAGCAGAAAGTCAGAGCGGAACGGAACATCAGAGATAGTGACTGCGCGCAGTGGTACACATACAGGTCACACTCACTGGCAGTGGCACTTTGATGATCAGGGACACGCAGCAGTGCAGGGGATGTTTCCTCATAATGGATATAGTCCTCTGCCAATGCTGCGCCAGTGCCTCTGACACTGTACAGGGGGAGAGAGGGAGTAGGATCACCAGGGGCACTGTCTTAGCACACACGCACATCATGATGACTTTAAGGCCCCTTTTCACACTGGGGCAGGGACATCAACAAGTAAAGGGCAGCTATTTTTTTTTTCCAAATTTCAACAAAGAAAAACAGAAAATTACAGAACAACTGTGGTCTCACTAGACCATGTCATACATATGTACACTTTGCATTGAGAGTCACATTTCAACTGTACAATCAAGCATATAAACTGTCGCCCCAAACCTGTTTAGTACCAGGGCACTCCCATAGGTAAACCATAGACAGTTCCGCTCCAGCGAGCTAGCACCTGCAATAGCAACTTGCGTAATCCATCCCTTATCTAGTCAAGGTTATTTTGTAGTCGGAATGGCTGCGTCTCTAACACATATTAGGACTCCCACGGCCTATTATAAAACCAGTAGTCGAGGAAACCACAGAGAGAAAGACAGCGCGAAGGAGGTAAGAAGAAAGAGAAAAAATGAGTAGAGAAAGAAAAAGCAAAACAAAATATATATATTATATATATATATATACACACACACATAAACAAACAATAAAAAATAAAAAGGGAGACTTGAGACATGAGAGGGGGAAAAGAAAAAAATGGGGGTGGGGGTATATTCGGCACGGGGGTGATGAATATGTTGCCACCGTCGGCCTGTGTTGGGTCAACATCCAAAAGTCTATTAAGAGTTCAGTAGGGATTGCCCTTCATCAGAGTATATGTATAAGTTCCACAGCATCCAAGCTTTAGAGTGTTTTTCCTGTTTATTCTGGGCTGTAAGCACAAGGTCTTCCAGGTTCTTAATTTCCTCCACTTTACGCAACCACAGCCCAAGCGATGGAGGCGTGGTTTGTTTCCAGGTAGCCGGAATGCATGATTTTGCTGCATTAAGTAGATGCCTCACAATGGACTTTTTGTAAGATCGAGCCGGGACCGTGGAAGTGTGAAGCAGGAAGAAAGCTGGGTCTTTTTGAATTGTGTGATCGGTGAACTTTTGTATGGTCGTCCCAACAGTTGTCCAGAAGTGAAGCAATAGTGGGCATGACCAAAAGACATGGAGTAGAGTTCCTCTATCCTTTAGGCAGCGCCAGCATTTATCAGTTGTGGTAGGGAAGAATTTATGTTGGAGCTGAGGTGTATAATACCACCTGGACGATTTTAAAGAAAATTGAAGGATATTTTGCAAGGGCCGCTATTTTTAGCGGCACTATTCAGCCGCTAGCGGGGTGCTTTTAACCCCCCCCCATGCTAGCAGCCGAGAAATGGTTAAAAAAAACGCCTGCAAAGCGCCGCTTTGATTTCAATGGGCAGGGGCGCTTTAGGAGCCGCTCCTACAGCGCCTCAAAGATGCTGCTTGCAGGACATTTTTTAATGTCCTGCCAGCCCACCGCTCCAGTGTGAAAGCACTTGGGCTTTCACACTGGAGTGAATGGATCCACTCTTTCAGGTCACTTAGCAGGCGCTATTTTTATTGTTATAGCGCCTGCAAAGCGCCTCAGTGTGAAAGGGGTCTTAGGTTACTTTCACACTGAGATGCTTTGCAGGCGCTACAAAATAGCGCCTGCAAAGCGCCATGAAAGAGCCTCTTTTCTCACTCCAATGCAAAAGCCAGAGGGCTTTCACACTGGAGCAGTGCGCTGGCAGGATGCTCAAAAAAGTCCTGCTAGCCGCATCTTTGAGGCCCTGTAGGAACTGCTTCCCAAGCGCCCCTGCCCACTGCAGCGGCACTTTGCGGATGGTTTTAACCCCTTTTGGGCCGCTAGCAGTGTGCTGGCAGGATGCTAAAAAAAGGCTTTGAGGCGCCCCGCTAGCGGCCGAATAGCGCCGCAAAAACGACACTAAAGTGCTGCTAAAATAGCGGCACTTTACTGCCGACGGCACAACGCCCCAGTGTCAAAGTAGCCCAAATCACCATGTGCCAGGCACATTCCCAAACAGAAACAAGCAGCCAATCAAATATAATGCTTGCTTGCTCAATATGTATTATAAATATTATATTATTAAATAAATTGTAATTATGCAAAGCCATAGATATCATAAATAAAGTGATTTGTGCAACAGCAGGTACTACTTGCACAAATCACTTTATGATATCTATGGCTTTGCATAATTACTTTTTATTTTATCCATATTAAGCAAGCAAGCATTATATTTGATTGGCTGCTTGGCACTGGCAGTTGGAACTTGGCACAACTTCATAAATGCACATGATATGTAGATTAGGTACGTTGTGACTTCACATGTGTGATTATAGTACGGTACCTGGCCTGGCTGCTGCTTGGGTGGTTCCCCTAATGGTGCAGGTCTCCTCTCGGTCCTCCTCAGAAGAAACCTCGCGTGACGGGTGACGTCACTCACCGACCCGCTCGCTAGGGGGGTAAAGATGAGGGCGCGCAGAGGAGGGTAGGCGGAGCTATAGGCAGAGCCTCCTCCAGTTAACCGAATGACGATCTGGCCGAGTGTCCGGTCACATTTGTCAGCCCCGCCTGTCACACTCCATACTGCCAAGCAGCTAAGTAGAAGTATTTTCAGGTGAAGTGCCGTGCCGGGACTATAGTGCGGGAGGCAGCCGCAGGAGGACGGGTGGGATTTTTTTGGCAGTTTTTTTTGGCGCCCACCCCCCCATGGCACTTGCCATGGCTGCCATACCGTGGATACGCCACTGCCCATGCTCCCTTTCCCCAACTTTGAGGTCCTGCTTCTTTGGACATACACAGTCTTTCTACAGCCGTTTGTTTTTTACTTTGGTGATGGCCCCCATTCATTTCTTATTATTTTATCATCAGCATATACTTAGCTGTACTCAATTCACTTCTGTTCTGACTCAACTACAAGGCCATAAACTTTATCTCCAGCTTCATATAGTTTCATATAGTGCGGACACGAATAAGTCTCTTGAACTATGGGATCTAGAAGACTTTTTAGAACATCTGGTTGAAACAGATCTGTGAGATGCAGTGTCCTGTAGCAGCTTTATATTTGCTTCTGCCCTTAAAGGGGTTGTAAAGGTTTGTTTTTTATTTTCTAAATAGGTTCCTTTAAGCTAGTGCATTGTTGGTTCACTTACCCTTTCCTTCGATTTCCCTTCTAAATTATATTTTTCTTTGTCTGAATTTCTCACTTCCTGTTCCTCCTCAGTAAGCTTGCCCCCATCATCTGAGACATTCTGGCTGGGGGTTAGTAAGCGTGCTCGCCCCCTCCCTTGGGACTATATCCCTGTGGGGAGACGCTGTGTTCACAACGTCTCACCGCAGGGATTTAGTCCCAAGGGAGGGGGCGAGCACGCTGACTAACCCCCAGCCACAATGTCTCCCAGCAGGGATGTAGTCCCAAGTGAGGGGGCGCGCACGCTGACTAACCCCCAGCCAGAACGGCTTGGATGATGGGGGCAAGCTTACTGAGAAACAGGAAATGAGAAATTCAGACAAAGAAAAAACATTTAGAAGGGAAATCGAAGGAAAAGGTAAGTGAACCAACAATGCACTCGCTTAAAGGAACCCATTTAGAAAATAAAAAAAATAACCTTTACAACCCCTTTAATCTGGTTTGCTGGATAATACTGTCTCTTTATAGATTAAGAAACTTGAAGCTCTTGAATTCCTCCCGTGAACCCTCCGTGTTCATACTTGGTAAGACATTAAAGGGGTTGTAAAGGGAAAAAAAATAAAAATGTTCCCCTAAATAGCTTCCTTTACCTTAGTGCAGTGCTCCATCACTTACCTCATCCTTCAATTTTGCTTTTAAATGTCCTTATTTCTTCTGAGAAATCCTCACTTCCTGTTCATCTGTCTGTAACTCACCACCGTAATGCAAGGCTTTCTTCTTGGTGTGGAGAAAGCCTCTTGAGGGGAGAGGGGGCGAGCAGGCAAGTCAGGCACACCAGGAAGAAAGCCTCACATTACGGTGGTGAGTTACAGACAGAAGAATAGGAAGTGAGGATTTCTCAGAAGAAATAAGGACATTTAAAAGCAAAATGGAAGGATAAGGTAAGTGATGGAGCACTGCACTAAGGTAAAGGAAGCTATTTAGGGAAAAAAATAATTCCTTTACAACCCCTTTAATAAACCTGTTACTGGTAAACTGATAGAGCTCATATGAGGCAGAAAGTTGTTTAATGGTGCCCTCTAGTGTCAGTAGTTCACATTCAACAGACACTGTATTATGCCCCGTACACACCATCACTTTATGTGATGAAAAAAAATGACGTTTTTAAAAACGTCACTTTAATTGACTGTGTGTGGGGGAAAACGTCGTTTTATGTCTTGTAAAAAACGACCAAAAAAAATTGAAGCATGCTTCAATTTTATGTGTCGTTTTTCAAAAGTGCACTTTTTACTTCACAGAAATTGACCGTGTGTAGCAAAAAACGTCGTTTTCTAAGACGTTTTTTCATCCACGCATGCCCAGAAGCTAGCTTCAATGGTAAAACGTGGTGGAACGTAACCTCACTTTGCAAGAACATTGTGAGAAAAACGATGGTGTGTAGGCAACTTCGTCTTTGAGAATTGAAGTTTCAAAAACGTAATTTTTTACTTCACAGAAAGTGTCGTTTTTTTTCATCACATAAAGTGATGGTGTGTACGCGGCATTAGATTCAGAAACAATCTTCTAGCAAAATAATTTCAAGCTAATCGACAATTCAGTTCTTAAAGCTTCATAATTTTCTATTACTTTCCAAATTGGTTTGACTGAGCGTTTGATTAATGTTGTGTGTTTACATCAAGTGGCAACTCATGGCAGATAAGCAGGCAGGATCTGTGTGCTGTAATATGACACCATGCAGCCTGGACTCAGGTTATGAGGCTTCCACGTGCTGCTCTCTTTTTCTTTCTTGCAATGAGGGCAGTAAATTTTGTCTGTAGCCGTATTGTCATGCAGAAATCTTGTAATTAGTGAAACTCAGTTTTTCTACTGTTCTGACTACAAGGCCGAAAAACTTTATCTCCAGCTTCATATAGGGCTTACACGCAGGGGTCAAGTCCTGGGGGGAAAAAGTGTGGGAACTCCCACCCAAGATCCACTCCCCCACCAAAAAAATAAACAATTATGGGGGTGGGTGGTATGTAGATGAGAGGGGTGCGGAGTGTATGGGGTGGGTAGTATCAAATACACCACTGGCCACTGATGCATTGGTGACCAGTGGCAGGTAATTAACCCCTTTGTGCTGCATTAGTGACACCAGTGTCAGTGTTTATGAACCCTTTCATGCTGCACCAAATAGGGGTAATAAACACTGTCACCAATGCATCAGTGGAAGTACATTAGCCCCCTCATTGCTGAATACCATTGTAAATTAACCCCCCCCCCCCCCCAAGAAGCAAAAACGTCAGACAGTTAACATAGCTAAGCCACTGTGATACAACACTGTCTTAGGTAGGTTAGGTCTCCACAACTGCACCTCTGAATCCCTTTACATTACACAGCACCCTGCACCTCTGGGCCCCTTTACATTACACAGCACCCTGCACCTTTGGGCCCCTTTACATTAAGGTGACCAGATTTTTTAAATTAAATCCGGGGACATATTTTTTCTTTACTAGTAATGGCAACAATCAGCGACTCTCTGCTTGCCTCACAGCCTCTCAAATCTTACTCTTCGGGCCCCGGCTACTACTAGATGGGGAGCAGAGGAAGATCACTCCACCAGGGAAGGCAAGGAGATAGGCAGGTGGCTGGCCAGGATTTGAGCCAAGGCAGTAGAACATGCGAGCGAAGCTGAATGGGTATGCGCCCGAAATGGAAGAAATATTCCCTCCGCTCCGACCAGCACATGATCATCAGAAAGGGGCACAGATAATGTGAAAAATATAACCCCGTATGCTAGTAGGCACGGCGGAGTGGAGGGGGGAGGGTGTAATTCAAATTTTTTATTTGAATTCTGCACTGATTGTCTTTGAAATTGCCCCTGCTCCCTATTAAATCCAATCTGGGGACAAAACCAGGGACAGACTTAGTCCGGGGACAGTGTCCTCAATCAGGGGACTGTCCCCTGAAACAGGGGATGTCTGGTCACCCTACTTTACATTACACAGCACCCTGCACCTCTGGACCCCTTTACATTACACAGCACCTTGCACCTCTGGGCCCCTTTTACATTACACAGCACCCTGCACCTCTGGGCCCCTTTACATACATTACACAGCACCTTGCACCTCTGGACCCCTTTACATCACACATCACACTGCACCTCTTGACCCATTTATATTATACAGCACCCTGCACCTCTTGACCCATTTATATTATACAGCACCCTGCACCTCTGGGCCCCTTTACATACATTACACAGCACCTTGCACCTCTGGACCCCTTTACATCACACAGCACACTGCACCTCTTGACCCATTTATATTATACAGCACCCTGCACCTCTTGACCCATTTATATTATACAGCACCCTGCACCTCTGGGTCCCTTTACATACATTACACAGCACCTTGCACCTCTGGACCCCTTTACATTACACAGTACCCTGCACATCTGGGCCCCTTTACATTACACAGCACCCTGCACCTCTGGACCCTTTTACATTACACAGCACCCTGAACCTCTGGGCCCCTTTACATTACACAGCACCCTGCACCTCTGGACCCTTTTACACTACACAGCACCCTGCACCTCTGGGCCCCTTTTACATTACACAGCACCCTGCACCTCTGGGCCCCTTTACATTACACAGCACCTTGCACTTCTGGGCCCCTTTACATTACACAGCACCTTGCACCTCTGGACCCCTTTACATTACACAGTTCTTGCACCTCTGGACCCCTTTACCTTACACAGTCCTTGTCCCTCTGGACCCCTTTACATTACACAGCCCCCCACAGCTCTGGACGCCTGTATATTACACAGACACCCCCCCTAACAGTTATGGACCCCCTGCATGTTACACAGACCCCCTACAGTGCAGACACACCCCATTCAGTACAGACCCACCCCCCTACAGTAGACCCCCCCCCATTCAGTACAGATCCCCCTCTTTCAGTACAGATTCTCCCCCCCCTTCAGTACAGATCCCCCCCCATTCAGTACAGATCCCCCCCCCATTCAGTACAGATTTCCCCCCCGCCCATTCAGTACAAATCCCCCCCCCCATTCAGTACATATTCCCCCCCCCCATTCAGTACATACACCCCCCCCAGTACAGATTCTCCCCCCCCCTCTTCAGTACAGATTCCCCCCCCACCCCATTCAGTGCAGATACCCCCCCATTCAGTGCAGATTCCCCCCCACCCCATTCAGTACATACCCCCCCCCCAATTCAGTAACCCTTATGTACCTGAGATGATCGGGACATGCCAGACACTCGTGAACCTGTCGGATCCCCTCCCCCTGTGTAGACATACAGGAGGAGGGGGAGGCGGGCTGCTTCACTCGGCTGTGCCGAGACTGATCAGAGCACGGAGAGCAGAGAGGGATCTGACGGCCGGGTGTCACTACAGTGCGGTTCGCACCCCCGCAAAGCCACACTACCTCAGTCTCTTCTCTCCGCGTGTTTTCTAAAAATTGCGCGCCGCTGCCTAATCCCGCCCGCTCAGCCTCGCTGTCTCTTCAGTCGCGCGGGGGGTGGGTGCCTGTCACTCCGCTGCTTAACCTGCCTGCAGTCTCCGCTTCAATCGGAGGGGGGGCGCCGGCCTGACACCCCCAGTGTGTGCCCCCCCCGCCCCTCACTTAGTAAACACTGCATTCCCACCTATTCTCTGCTCGAGTCCTGCAATGGGAACGCGCGTTCCTGCTGTGAAAAAAGTGCAGGGACGTCGTTCCCATGCGTTCCCGCAGGACTCGAGCCCTGCTTACACGACCGGGTGTTCTATTAATCCCTTGCATCAATTCAGACAGCTTAACTCAATAAATAAACTCACTGTAAATGCCCGTACACACGTTCGGACTTTTTGCCAACAAACTTCAAAACGAGCAAGTTTTCAAAATAGTCTGACCATGTGTACGCTCCATCGGACAAAAAGTTTGGTCTGCAAACGGACAAACTTTACGTCAACAAGAGTCCGATGGTGCCTAGTCCGACCGTGTGTGCAGCAAGCAATCGGACTTTTGTACAAAGTACAAAACGCGCATGCTTCAGAAGCAAAGACCAACCGGAAGCGTTCTGTCTGGTAAAACTAGCGTTCGTATTTGAAAGAGCACATTTGTGACGCGGCAAGTTCTGAAATCAAGAAAAGCAGCGCACATTCTCTTCTTCTTTATAATGTGATAATACTAAAAGCTGCTTTGCTGGTGATACTGACGGAGTAAAAACAAATGTCCTTACTTTGGATTAGTGTATTTTGGTTATATGAATCAAACATATTTCTATATTTTTTTGTGGGTCAAG
The DNA here is from genome assembly GCF_905171775.1 of Rana temporaria. Classification (NCBI taxonomy): domain Eukaryota; kingdom Metazoa; phylum Chordata; class Amphibia; order Anura; family Ranidae; genus Rana; species Rana temporaria. The sequence continues at coordinate 87,413,850 of NC_053494.1, read as the reverse complement.
TTAGCACAACCCCATTGCGCAACATGTCTGCTTGACGAACGGACATTCAGAAAACAAACAAGATTGCACGAAACTGAAAATCACGAATGCACACAGATGAAACCTCTACTAACTCTCGATTCGCAGAAGGAGCCCTAAGGTTGACGCCAGAGAATTGAACTTCCTCTTTTAAACTCTCGTCAGTGCGTTGAAATGTCACTACGTTTGTGTTTTTTGCCGAAAAAGTCTGAGCGTGGGTATGCTATGGGTGTGACCGGACAACTCCCTTCGGACAAAAATCCAAGGGAAAGTTTGTTTGATGTCCGATCGTGTGTACGAGGCTTTAGAGAGACAGACAATGAATCCTTTTGAATGTTCCATTTAATGATTGATATTCATAAGTAGAAAAACGTTGGTGATGTAAGCCACTTAGAAAGATGTTACAGCATGGTGTATACTGAGCAAATCAGTTGTAAGGGCTTTCCTTGGCTGGAGTCCATATTGCAGAATTGTATGCTCACCCTTACAAATACACACAGCCCACGGTAACAAGGTAAGAAGCTACCTGGGCTGTGAGTCTGTGCACAGGGGCTTGACAGGGATTTGCCAAAGGATGGTCAAAGTTAAGCCGTGGTCAGGGATTCCAGAATTCAGAGTACACGATAAACATAGCCAGGGTCAGAAGCCGGAGTCAGTCTTGTAGCTGAAACAAAGCACAGAGATACAGGAACCTTTGGCAATGACAGGACAATCACAATCACCTGCCCTGAAGTCCATGATGGAGAACTTTATCTGGACATACATTCCGACAGCCTCTCTCCAGACCCTCTGCTTCAGGAACTCCTCATCTATGACCGTGTAAAGATGAAGACTTCACCCATTACCGTGTAAGGGTGAAGTTCCCTCACAGCTCTCCCAGCCTCTTCCGCGTTCAGTGCACGCCACTTTATATTGCGATCTCCAGCGCACTCACTTCTTAATTTTTTGCACTTATTCTTATTACCTCACAACATCAGCACATTCACGTTTTCACTCCTCACCTTCCTTTTTCTTTTTCCCTTCCCTTACCTCCCCTTCTCCCCCCTCCCCCCCCTTTTCCTGCCCGTCCCTGTATATGTCCCTAAATGTTTTTTTTTAAATGTTGGCAACTATGGGACTTGTGTTTTTCTGCATTGGATCAACACCATTCACCACAAGGGCTCAAAGGAAACATTTGTTTTTTCTTTGTGCCCTGTTCACAATACAGTGGGGTTCCTTGGTGCCGAACAGTGCAGTGTTAAAGAATACACTGAATGCATTTTTCAGGCAATGGATAGGAGCTTACCCGAAAGCATCAATTTCTAAGCATCACAGCTCAGCATAGAAATTAATGAAATGCCATTTTGACATTTCAGCAAAATTGGATAAAAAGGACAAAGGAGAAGAAGCAGACTGATGAGCTCATCTCTTTAGCTGCTCTCATCTCCTATCAGCATGCTTCTTTTATGACATGAACACTAGGGATGAGCCAAACACCCACCGGTTTGCATCAGAACCTTTGAACGGACCGAACGTCCGCGCAAACTTTAGAACCCCATTGAAGTCTATGGGACTCGAACGTTCGAAATCAAAAGTGCTCATTTTAAAGGCTAATATGCAAGTTATTGTCCTAAAACGGGTTTGGGGACCCAAGTCTTGCCCCAGGGAACATGTATCAATGCAAAAAAAAGTTTTAAAAACTGAAGTTTTTTCGGGAGCAGTGATTTTAATGATGCTTTGAAATATTCCTTTAAATATCGTACCTGCTGGGTGTCTATAACATGCCTGTGAAGTGGCACATGTTTAGAACTGTCCCTGTACAAAATTAAATTTCTATAGGAAAAACGTCATTTAAAACTGCTTGCGGCTTTAATGTAATGTCTCGTCCCTGCAATATGGATGAAAATCATTGAGAAAAATAGCATGGGTTTCCGCCCTCCCCTCCCCCCAGGTCATTGCCAGCCCCTTTGGCCCTATATACTTTGAACAGCAGTATACAGGCGGTGCAAACAAGGCAGGGTCTGTAGGTTTGTTGTTAAGTAGAATCTGTTTGTAATTTTGAACTGGTGCTTCTTTAAAGTGTAGCACAAGCCATAAAATCTATTTTTAAGCTTTTTGGAAAACATAGTTAAGGGTTATCACCCCTGTAACATTTGTTTTGCTGTGTGTGCGCATCTGTTCAGAAGATTTCACCTCACTTTCTGTCCCAATTACAAATGTTTTTTTTTTTTTTTGAAAATTTGTTTTCTTTAGTGAAACAAGGATTGGTGATAATTTGCATCAGTGGACAGGAGACACCTCTTACAGAAAATAATTTCCCTTCCTAGGGGTAGTTTTCCTCTCACTTCCTGTTGTCTCCCTCCGTTTGCAAGTAGGAGTCGTTTGTAAGTTGGATGTTTGAAAGTAGGGGCCTGCCGTATATATTCTCTGCACAAATTTGGGCCCTAGGGTTGCCACAACACTGTAAGACCTCACAGTTAGTCTTGGTGGGTGCTGGAATGGCCTGCTGTGAACTATTGTATCAAGAATTGTAATTACATGCCATTGTTGAAAAGTGGTAGAAAAATTGGGCCTTTGGTGCTGGCGCTGGTGCCACAACACTGAGTCCTCACAGTTACTCTTGGTGGGCGCAGGAATGGGCCCTGCTGTGAAATATTAGATCAAGAATTGTAATTACATGCACCTGTTAAACAGGGGCCAAAAAATTGGGCCTTAGCCACTGGTGGCGGTGCCCAGAACCAAAAATGTTCTTACAAGCTATCAGCATGATCATTGAGGAGGAAAAGGATAGTCGCTCAGCATAACAGGATAGTCACTCAGCATGACAGGATAGTCACTCAGCATCAGCATAGGCAGTCTTGGGGGATCTGACATTTCCAAACAAATTATTCCATCACATCAGCATCAGGTGCTTGGTAGCTGGTGGTGATCCAAGCCTGATTCATTTTTATGAAGGTCAGTCGATCGACCGAGTCGGTGGAGACGCGCACCCTGTGATCAGTTACAAAGCCTCCAGCAGCACTGAATGTGTGTTTTCCGAAAGAACGCTGGATGCAGGACAGGCCAGTAGCTCAATTGCATACTGTGCAAGCTCTGGCCAGTGATCCATCCTCAAGACCCAGTAAGCCAGAGGATTTTCAGTGGGAAAGGTGTCCAAGTCAGATCTTGCCCCTAGGTATTCCCGCACCATGTAAAACAGACGCTGGCGATGGTTGCTGGAACCGGTCATACCTTGGGGCTGCGGACTAAAAAATTGTCTGAACGTATCGGTCAGACGGCCACCTTCTCCACTGCTCCTTCTTTGACTGACCAAAGCCTCAGCAACACGTTGTCCAGGACCAGGATTTTGTAACTTCACAGTCTCTGGGAACGCATTGCACAGACCTTTCTGCAAGGCCTCCCAAAGATGTTTTATCTCCCTCTGCGCCGGCAAGATAAGTTCCGCAACCTTACCCTTGTAATGTGGATCAAGGAGGGTTGCCAGCCAGCAATGATCCCTCTCTGGATAAAGGGGGCCTTCCTCCTACTGTTCTGCCTCAAGTGCCCTATCCATTATTCCACGCAGCGTGTGCTCCAACAGATGGATAAGAGGGACAGTGTCACTGATGCATGCACTGTCACTGCTCACCATCCTCCTGGCCTCCTCAAATGGTGACAGGACAGTGTATGTATCCCCGATCATGGCCCACTGGCGTGGGGAAAAAAACCAAGCTCCCCTTACCCTGTCCTGGTGCCATATTGGCACAGAATGTCATTGATGGCCCTCTTCTGCATGTGCAGCATGGCCAACGTAGAGTTCCACCTGGTGGGCATGTCACAGATTGGGCGGTTCTTGGGCAAGTTGTATTCCTTTTGGAGGTCAGCCAGCCGAGCACTGGCATTACAATTATTGGCCGAAATTGTTGGCACCCCAGATTATTTTCCTGAAAATAAAGTATTTCTAATGCCGCGTACACACGATCATTTTTCGGCATGAAAAAAAAACTTTGTTTTTCATCATGTCCAAAAAACAAAGTTTTTCCAACTTCATCATTAAAAACGACGTTGCCCACACACCATCGTTTAAAAAAAATGATGAACAAAGCGTGGTGACGTACAACACGTACGACGGCACTCTAAAGCGGAAGTTCTATTCGCCTTTGGGCTGCTTTAGCTGATTCCGTGTTAGTATAAGACGATTCGCACTTTTCTGTCTGTTATAGCGTGATTAATGTGCTTACTCCATTATTGTAGCTTTACCAGAACGAGCGCTCTCGTCTCATAATTTGCTTCTGAGCATGCACAGGTTTAAAACGTCGTTTTAGCCCACACACGATCATTTTTTACAACCTGAAAAACACATTTTTTTTCAGAAGCCAAAAAATGATTTTAACCACTTGCTTACTGGGCACATATACCCCCCTCCTGCCCAGGTGAAATTTCAGCTTCCGGCACTGCATCGCTTTAACTGACAATTGCGCGGTCGTGCGACGTGGCTCCCAAACAAAATTGACATCCTTTTTTCCCTTCAAGTAGAGCTTTCTTTTGGTGGTATTTGATCACTTCTGCGGTTTTTATTTTTTGCGCTTTAAACAAAAAAGAACGACAATTTTGAAAAAAAATACAATATTTTTTACTTGTTGCTATAATAAATATCCCCATATTTTTTAAAAAAAAAAACTTTTTTTTTTTCAGTCTACGCCGATACCTATTCTTCTACATATTTTTGGTAAAAAAAAAAAAAATCGTAATAAGCGACTGGTTTGCGCAAAAGTTATAGCGCCTACAAAATAGGAGACAGAATTATTATTTTTTATTATTTATTTTTTTACTAGTAATGGCGGCAATCTATGACTTTTATTGGGACTGCGACATTATGGCGGACACATCGGACACTTTTGACACATTTTTGGCACCATTCACATTTATACTGCGATCAGTGCTATAAATATGCACTAATTACTGTATAAATGTGACTGGCATTGAAGGGGTTAACACTAGGGGGTGAGGAAGGGGTTAAATGTGTACCCTGCATAGTGTTCTAACTGTGGGGGAAGGGGGGTGACAGGGGGAGGTGACCGATCTGTGTCCCTATGTACAAGAGACACAGATCGGTCTCCTCTCTCCCTGACAGGACGCTGTCTCTGTGAGAGCCGGCAATGAGAAATGATCTCATATGTTTACATATGAGATCATCTCTTATTGGCCGCACAGATCGCCTACCAAACGGCCACTCCGATTGGCCGTTCACGGCGATCTGTGATTGGCTGTGTCCAAGGGACACGGGCAGCACAGAGTTTCCCCACTGCGCGCTCGGGAGCGCGCGCGGGGAACGAGGAAAGGGGCGGACGTCAATTGACGTCTTGTTGGATTTTCAGGTCTGCGCTGTAGCCGCCATTCTGGTGGTTAAATTAAGTTTTTAAAAACGTTTTTTTCATGCCGATAAATGATCACATGTACGCGGCATCACAGAAAAGTATTGCAGTAACACATGTTTTGCTATACACATGTTTATTACCTTTGTGTGTATTGGAACAAAACAAAAAAAGGGAGGAAAAAACGCAAATTGGACATAATGTCTCACAAAACTCCAAAAATGGGCTGGTCAAAATTCTTGGCACCCTTTCAAAATTGTGGATAAATAAGATTGTTTCAAGCATGTGATGCTCCTTTAAACTCACCTGGGGCAAGTAACAGGCGTGGGCAATATAAAAATCACACCTGAAAGCAGATAAAAAGGAGAGAAGTTCACTTAGGGCCCTTTCACACGTACGGACCGTATGTCCGCATTTTTATCCGTCCGTTTGTGGATGAAAACGGGACATACATGGGTCCCTATGTGATTACGGGTGTCAGCGGATGACCATCCGCTGACACTCGTAATTGTCCGCCTCCGCAAAGATCCGCATTTGCGGACGGAAGAAAACCCGATTTTTCTTCCGTCTGGCGGATCAGATCGGATGAACACGGACATATGGTCCGTGTTCATCCGATCCTCCATAGGGGAGAGAACCAAAATTGTGGAAAAATATCAACCATCTCAAGGTTACAAGTCCATCTCCAGAAATCTAGATGTGCTTTTGTCCACAGTGCGCAACATTATCAAGAAGTTTGCAACCCATGGCACTGTAGCTAATTAATATGGGTGTGGACGGAAGAGAATAATTGATGAAAGGTTGCAACGCAAGATAGTCCGGATGGTGCATAAGCAGCCCCAAACAAGTTCCAAAGAAATTCAAGTTGTCCTGCAGGCTCAGGGAGCATCAGTGTCAGCGCGAACTATCCGTCGACATTTAAATGAAATGAACCGCTATGGCAGGAGACCCAGGAGGACCCCACTGCTGACACAGAGACATAAAAAAGCAAGATTACAGTTTGCCAAAATGTAACATGAGTAAGCCAAATCCTTCTGAAAAAACGTCTTGTGGACAGATGAGACCAAGATAGAGCTTTTTGGTAAAGCACATCTACTGTTTACCGAAAATGGAATGAGGCCTACAAAGAAAAGAACATAGAACCCACAGTGAAATATGATGGAGGTTCAATGATGTTTTGGGGTTGTCTTGCTGCCTCTGGCACTGGGTGCCTTAAATATGTGCAAGGCATCATGAAATCTGAGGATTATCAAAGGATTTTGGTAGAGCCCAGTGTCAGAAAGCTGGGTTTGTGTCCGAGATCTTGGGTCTTCCAGCAGGACAATGACCCCAAACATACGTCAAAAAGCACCCAGAAATGGATGGCAACAAAGTGCTAAAGAGTTCTAAAGTGGCCAGCAATGAGTCCAGATCTAAATCCCATTGAACACCTGTGGAGAGATCTTAAAATTGCTGTTGGGAAAAGGCGCCCTTCCAATAAGAGAGACCTGGAGCAGTTTGCAAAGGAAGAGTGGTCCAAAATTCCCGGTGAGAGGTGTAAGAAGCTTATTGATGGTTATAGAAAGCGACTGATTTTAGTTATTTTTTCCAAAGGGTGTGCAACCAAATATTAAGTTAAGGGTGCCAAGAATTTTGACCAGCCCATTTTTCGAGTTTTGTGAGACATTATGTCCAATTTGCTTTTTTACCTCCCTTTTTTTGTTTTGTTCCAATACACACAGGGAATAAACATGTGTATAGCAAAACATGTGTTACTGCAATACGTTTCTGTAAAGAAACACTTGATTTTCTGGAAAAATTCCTGCGGTTCCAACAATTTCGACCATGACTGTATATGACCGTCGGAAATGCACACAGTTTCCTGGCCTGCTTCAGGACATCTTATAAGGCCGGGTACCTGCCCAAGAACCGCTGCACCACCAAGTTAAGGACATGAGCAAAACAGGGCACATGGGTCAGTTGTCTGTAAGGTACCAGTGGTTGGTAGTGTCCGAAGTGGAACTTGTGTGCTGAGGATTCAGGCAAAACATAGTCAGGCAGATTAGGTTGGCAACAAATCGGGCAAAGCAGTACACGATTAAAATCCAGAGAGTGGTCAGGCAGGCAAAGGTCATACACGAGCTGGCGTTGAAGTACAAAATCAGTAGGCTAGAGAGTAGTCAGGGATTCAGGCAGAAGTTCAAGACGACAATCGAGATCACAAGCAGTCAGAACATCCAGGGAGCTAATCCACATAAACGGGCGCTGAGTGATAGCATCACTTCCAATTTATGGGCTGCATTGATTAAAAATTGTCCACAGCTGGCAGCAGGTGGGACTAGTGAGTCCAGGGTAATGCTGCATACTGCAAGGACATTTTCAAAAGTCCAGATCTCCTCTGTAGCACAACAGGTAAAACTGCAGCTGTGTGACCAGGAAGATCCCGATACATGACACTGTCGGAGGGCGGAGAGGAGGTTGGTGCCATTGTCGCAAACCACCATTCCTGACTTAAGCTGGCAAGGTGTCAACCACCTCTAAACCTGCCCCTGCAGAGCTGACAGAACCTCTGCCCCAGCGTGGCTCCTGTCCCCCAAGCACACCAGCTCAAGCACCGCATGGCATATTTTTGCCTGCGTAGCCCCTTGAATGCCTACAGAGCACCGCTAGTTCCCGAGGACAAATCAGCACTGGAAGAGGCCACAGAGGAAGAAAAAGAAGAGGAGGGGGTGGAGGAGAGAGGTATGTCACAATCACCAGTAGTAGCATTTTAGAGGCGTGGTGGCGGAACAACCTCCAACACTACTGTACCTTGTCCTGCATCCTTCCCAGCTGCCAGCAGAGTCACCCAATGCGCGGTGTAAGATAAGTAACGTCCCTGTCCATGCCTTCTGGTCCAGCGAGGCATGGACATTGCCTTCCAAATGCCGGTAGAGAGCCGGAATCGCCTTCCATGAGAAAAAGTGGCATTTGGGAACCTGCTACTGAGGTACCGCACATTCCACAAACTCACGGAAGGGGGCAGAGTCTACCAACAGAAAAGGCAGCAGTTGAAGTGCTAGCAATTTAGCTAAGCTAGCATTCAACCGCTGGGCATGTGGATGGCTGGGAGCAAACTTCTTTCGGCGCTGCAGCAGCTGGGCAGGGAAATTTGCCTGGTACAATCTGGCGTGGCAGTTTTGGTTGTATGCAGAGCACACAGCCATTTTGCCTTGTGCTATAAGCACACACTTCATCTTAGTGAAAAAAACCATCTTTAAGCTAAAAGTTTCACTCACCATGCATTCGGTCTGCCATACATTCAAGTCAAGAGACCTCAATACCAGTCTGTTCTCATCCTAGCTCCCAGCCATCACTGACCAGGAACAGCCTGCTGTTTTTTTTATTTATAGTGTCAACACGAGTAACAAAAGAAGGTGGTGGCTTCACAAAACAGCCAATCACAGACATGTATATATTCAAATAGAATGCTAGCAGTGATGTGTGCAAATGGCTGGGTGCAGGGGTCAATGCTCTCTGTGAGACAAAGGAACTAGAAAGCATGGCTTTGCACAAAGCTGTGTGCAAACCAACTCACTGCTGCCATTGCTGCAAACCATACTTAATCATGGATCAGATAACCATAATTTTCGTATAGTTATGCTATAGTTCCCATGTACGCAGATCTGTCCACTCGGAGTCATTTAATGCAGTCGACAAGAAGTGGGCAGTCCCTTGCTGAGGCATAAATGAACATCCCTAAAAGGAGCGTGCAAATCTGCTGTGTCCATGGGAAGGTGTTTGCGCCAATGGTCTTCCACCAACGTCTGTATGTGTGAATATGCTCACATGTGCGCATTACAGCAAAACCGACACTGGGGGACAACATGCATTTATAACAATTTCCACAACACGTCGGTGTTCCGATAGTAGATTGCCCGCAAGTACTTGGCTATGACACACCTAATTCTACACCTTCAGTCCTATCAGTGCAGGCTTTAGACAGGATTGAAGGTATAGTGGGGTTGGAGATCCCAGCTGATGAGGAGCAAAGAGAGGTCCATTTTGTTCTTTGGTGTGGGTCTTTGAGGTACGCTTGCCAACGAACTGCATGGCAGGTCGACATATGTCTGGTCAAGCATGTGGAGCCCAAGCGGGTGATATTTTGGCCACGCGAGATACGCTTGCGACATATGTTGCAAATAACAGTGGTGCGATCTGATGCACTCGTCTCAAAAAAAGCCTTTTGGAATAACGCAGAGAGACAGCAGCGCCCTGCACATGTGGAGCTCTGTGGTGTGATGCATTCGGTGTGCTGGCCCCTGAAGGGCATCCTGCCTCGTTGGAGATGTGCCTCCTCCTCCTTCTCCTCTCTCCTATCAGGCACCCATGTGGAGTCAGTGACCTCATCATCCCCTCCCTCCTCATCACTGTAGAGAACCTGGCAGTATGCTGCAGCTGGGGGAACATGACTGCCAGATTGCTGTCCTTCTTGGGCACCCCCTCTCTCTGCGCTCACGTTACTGCCTTCCTCTAGCTGTGTACCATCATCGGAGCCTTCAAAACACTGCGCATCCTCCTGCAGCATGTACCCAACACTGTGGTCAACAGTTTGGGGGACTCCTCAGGAGGACATGGTGGGGCTAGGGAAGGAGTGACTGATGCCATTGAGCAGAGGGAAGAGGCTGCGTTGGCAGCTGCTTTGCCAGACAAAGTACCCTGAGCCTGGGTGAGAGAGGATGAGGACGGCTTGGTCATTCACTCTACCAAGTGTTCGGCATGTTTGGCTCAACACGGCCAGCTGACAAAAAAAAGGAAGAGCGTGTCCCACGGCCACGTGCTGATGAGGATGCACCGTGTCCACGACCAGCACTGTTGCCTCTAGACGCAGAGCCTGCTTGCTCTCTTTTATCGGCTTGTGACTCTCTGCCTCTCCTTGTTTTCCTTCCAGACATACTAATGGCCCGCAGGGAGATGTAGCTGCACAAATACTGACAATACTTGCTGATCACTGCCTGTGGTATTAATATGAGAACACAAAGCTCATCCCTAATGAACACTATAGCACAGCTGACTGGCCCCTTTTGCTGCTTCTACCTCTCTCATCTCTGTTGGGTGGAGGATTGCAAGAGTCTGATACCTTGTCCAATTCGGGTATTTGCACTACTTGCATTAAAAAAAAAGAAAAAAATTGTTGATTAAATACAGAGCTGCATTAACCTGGGTCTTCATATCTGCCTGGAGTGCACCTTAAAGTACTTGAAAGAAGATGATCCACATAACATAAAATCAGCATTTATTGAGGTCTTTTAAAAAAACATTGCAGCAATACCACAATATAAAAAGAGACTTCTGGGTCCTAATGCATATCTGTGCATTATGCAGTGCCTTCTTGTGCCAGCAGTGATGTTTTTAATGGATTATACACTGCTGACTTTATATTACATAGAGAAATGATGATCATTTTCTTTCAAGTTTATTGCGTCTTGTTTTGGCGCACACTGATTGTAAGGTCCACTGTGGATGACAGAACGAGCAGATTAAATATGAATTCTTATCTGCTTATATTTTGCCTTCACTGTTCCTCCTCTCTCCCCCACCATTAAATGAATTAAATGAATTTAGGAAAAAAGAAAATATTGTTTTTATCAGATCTAATTTTGGACACCTATACCTATTTAGACATACCAGTGACGTCATAACTGGGTTTCTGTGCTTCTTTATTAAGGCAAATATAGGCCTCAAAATAGCTTCATGAAAACACCACAACACCCTGCCTCAGTACACCTATCAAAAACCCTCAGCCCTGTGGGCCAGGTCTTGAGAGTTAAGTTAGCCAAACACAGTCAAAGCTTTGCCCAATCAGGACACAGAATGCATCGCGCAGTGTGCAGTGCATTGCAGGGTGTTTGGCAGGGCAAACGCCCTGCAAATTCGAGTGTTCGGTAAACGCTCGACACAGGCAAATGTTCGGCCCAAACTCATTCTCCGACCAAACCGTTTGCCCAACACTACCTGCTAATATCACCCTATCACCTATTGGTGTCTGTACTTACATTTACAAATCTGTTAAAAATTAGGGTAAATCCAAAAACTTTAGTTCAGAATTAGGGAGGTCTCATTGACCAGTAGTGAGGCAGTGGATGGATGTGCTTGATCTCAATTTTTTTTTAACTGAAGTTGAGGTTTGCATCTCCTGATGTGCTCAGCACCATATACTGTATATTTCTAGGAATTTGGAAGGAAGTAACACTAAGAAGGACAAATATGAATCTGGGGGATAGGTAAGATTTTTTCAGATACTAGCTTATAGAAATGTTATTTCAGGCTACCCCCCATAAAGGAACTTAAATATTCAGGTGTACTTTTAGCAGCAGCCTTGACTCATGAACATTTTGCATTTATCCTATTAGAATGATACAAAGTTCAAAGAGTTTTTAAAATAACATTTACCACATTGTTTGCAATATATCAATAAATATAACAACATTTGTTTATTTTATTATGTATTACAGCTGCTGGCTGGGATGCTGCCTCATTCCCTTTTGTGTGGACAGCTGTAAGGATGTTGACCACTTTTGTCCAAACTGCAATCATCATTTGGGAAAGTATAAAAGGCTATGAGGAATGCCTGAAGAAGCCAGTTCATATTTTTGAAAAATACTATTGTCTGTGTCTTACTACTTATTTTCAAAAATACAAGGATTTTAAGCAATCATATTTAACCATAAAAGTCTCTGCTTCTATACTTTTTAGGTTTACTGGTCATGTGTTTAATGGATTTTATACTGTGAATGTGATTTTAAAGTGATTCAAACTAGGGTGAAAAATATTTCTAATTAACATTTAGTTTTATAAAGAAAACCTTAAAATTACTTTGTGTGGAGCATGTTTGCTTTAAATATTTGTTTGTAAATTGTGAGATTTATTTATTTAAAAAAAGAAAAAACACAATCTAAGGGGACTATTTCTACAAGTTTGAAACAAAGTGTGCAAATTCTGGATAAAAGTTGTGTAAATTTTGTGTGAAAATATTTTTTAAAAGACCCCAATGTGTATAATTTCTCACAGGCCTCATCTGTACCTGTTCTGTCCCACTCACATTACGTAATTCAATTATATGAACAACGGGCCAGATTCAGATACATTTACGTTGCTCCACGGCAGCGTAACGTATCCCATTTACGTTACACCGCCGCAGGTTTACAGCGTAGGTGCCTGATTCACAAAGCTCTTACCTGTAAACTTGCGGCAGTGTAACGTAAATCCGCTCGGCGCAAGCCCGCCTAATTCAAATGGGGCGGGCACCATTTAAATGAGGTGCGTTCCCGCGCTGAACGTACTGCGCATGCTTCGTCGGGAAAATTACCCGATGTGCATTGCGCTAAATGACGTCGCACGGATGTCATTTGTTTAGACGTTAACGTAAATGGCGTCCAGCGCCATTCACGGACGACTTACACAAACGACGTGATTTTTTAAATTTCGACGCGGAAACAACGGCCATACTTAACATTGCTTAGAACACCGAGGGCTCAGCCCTAATTTTACGACGCGTATCTAGACGGAAACGAAGTAAAGTTAGAGCGACAGGTAACGCGGACATTCGTGGATCGCCGTAACTAGTCATTTGCACATTCTACGCCAAACGCAATGGCCTCGCCACCTAGCGGCCGGCATAGAATTGCATCCTAAGATCCGACAGTGTAAGTCAATTACACCTGTCGGATCTTAGGGCTATCTATGCGTAACTGATTCTATGAATCAGCCGCATAGTTAGGACGGGCGTATCAGGAGATACGCCGTCGTATCTCTTTTGTGAATCTGGCCCAACATTTCTTACTCGAGCCTTATTTAGAGTTTATACTGCCCTGCTATAATATCAAAATGTGCCCACTTGGATTTTTTGCTTCTAATGCCGCGTACACACGATCATTGTTCGGGTTGTAAAAAACTAAGGGGTAGATTCACGTACGGGCGCCTAAAATTAGGACGGCCTAGCCTACTCTTTTTAGGCTACACCGCCAGAAAATTATTTAGGTTAGAAGTGATTCTCAAACCACTTGCCTTCAAATTTTCGGCGACGTAGCCTAAAACGACCGGGCGTAAGCGCGCCTAATTCAAATGACTGGGAGGGGGGCGTGTAGTATTGAAATGAGGCTTGACCTCACGTTTTTTGAAGTTTTTTACACTGCGTATGCGCCGGGCGACTACATTTCCCAGTGCGCATTGCGGCTAAGTAGGCCGTACGGGTCTATTGATTTCGACGCGTCCGTAAACAACGTAAATCCCGATTTGCGGACGACTTGCGCAAACGACGTAAAAAATTCGAACCTCGCGGCGGGAACGGCGGCCATACTTAACATTGTTATTCCACCTCATAGGTGGAATAACTTTAGGCGGCCTATCGCGTACGGAAACGACGTAACTCGACGGTGTAAGCCTGGCGTATGCTCGTAAATCGTCGGGAACCGGCGTATCCCCTCATTTACATAATCTAGGCCGGCCGCAATGGCAGGGCCATCTAGTGGCCAAAAGAAACATTGCAACCTAAGATAGAATGGCGCAAGCCAGCCTATCTTAGGTATGTTTAAGTGTATCTCTGTTTGAGAATACACTTAAACATAGGCCGGCTTAGATTCAGAGTTAGGTCGGCTTATCTGTAGATAAGCCGGCCTAACTCTTTGTCAATCTACCTATAAGTTTTTCAGCCTTTAGAAAAAACAACGTTTTTTTTTCAACTTCATCATTAAAACGGCGTTGCCTACACACGATCATTAAAAAAAATGCTCAAGCAAAGCGCGGTGACGTACAATACGTACGATGGCACTATAAAGGGGAAGTTCCATTCGGGTGGTGCCACCCTTTGGGCTGCTTTAGCTGATTCTGTGTTAGTAAAAGACGATTTGCGCTTTTCTGTCTGTTACAGCGTGATGAATGTGCTTACTCCATTACGAACGCTACTTTTACCAGAACGAGCGCTCCCGTCTCATAACTTGCTTCTGAGCATGCGCGGATTTTTCACGTCGTTAAAGCCCACACATGATAATTTTTTACAACCTGAAAAACGACATTGTTTAAAACGTCGTTAAAAAATAGAGCATGTTAGAATTTTTTTTTTTGACGTTTTTCAGAACCCGAAAAATGCTCTGAAGCCCACACACAATCGTTTTAAATGAAATTTTTAAAAAACTTTGTTTTTTACAACCAGAAAAATGATCGTGTGTACGCGGCATAAGGCTCCTTAAAGCTGATAAACTGCAGTTTATTGGCGTTTTGGCATTTTTAAAAAAAGCCCATAAACTGAACTCTATGTTAGCCTACGTGCCCATGCACACATGGGCGTTTTTTAGTGTTAATGAGCTTTGGAGTTTATTGGCTTTTTTCTGAATGCCCAAAATTTGCCGTTTTTCAGCAGGAAAAAATTCTAAAAAATGCAAAATGCCAAAAAACGCTAAAAAAAGCACTGCTCGCCAGAGTTTTTTAGCATTTTTTATCCATTGAAAAAAAAAGGTCAAGAACGCTACACTGAAAAACGCTAATAAACGTTGAAGGGCTCCCTGCAAAGCTACTGGCATTTTTTATAGCTTTTTTTAGCTTCTGTGTGCATGGAGCCTAAAGCTGATTTCAAAGTTTTCTGTCCTTTTTAACTACCAGTAGTTTTTTGGGGCCAAGCTGACCCAAACTATTTTCTCTACTACCCCTGCTGGGCATGCTGTACAAACTGTATGTATTCTTAGCTACATACAGCATACAGCCTTGTATTTCAGCAGTGAGATGAGACCTTCCCATCTCACACCTGGAACAAAATTGAGTTGGGCTGAGCAGTGCATATGCAGCTTTGTATTCTCTGAATGAATACAAAGTTTCTTCTGATTGGCTCAGGTAGGCAGATTACATCATAAAACCTGACTCAGTTAGTCAGAACATGCTTTGCTTTCATTCATTCAGATAATACATAGTAACAAAGTAGGTTAGGTTGAAAAAAAGACACCAGTCCATCAAGTCCAACCTATGTATGTGATACCTTGTATATCCCTGTATGTTTTGGTTGTTCAGGTGCTTATCTGTTTTTTAAACTATCAATGCCCCCGCTGAGACCACCGCCTGTGGAAGGGAATTCCACATCCTGGCTGCTCTTACAGTAAAGAACCCGCTACGTAGTTTATGGTTAAATCTCTTTTCTTCTAATTTAAATGAGTCTAATTTTAAAGCTGTCTATTGACTAGCTGAGCAATGCTCAGCCCGACTCAGTTTTGTTCCCGAGTGTGAGAGAGGGAGGTCTTGTCTCACTGCCTAAAGACTATGTGGCTGAGGCTACATACAGTTTATAAAACACGCTTAGCGGTGTTAGTGTAGAAAGTATGTAATGGGAAAACATGGAAATCGGCTTTAAATGTGAGCTCCATGCGCTCCTGCATTAAAGGTTAAAATCCCAGACCATCTAGTCCAGGCATGTCAAACGCAAGCTGAAGAATGGGCCACAAGCATAGGCGTGCGCACTGGGGTGTGCCTGGGCACACCCTAATCACCCCGTGCTGTCTCCAGAGATCTCCCCAGAAATGATACATCCATGAGAGTGTGTAACCTCCGCTGCCTGTGAAACAGTTTCACAGGCAGCAGATCGTGAGAATTGCCAGAGCTTTTCAGCGTATGAAGCTGTCAGATAATGACACTACATGCAGGGAAAGTCACCAGCTGTCAAAATGATGTCGGGCGTGGGCGGGACTAAACAGCCATCAAACACCAGCCAATGGGATGGGTCTGGGCGGGCCACTACATTTATGTGGCTCTGCCTGCTCTGTGAAGCAGCTCAATCATTGGCTGGTGTTGATGGCGCTTGGTCCCGCCCCCCCCGACATCGTGGCTGAGTTGTAAGTCATCACAACTCAGCCGCGATGTCGGGGGTGGGCGGGACCAAGCGACATCAACACCAGCCAATGATTTGCTGCTTCAGAGAGGGGGCGGAGCCAGAGAAATGTAGCGGCCCGCCCAGACCCATCCCATTGGCTGGTAACTGTTCAGTCCCGCCCATTCTCTACATCACCGCTGACTTAACAGCTGGTGTCTCTTCCTGCATGTAGTGTCATTATCTGACCGCTTCTTACACTGAACAGCTCTGGCAATTTTTACAATATCCTGAATGTGAAACTCCCCCTCTCCCCTATCTGTGCCAACCAATGCTGCCTATACGTACCAGTGTTGCTTATCAGTGCCAACCAAAGCTGCCAATCAGTGCACTGCCAACTAATGCTGCCTATTTGTGCCAACCAGTTCTGCCTATTTGTGCCAACCAGTTCTGCCTATTTGTGCCAACCAGTTCTGCCTATCTGTGCCAACCAGTTCTGCCGATCTGTGCCAACCAGTGCTGCCAATCAGTGCCAACCAGTGCTGCCAATCAGTGCCAACCAGTGCTGCCAATCAGTGCCAGTGTTGCTTATCAGTGCCAACCAATTCTGCCTATCAGTGCCAACCAGTGTCAACCAATGCTGCCAATTAGTGCACTGCCTATCCATGCCAACCAATGTTGCCAATCAGTGCCAGCCAATGCTGCCAATCAGTGCCAGTGTTGCTTATCCGTGCCAACCAATGCTGCCTATCCGTGCCAACCAATGCTGCTTATCCGTGCCAACCAATGCTGCCTATCCGTGCCAGTGCTGCTTATCAGTGCCAACCAGTGCTGTCTCAGTGCCAACCAGTGCTGTCTATCAGTGCCAACCAGTGCTGCCTATCAGTACCAACCAGTGCTGCCTATCAGTACCAACCAATGCTACCTATCAATGCCAGTGCTGCTTTTCAGTGCCAACCAATGCAGCCTATCACTGCCACTCTGCCAGTGCTGCTCATCAGTGCCAACCAGTGCTGCCTATCAGAGCCCATCAGTGCTACCAATCAGAGCCCATCAGTGCTGCATATGACTGCCCATCAGTGATGCCAGTCAGTGCCCATCAGTGATGCCAGTCAGTGTCCATAAGTACAACCAATCAGAGCCCATCAGTGATGCATATCAGTGCCAGCCAATGCTGCCAATCAGTGCCAGTATTGCTTATCCGTGCCAACCAATGCTGCCTATCTGTGCCAACCAATGCTGCCTATCTGTGCCAACCAATGCTGCCTATCCGTGCCAGTGCTGCTTATCAATGCCAACCAGTGCTGCCTATCAGTGCCAACCAGTGCTGTCTATCAGTGCCAACCAATGCTGCCTATCAGTACCAACCAATGCTACCTATCAATGCCAGTGCTGCTTTTCAGTGCCAACCAATGCAGCCTATCACTGCCACTCTGCCAGTGCTGCTCATCAGTGCCAACCAATGCTGTCAGTGCCAGCCAATGCTGCCAATCAGAGCCCATCAGTGCTGCCAATCAGAGCCCATCAGTGCTGCATATGAGTGTCCATCAGTGCTGCATATGAGTGCCCATCAGTGATGCCAGTCAGTGTCCATAAGTACAACCAATCAGAGCCCATCAGTGGTGCATATCAGTGCCCATCAGTGCCACCTATCAGTGCTGCCTATCAGTGCTACATATCAGTGCACATCAGTGCTACCAATTAGTGTCCAATGCTGCCAATCAGTGCCTACCAGTACTGCCTTAGCAGGGATGGTGGAAACCCCTCTACAGATAATTGCAATACAAATTACCTTCAAGTGCAACAACTTTTTAGTTGGGAGCTTCACACCATTATAGCACTTTGGAATTTACATTTTTTAGATTGTTACACCTAATTGTATATGTTTTAGTCGCGCTTATAATATGAATGATTGCTTTTGAAGTAAATTTTCCACCACCCTGCTAAGTCCATGTCTTTATGGACCTTGCTTTGTGCACTGGTGTGCAGTCATGTTGAAACAGGAAGGTGCCGTCCCCCAAACTGTTCCCACAAAGTTGGGAGCATGAAATTGTCCAAAATTTCTTGGTATGCTGACACCTTAAGAGTTTCTTTCACTGGAACTAAGGGGCCAAGTCCAACCCACACCATATTATTTGGACCAGTGCACAAAGCAAGGTCCATAAAGACAAGGATGAGCGAGTTTGGGGTGAAGGAACTTGACTGACCTGCACAGAGTCCTGACCTCAACCCGATAGAACACCTTTGGGATGAATTAGAGTGGAGACTGCAAGCCAGGCCTTCTCGTCCAACATCAGTGCCTGACCTCACAAATGCACTTCTGGAAGAATGGTCAAACATTCCCATAGACACACTCCTAAACCTTGTGGACGGCCTTCCCATAAGAGTTGAAACTGTTATAGCTGCAAAGTGCGGGGCCAACTCAATATAAATATATATATTTATATATATATATATATATATATATATATATATATATATATATATATATATATTTATATATATATATATATATATATATATATATATATATATTTATATATATATATATATATATATATATATATATATATATATATATATATATATTTATATATATATATATATATATATATATATATATATATATATATATATATATATATATATATATATATATATATATATATTTATTTATATATATATATATATATATATATATATATATATATATATATTTATTTATATATATATATATATATATATATATATATATATATATATATATATATATATTTATATATATATATATATATATATATATATATATATATTTATATATATATATATTTATATATATATATATATATATATATATATATATATATATATTTATATATATATATATATATATATATATATATATATATATATATATTTATATATATATATATATATATATATATATTTATATATATATATATATATATATATATATATTTATATATATATATATTTATATATATATATATTTATATATATATATATATATATATATATATATTTATATATATATATTTATATATATATATATATATATATATTTATATATATATATATATATATATATATATATATATATATATATATATATATTTATATATATATATATATATATATTTATATATATATATATATATATATATATATATATATATATATTTATATATATATATATATATATATATATATATATATTTATATATATATATATATATATATATATATATATATATATTTATATTTATATATATATACATACACACACGTATGTGGGCTTGAGCTTTTGGGTGAACACCCTAATGCAATAGGCTGCGCATGCCTATGGCCACAAGGGTAGTTGCACTTTCATCTGCATGCCCTATTTTGATCATTATAAATGGTAATTGAAATGTAATAATTGCATTTAATTTAATTGGAAATATATGAAATAAATGAAAACTTTAAATAACCATTATTTTACATGTAGCACTTGATGCTAGTAGTAACAAAGATCCACCATATCATCCTGCTTCCAGACCTCCATCTATCACCTCAGAGACAATGAACAGTCATTTGCGTTGTTTTGTTTTTTTGGGGGATATAACTTGGTTGGGGTAAGGGGAATATGGGATGCCCATAGAACATGTTGCTTTGCTATCATATTTAGGGAACATTGATGAATTGGTTTAGATACTTCATGTGTACTTCTAACATTTACAGTCTCTTTCCCTGCATATCACCATGCAGACTATTGCTCCTCCTCCTCTGCACTAGCTCCTGCAGACTGTTGCTCCCAGGACTTTTCTCCTCTACTCCTCCAGAACAAATCGTCCACTGCACAACTACTATATGACTGTAAAACTATTAGATCCAGTCCCATCATCTTTATTGTGACAAAAAGGAATCACTCTGAATAATTCCAACTTGTTGGCTGTATTTTCTGCATGGACACTAGGCCAGAGGCCTGCAGTGCCCCTCCCCGGAGGCCTAGTGATTTAACAGATTGTACTGATTGGTGGAATACTGATTCCAGCTAGCCCGACTTGCAAATCCTGCGCCCTCAGGCTGCATCGATTTGACACACTTCCCCACAGTTTCTCCTCTGTTCTGGGACTCCTCATCAATGACCGTGTAAAGATGAGGACTTCATTCCTGACCGTGTAAAGATGAAGTTTCCTCCCAGACTTCCTGGCATGCCTCCGCACCCAGCACTCCACTAAGGTACACTCACCGACCTCCACCTGCCCCAAAGTCCATGATGGAGAACTTTATCTGGACATACGTTCCGACAGCCTCTCTCCAGCCCCTCTGCTTCAGAAACTCCTCATCTATGACCGTGTAAAGATGAAGACTTCACCCATGACCGTGTAAGGGTGAAGTTCCCTCACAGCTCTCACAGGCTCCTCCGCGTTCAGTGCACGCCACCCAGATGGGGGCCGCCTCCTGCCACGGTCACCCAGCCGACAATTCCTCCCCAGTGGCATATCACCTCAGCTTATATGGGAGGCCTGATCCCTGCCAATACCAAATGGGGATTGGTCAGGGCTCCTCACATGAGTTGCCTGCCAGTCCCAGGCCCTGCCTCTCTTCCAGAACTATCTCCCTGGAAGCAGGGGAGGTGCCTCAGAACCAGAGCACAGGTGGCCACACCCACTGCTACACTAACCACTCACTGCCCCAGATCAAAACAAGCAGGCCTAGCCTGAAGCATAGGCCTGTCTAAATTTACCTGCACTGACAGTTTTCGGTAGAAAAATCCTATTCTAGCACCTACCTATCGTAGAAGGTGCTACATACATTTAAAACCTTGCCTTGTAAAAAATATTGGTTTGATACTCACCACCTGCGTTAGCTCAATCACACAGGACTTTTGAGGGCTCAGGTAAGTATATCTGGGGGCTGGGGGCGGTGTTGTTTGAAGTTAAAGTGGAGTTCTACCCGTTTTTTTTTTCTTTGCACTAAAAATCCTAAAATAAAAAAATTGCATAAGATGCATTAAGGTGAAAAAACTTTTACCTTTACAACCCCTTTAATATGTATTTTGACACATAGTCTGTTTATGTCCAGGAATATAGTAGTGTGGTCCTAAACATTCACAGAGACATTTGTGTCAGAAGCACATGTTTGAAGGTATAGCTTATTGAAATCCAGTATAGATCATTCTTTTTGTCACACAATTCTTTGAAAAACCAAACGAGTTTAGTGTGGATAAAACGATTTGTAACAAATTGAGAGTGGCACAGAAAGATTTGCCACAGTCCTTGTACCCAGGCTACTTAGTAACCAGCAATTGTTTAACGGATGAAGACTTTGCTCATGGGTAGGTAATACAGTATACAGCAAAGCATAAAGATTAACAGTGCCCCTTATATTTCTGGGCCATAGGAGGTGAAAAAAATACTCTAGCGTTGATGGTCAGTAGGAGAAAAAAAAGATTAGCTGTTGATGACCAGATGTCAGGCATTTTTTCTTCCACTGCCCATTAGGAGAAAAAATTAAACCACTATTTGTGGTCAACAGGAGGAAAATGCCCATCGTTAGTGTTCAGTGGAAGAAAAAATGATGAAAAACTGTCCATTATTGATCAGTGAGAGAAAATGCCTGACCTTAAGGCCTCATGCACACTGAGGCCGCGTACACATGGTCGATCCAAACCGATGAGAATGGTCCGACGGGCCATTTCCACCGGTTCACCGCTGAAGTGCCCTGATGGTCTGATGTGCGTACACACCATCGTTCCAAAAACCGATCAGGTCAGAACGCAGTGACGTCAAACACACGATGTGCTGAATAAAACAAAGTTCAATGCTTCCAAGCATGCGCAGGTTTTGAACCGATGCTTTCTGTACTAACCATCGGTTTGGCTTGATCGGGCAGCGGTCCATCGGTTCGATTTTAGAAGCATGTTATAAAATTTTGGACCGAAGGACAACAGACCGATGGGCCGTATACACGGTCGGATTTGACCAATGAATTTGACCGTTTTCATCGGTTTGGATCGACCGTGTGTACAAGGCCTTAGTGTTATAAAAATGCTAGTAGCTGTAAAACTTGTTTTGCAGCGTTTTTGCAGTAGCCTTTTTCAGCATTTTTTAGCTGCTGCGCCTTTTAGCTGTTTTTTTTTTTAGCAAAACTATACTCACAAAAGTTTATGCTTTAAAAATGCTGATAAACACAGAATAGCTGCGTTTTTCAGCTTTTATTAGTGCATATTTACAGCTGAAAAACTCCTCTTAAATCCCACTAGTTTTTTTTCAGCCAGAAAACGGCCCTGCCAAAAAACACTGATAACAGCCTATGGGGCAGATCCACAAAAGAATTTTAAATTTCAAATTTTAAATTTCCTGCGTCGTATCTTTGTTTTGTATCTTCAAAACAAGATACGACGGCATCTCGGGTCGATCCGACAGGCGTACGTCTTAGTACGCCGTCGGATCTAAGATGCAGGTGGCGTTTCCATTGAATTCCGCGTTGAGTATGCAAATTAGCTAGTTACGGCTTTCCACGAACGTACGTCCCGCCGGCGCATTTTTTTACGTCGTTTGCGTTCGGCTTTTTCCGGCATATAGTTAAAGCTACTGTTATGAGGCGTACTCAATGTTAAGTATGGCCGTCGTTCCTGCCTCGCATTTTGAATTTTTTACGTTGTTTGCGTAAGTCGTTCGTGAATAGGGATTTGTGTAGAATGACGTCACCGTCGTGAGCATTGGCTTGTTCAGGGTTAATTTCGAGCATGCGCACTGGGATACCCCCACGGACGGCGCATGCGCAGTTAAAAAAAAAAAAACGTTGTTTACGTCGGGTCACAATGTATTTAAATAAAACACACCCCCATCACAGAGATTTGAATGCCACGCCATTACGCCGCCAAAGATACACTATGCTGCCGTAACTTACGGAGCGGATTCTTTGTGGATTTGAAAAGAAAAAAAGTAAGTTACGGCGGCGTAGTGTATCTTAGATACGCTACGCCCGGCGGATAAATGCGCCGCTGTACGTGGATCTGCCTCTATGTGTGCATGGACACATATAATAACATGCTGGGGAGTTTACTGGCTACAGAAAAAAATGTCTGAAGCAAAAAACAGCAGCTGTAAAAAAAAACTGTGTGCATGAGGCTTATTAGTGGAAGAAATGCTCCAATGTCAAGGGTAAGAAAAATTACTATGCAGTCAGTTGAAGTAAAATTTGAAATGAACCCTCAAATTGTCCACAATACTACAAACATCAAAACTCTTTGAAAATGTTCTAATGATCTGATACTGTCATCTTTCTGCAATATCTCCATGCCAAATATTTTTATATTTATTAAGTAAAGAAGCAGTAACTAGAAAAATCCTCTGGCATACACACATAGCTAGAAAAATGGCAAAACAATACTGTGCTTGTGTATAAGAACTGGTAAAAGCAGCAACAATAAAATGTAAGATATGACACAATAAACAACAATGAAACGTAAATCATCCACTTAGTTGGAGGCTGCAGTAGTTGGATCGTTGGAGGCACTCCAATTCTTGGTCTATAGAGGACCGCAAGGTACCGAGGTAAAAAAAACTGCCGTTTCTCCAAATGCACCAATTTGGCTAAATCCTAACCGGGCACACATATTCACAGGATCTCAGATTCGTATGCCTGGACCAAACATGGTCTTAAAATAATCTCGCAAATAGTCTCACACCAGTCCTTAATTCCCCAATGTCAACTTTCCACTGTATATAATGTCCCCAATTACTATCATTTTTAGGTATCTGCAACTCTCCCATGCCTTTGCAGCACAATTTCCATGGTCCTCCTGCATGGTTGTCCAGTTGGGATTGGAATGGGTTCTCCGAATGCAGTGCAGTGAGAAGCCTGCTTCACACCTATACTCTCATCTAATTTTTGTGTCTGTACCATCCTTGGAGGGAATCCAGTCTTGGTGGCAGCGTGACATTCCTACTCTGGACAATAATGAATAGGATGACGTTGGGATTTCCCTTTTAAATCTTTGGTCTTCGTACGTGATCATCTTGTGCAATTTAAAATAGTTCACAGCATATTTTACGCCCCATAGGCTCCACATAATGAACACGGATGTCTCACCGGAGGGCTGGCCATGTGGTATCTCACCCGGGAACTTTGCACATATTTTCTGGCATTCTCACAGGGTCAATACATATTGGCAACAGGTTCTGGCTATGATTAATCTGGTTGCCTCTATTTCAATCTAGTCCTTGATGGAAATTTGTCTATTAGGACTGGTTGAAACTATTGTGCCGACTGTTGCTATAAGAACGTTGATTGGGCTACTCCTTTTCTATGCCAGGAAAAATATAGCTATGCCGGGGAAGAAACCCTTCTCCCCATCTCTGTTTTAATGGAAACGTCTAGTAAATGACAGTCTTCCCCTATACAAAGATACATGCATGAACAGGGGTTGTCCCACAAAATATGACAAGGTATTCTGACTCCGATTGTTGTGATAGCGATATATCCCTTGCTGAGACCTCTATGCCTGGCCTGTATAAGCAGATATACTCACTGCGGACAATCCTTGTCAGACAGCTGAACTCGTCAATACCGATTCATTCAAAAGAGGTGTTTATTCCTTAACTTCAGGGGTTACAGCAGATAACAGGAACAGCAGATGAATGGTGATAGTATTGTGCGGTCAAAAGATGATGCCTTTCCTACCCTGGGCAGAGTACATGAGTGTCCTTCTACATGTGGCTTGCTGGCTGAAGAGATGACACAGGAAGTACTCCACACAGGAAGCAGGGAGGGGCATACATACAGTGAAAATATGTGGTAACTCAAAGAATCACATAAACATGTGCATTGCAACAAAGGCCACTAGATGGCAGCATAGGATAACACATAGATTTAGCTATGAGAAAATAGTAGGCAAACCACACTATATAGACTCTAATCTATATAACAATGCTAATATTAACTGAGGCTATGCATCTCATATTCTATGCCCCTATTGGGGCAGCACACTCCCCGTCTGGCATGATAATGCCACTATTTACATAATACAACGGTAGTTATGCAAATAAACAACAGCGCAATTTGCTTGATGTCTTGAAAACCTGAAAGACATAATGGAGAACATGCATATAATACAACAACTATAATATAAGGCTTCAAGTTGTGACAACTAAAGTTCCAGATACTTCCTTCTCGAAGTCACAGGTAGGATCCAACAGCATACCCAAGTAAGTTCAGTCTCCAAATGGCAAGAGCAAAATGAGTTCCGTGATAGGTCTGATGAAAGTCTTTACAGTCCCTATAATCCAAAGGCCTGCAACTCTTATGGCTCCCTCTGTGAAGTGTCTACCTTGGTGTTTCACCCTTTCATGGTAGTGCCGTATGAGCAAAGTGGTGATGTGATGGCGAGCAGGTATAATGAGAGGATTCTGTTCTTGCTCACTGAACTTAGCCTTGTTTAGGCGTCCACCAACCCTTAACGTGCCATCATTGTCAATGAATGGGTTCAGGTTAGCAATTGGACTGTTTTTTGGAATGTCCCCCTTGTCACGGATACGTCTGATTTCTGAGCCAAAGACATCCTGTTGTACACTGCGTATTACGATCAGTTCAGCTTCAGCAATGTCTTTTGCAGAAAGAAGCTTTTGGCACATGTGCCAACCTTGACAGTGAGCATCTGTGAGCTTTGTGTGAAAGCAGTGTGCAATATGAACTAACCTTGCGGTGGTGCGTACCAGCCTTGTCCACTTGGAGAAACGTTCAAAGCGTTGACAGCCCAAGGCACATCTTTGTTCAGTTCTGGTGACAAGGGTTTTAACTTCAGGACGAACCTCTGGATCTTTGTCGGGTTCTAGAAGACTGAAGACGTCAGCCGTGGTTTCTTCTGGATCAGCCAACAAGAATTCAGGACCTGTTAACCAAGAAGAATTTACGAAGGCACTCGCAGACACTGGCCTGGTGCCATGATCTGCAGGATTAATTTCAGATGGAACATAATGCCATTGTTCAGGTTTAGATTATTTTCTTATTCTTTCTACACGGTTGCTGACATAGACATAGAAACGTTTAGTCTGGTTGTATATGTAGCCCAGAACAACCTTGCTGTCTGTGTAGAATTTGATGTCATCTATCTGAATGTCTAGCTCACGCAGTATGAAATCTGCAATCTCTACAGCTAGCACAGTCCCACAAAGTTCAAGCCTAGGAATTGTGTGTTCAGGCTTGGGTGCTAACTTAGCCTTCCCAAACAGAAACCCTACATGGGTTAGATTAGCTGAATCCCTTACCTTGAGGTAGGCAACAGCCGCTATGGCCTCAGTAGATGCATCTGAGAAGATGTGCAGCTCTTTCCTCCGACTGGTGGCAAGGGAAGTCGGAGTGTAGCAGCGTGGTATACGGATTCCATCTAAGGCATGTAACGACTGTTTCCAGGACTCCCACCTTGAAAGTTTGTCTATTGGTAGTGGGGCATCCCAATCTTTGCTAGTCTCTGAGAGCTGTCTAAGTATGGATTTACCTTGTATGGTGATGGGAGCCACAAATCCCATTGGATCGTATAGGCTGTTCACCACTGACAGAACTCCACGCCTGGTAAATGGTTTGTCTGCAGAGCTGACTTGAAAGCCGAAGCTGTCCTTTAATAAGTCCCACCGTAGGCCCAGACTTCTCTGCACAGGTGGCATGTCCATCCCCAGATTTAAGTCTTTAAACCCTGTGGCATGATCGCCAGGTTGAAAGGCTTTCATAACAGCAACACTGTTTGAGGCAATCTTGTGTAGTCTGAGGTTAGCCTCAGAAAGCATAACTTGTGTCCTTTGGAGCAGGTCTATGGCTTCTTCCGCTGTAGGTAAAGATTTAAGTCCATCGTCCACATAGAAATCTCTCTCGACGAAATGTCGAGCATCTGCGCCATACTCCTGTTCTCCATCAAGAGCAGTCCTTCGTAAACCGTATGTTGCGACGGCAGGTGAGGGGCTATTTCCGAAAACATGAACCTTCATGCGGTATTCAATCATCTCATTGTTCATGTTGTTGTCACGGTGCCACAGAAACCTTAGGAAGTTCCTATGGTCTTCTCGTACAATAAAGCAATGAAACATTTGTTCAATGTCCGCAGTTATGGCAACTGGCTCTCTTCTGAACCTCATGAGTACACCTACAAGGTTGTTGGTAAGGTTAGGACCAGTGAGAAGAATATCGTTCAGGGATACGCCCTGATGCTTGGCACTGGAGTCGAACACTACCCTAATTTGTTTTGGCTTACGTGGATGGTACACTCCGAAGAAGGGTAGGTACCAGCACTCATCGTGTATTTGAAGAGGTGGAGCTGGCTCAGCATGCTCATTGTCAAAGATCCTCTTCATAAAGGTAATGAAATGGTCCTTCATTTCAGGCCTGTTCTTTAATGTTCGTTGAAGTGAGTTGAATCTGGATAAAGCCTGTTCCCGATTGTTTGGCAGTTTGACCTTTGCAGCACGAAGAGGCAATGGTGCAACCCAGCTGTTAGACTCATCCTTGAAGAATTCTTTGTCCATTATTTTGATGAACTCTCTGTCTTCAACTGACAAGGCTATTTTGTTGTCGTCACTTGTGGTACAAAACACTGTGGTACCTAGGTTGTCATCACACAGGATAGGAGTGGCATCAGGTACTTGGATGATGTCAAGAGGCTTCTCCTTTATTTCATAATGGTGAGGGCACTCTTTGAAGTGGGATGCGCGTCCATTTCCTAACATGTAAGTTTTGAAGGAGTGGATCTCAGATGATGTACACATTCTATCCAAGCATACATCGCCCACTATTACCCAGCCTAGATCAAGTCTTTGTGCATAAGGGGCATCCTCAGGTCCATCACACTGCTCACGTACCTTATGTACTCTAAGAATGTCTCTTCCTAGCAAGACTAAGATTTCAGCATTCATGTCCATTGCGGGAATCTCATCAGCAAGGTGCCTTAAGTGAGGATGGTGATATGCAACCTCTGGAGTAGGAATCTCTTCTCTTTCGTCTGGTATCTGGTCACACTCGACTAATGTTGGTAGGAGTATGCCCTCTTTCCCTTCGATATGAGACACCATGAACCCATCGACCCTTCTGCCGAAAGTCTCTACGCGACCAGAACAGGTTCTGAGAGTATACGGTGTGGCATGACCCTCAATGCCAAAGATCTCAAAGAATTTAGGCTTGACCAGGGATCTGTTGCTCTGTTCATCTATTATGGCATACATCCTGGCAGCTTTTTCAGGTTGACCCTCTGGGTATACCTTAACAAGGCATATCTTGGCACAGCACTTGTGATCTAAACCTTCTCCACAGACTTCTGTGCATGAAGAAGAAACGTTCTCCTGGGCTAGAGCGTGGCTTCGTTGCTCCCCGCCATGATTTGAGAGAGGGGTGGAGGTAGGTAGCTGCTGTGGGCTGTCTGTAAGTGGAGTAGGATGCATAGCTGTCACATGTCTTTCGCTGCTGCATTCTGTGCACTTGATGACAACTTTACAGTCCTTGGCAAAATGACTATAAGAAGCACAGCACCTGTAACATACTCCAAGTTTCTGGAGAATCTCCCTGCGCTCTTGTAAAGTCTTTGCTCTCAGCTCTCGGCATTTCTTAAGAGGGTGAGGCTTCTTGTGAATAGGGCACTGACGATTAGGATCTTTATCACCCGAATTACTCTGGTATGCATGAGAGGATACGGGTGGTGAGATGTCTGTCCTTTTAACAGATATTGCTCTATGAAAGTCTCTGTGTTTAGCTGCTGTGTTGTCATACCTTGGAGATGGTGATGAAGCAGGCAAGTTGGGTTCACTGAAGCTGGGATCATTTCTCATCCAGGCTTGCTCACTGATGAACCTGCAAAAATATGAGAATGGAGGAAAGGATACGTTATAGTCTCTTTTGTACCTTGAGCCCTGCTGCGCCCATCTCTCCTGCAGGCCGTATGGCAGTTTAGACACCACTGGATTGACACCATGAGCAGTGTCCAGGAAGCTTAGACCAGGTAGACGTGGGTCTGTCTTTGCCAACTCTAACTCCATGAGGAGGTCACTTAGATCTTGGAGCTTGCGATAGTCTTTGTTCCCTATTTTTGGGAAGTTTTGCAGTCTCTTGAATAGAGCGCTTTCTATGGCTTCTGAGCTACCATAGGCTTGCTCAAGTCTTGCCCATGTGGCAACAAGACCTGCATCTGGGTGGTCAACATGTACTGTCCTCAGTCTTTTAACACGATTTGCAGATTCTGGCCCCAGCCACCTTATGAGCAAATCAAGTTCGTCCTTGCTATTAAGGTTGAAATTAGCAATAGCAGCCTTGAAGGTTGATCTCCAGGCCCTGTAGCTCTCTGGACAGTCATCAAACCTTGAGAGGCTGGTGATAATGAGCTCACGGCGTGCCATATAGCTGGCTAAGTCATTCAAGTCTGATCTCTCACTCTTTGGTGCCAAAGTAATCTGTGGAACCCCTTGGGTGTGAAAGTTCTCTGGTGAAGAAAGGTGAGGTTTACCAGGATGAAATGATGTTGCATGAGCGCTTAACTTTGGTGTAGTCTTTAAGGCTTCTGCTGGCTGTGGCTGGAGCTGCGGCTTGTCGCTGGAAGTCACCTTGTTGATGGCAGGAGTTGATGTGGTTTGCTGCGTAGATGCTCTGGCGTTGTGGACTTGAGGAGACTCAGGCATTTTGAGCTGGGAGGTCCCTGAGTTGAGAGTCAGAACAGTGTTGTTAGTAGGAGGTACAGGAGATGACTCTGTATCTTTGTAAACATTATGCTTTAGCACATAATCACTGGTGCGATCAATTGGATCTTCCAGTTCTGCTGGGATAAGACAGTCTGAATTAGTACTTTGACCCATTGCTTGTTCAAGGACTTTCAGCCTTGCTAGCGCACCTGCTTCCTCTTTCTCTATTTGCAGAATCTTTATTTGGGCTTCCATCTCTGCTTGGCGAGTTTTGCTCTGGGCTTCAAGAGCTTTGCTTTGGGCCTTCATCTCTGCTTCTTTCTTAGCAAGGGAGCTTTGCGCTTTTTTGGATTCAGCATCAGCGCGGGCCTCTATTAGCTTGTCGCTTAATGTTGAACTTCTGGAGCGAGAGGATCTAGAAGAACGTGCAGTGTGCTTGGTTGATGTTGATCTGTGAGATCTGGTCTCTTGCAGTTGAGCAATGCGGAGTTCTGCCTTACACTGAGCATTTTTCACTAAGAGATCCCTTTGTTGGTTCAATGCATCAGTCTTGGTCAGTTCTGCTGAAGAGTCCTCTATATTACAGTCTTGCAAGAAAGCAGTGTATTTTGCAGACAGCCGTTGGTAATGTTCATACGCAGCAGATAGGCGAACTATAGAATCTCCTAGTTCAGCCGGTTGATCATTAAAGTGTGGCAAAACTGACATGCAGTGTGAAGTTCTGTCCCAGAAGTCCGATAGCTTGCTGGAGAACTTATCTCTAGTGTATTCATAGTTTTCTCTGAGTTTCTGTATTGGTTTTATTGTACGCTTGGGTCTTACACTCTGTTCAGCAATATCTGCAGAGTCTGCTCCCTGTACGTCTGCGGGTTCAGAGGCATGATGAATCTGCGTTGGTTCAGCCGTAAAAGAGTGTTCAGAGCCTTGTCTAGACATTTCTCACGGTTTTGTAAAAAATGGTACTGTCTCTTTAAGAAGACGAACAGCAGCTTAGACAGGTGGGGTAACACAGTTCAATTAGAGAAACCGCTTTCAACATTCACATGAAGCGCAGTAAGCTTGTGCGACCATGTGCTTACACAAGATGGCGTCTGGCACTGAGCTTGATTGCAGATTAGGCACACACATATACCCAGCAGGCTGTAAGAATTCTATGCATCTTTTGACTATTCTGACTCCGATTGTTGTGATAGCGATATATCCCTTGCTGAGACCTCTATGCCTGGCCTGTATAAGCAGATATACTCACTGCGGACAATCCTTGTCAGACAGCTGAACTCGTCAATACCGATTCATTCAAAAGAGGTGTTTATTCCTTAACTTCAGGGGTTACAGCAGATAACAGGAACAGCAGATGAATGGTGATAGTATTGTGCGGTCAAAAGATGATGCCTTTCCTACCCTGGGCAGAGTACATGAGTGTCCTTCTACATGTGGCTTGCTGGCTGAAGAGATGACACAGGAAGTACTCCACACAGGAAGCAGGGAGGGGCATACATACAGTGAAAATATGTGGTAACTCAAAGAATCACATAAACATGTGCATTGCAACAAAGGCCACTAGATGGCAGCATAGGATAACACATAGATTTAGCTATGAGAAAATAGTAGGCAAACCACACTATATAGACTCTAATCTATATAACAATGCTAATATTAACTGAGGCTATGCATCTCATATTCTATGCCCCTATTGGGGCAGCACACAAGGTATGGCATACATTGTTAGCTGAATCCTTAACAGCTTAATTAATGCAATAAGTTATTATCCCTCTGTATAGATCTGTTGTTTTGGTTGATTCTAAATACCCTTCCTTGTGGTCATATTTACATTCGTGACTGTCGAAGGATACCTTGGGTTCTATAAATGATGGGCAACACCTAAATTTGGGGGCCATCCTCAGTCCCCTTTCACACATCCTGCTAAAAAGTTTTATATGACTGTAAGACGAGCCCTCTAGCAGTTGTTTTCTGTGTTTAGCACACTAAACCTTTTTTTGTTTGTGTGTGTATGTTTTATGTATAAACCTGCAATAAACAGATAGAAAAACAGATAAAGAAAAAAAACAACAATGAATTCTAAAATGACAAAAAGAGTCCAAACTGTGAAAACAAACTGTGAAAACAGTGACAAAAATAAAATTATACAGGGCAAAGTAGTGAATCGAGTGCTTGCTTTTATATGAAAAATCAAAACAAATCCTCCACCATGTGATGTCACCAACACTGAAGTTAGGATGTAACCTTACCACAACAGGTGGACCCTCTATTATGGAAGGTCAAAACCGCAATGAGATGTATCAGCTGTAGTGTGTCCCGGAAACCTGTAAAGCAGATGATGTCCCTCTCTTCAGCCGTCTGTCCTGCACTCAGTACAAATCATCCGGGCACCCTGCAATGCCACAAGGGCCTTGCTGTGGGGTACAGAAACGGGAGGTGTCAGGTGCACACCTGGGGCTCCTCACCACAACAACAACAACCGCCAACCCCACTGAGTGCACTCCACTTCCGGGAACTTTGAGGCATTGCATGGTGCCCGGATGATTCGTACTCAGTAGCATTAGCAGTCTTTAACCACTTACCCCCCGGACCATATTGCTGCCCAAAGACCAGAGACCTTTTTGCGATTCGGGACTGCGTCGCTTTAACAGACAATTGCGCGGTCGTGCGACGTGGCTCCCAAACAAAATTGGCGTCCTTTTTTTCCCACAAATAGAGCTTTCTTTTGGTGGTATTTGATCACCTCTGCGGTTTTTATTTTTTGCGCTATAAACAAAAATATAGCGTCAATTTTAAAAAAAATGAATATTTTTTACTTTTTGCCATAATAAATATCCCCCAAAAATATATAAAAAAAAAAAATTTTTTCTCAGTTTAGGCCGATACGTATTCTTCTATATATTTTTCGTAAAAAAAAATCGCAATAAGCGTTAATTGATTGGTTTGTGCAAAAGTTATAGCGTTTACAAAATAGGGGGTATTTTTATGGCATTTTTATTAATATTTTTTTTTACTAGTAATGGCGGCGATCAGCGATTTTTTTTTTCGGTACTGCGACATTATGGCGGACACTTCGGACACTTTTGACACATTTTTGGGACCATTGGCATTTTTATAGCGATCAGTGCTATAAAAATGCATTGGATTACTATAAAAATGCCACTGGCAGTGAAGGGGTTAACACTAGGGGGCGGGGAAGGGGTTAAGTATGCCTGGGTGTGTTCTTACTGTGGGGGGGGGGTGGACTCACTAGGGGAAACACTGATCCTCTGTTCATACATTGTATGAACAGAAGATCAGCATTTCCCCCGCTGACAGGACCGAGAGCTGTGTGTTTACACACACAGCTCCCGGTCCCCGCTCTTTAACGAGCGATCGCGTGTGCCCGGTGGCGATCACGCCCGCCGGGCACACGCACGGGAGTCGGGGGCGAGCGGGGGGCACGCACGCGCCACTAGTGGCGGCTCAAAGAGCCGCCGTATAGCTACGGGCTCTCGCCCAGGAGAGCCGACCTGCCGCCGTAGAATGACGGCGGCTGGTCGGCAAGCAGTTAAAACGTATTACCCATTGGAATGCACTGACCAATACCTTTATTTAGTATGCTCTTGAAGCACTTCCATTTTTCCAGTGTTCTTTGTTCCTAAGATTTTATCCCATTTAATATCTTCTGGGGAGGCAACATTTTTATTTTCTTTCCCCCTTCCCCCCCCCCCCCCATTTTTTTTCTTTCACTTTTGTAATATTAACAATTGCTTTTAGTCTGTTTTTTTTCCACCCTGCAGGTGACTTAGAAGGCTTTTTACTGTATGTTCAATGTAGTGCTCTATACAGTGTAGATCAGGGGTGGCCTACCAGTGGCCCGGGGGCCACATGTGGCCCGCGGAGCCCTCTGATGTGGCCCGCGACCTACTGCTCTGGAATAGCGGGTTGGCAAGCCCAGATCGCAGGTTGCCAATTTGCCATACCACAGCATCAGTGTTGTGAATGAAGCTGGTGGTAGAGGAAGAAAGCGGCTGCGGACCAGAGCCCCATAGGCTGATGTTTCCTCTACAGCGCCGGCTTTGCCACAGAGGGAGTCTATGGCAAAGTTCAGTTAACCTGCAGGATAGACACAGGTGCCCTACGCTGCACCCGCAGTGTGGGCAAACCGCAGCACATCAGTTGAAAGCAGTCTTAGGCCCTTTTCATATGATCAGCCTGACTAAATGGGACCCTCAATTCACCTCTACAGAGTGACAGATGTACATTTACGCTCGCCTACCTCCAATCCAAAAAACAGAAGGGAATTTGTCCCCTTCCATCTGGGCAGATCGGAGGGCCCATAGAGTAGCCATAATCTGTCATCCGCACGCCCCCGCTCATTGTGGCCCGCGACTGGTTACCAAGTTGCTTAAGTGGCCCTCGCTATTCAAAAGGTTGGGCACCCCTGGTGTAGATGATCCTTGATTGTTCTGTCGCCTACCAAAATAAAAAGAATTAGGGAAAAAAAATGTCAGAATGATAATGATTGATTTCCTGACACAATTCTCAGGGCGAAACCCATTTCTGCCGTTTAACCCAAATCCTGGGAGCATGCAGAGAGCTGAGAAACACACTGCAACCTCACCTTTCAGCATCCAGCCGTCAAAGAGGCCCAACCCTTTATTTCCTATAGCTTTATAAACATCATGACCTCACAAAACATATGCATTCACATTGGTCAACTCATATTATTCAGCCCCTTATTACACGCCCCCCTATGACGTCTGTTCTTTGTACACAGCACACATTCTCCTTGTAAGTCCACGTGTCATACAGTCATGAAAGTCAATTGTCAGCTCTGCAAGAGTTTCTTTCCAAAGTCATATAAGCTCATACGGAGTGAGTGAGTGAGGAGGAGGGGGAGGGGTGGTTTCCTCTTGCAAGTCCATATTTAGCATAAACAGAGCAATGAACAAGAAGGGGGGTTTTGGAGTGGTTTGGACGTGACGAGCTTGAGTAAAAATGACATCTGGATAGCTCTTTTGTCTTCTTTCAAAGTTTAAGATGTACTTGTAACTTTTTAAAACGTCATCTGTTTCTTCATGTAAGGACAACAACAATATTGTAGTACACACCCACACATAATAACTCCATGGGGCTGATTTACTATTATCAGTGCGTTGCGCTGGTTCATGGCTTAATTAGTACTCCGGGTGAAGCCTTAATTAGGCGCATGAACCAGCGTAGCAGCCGGCGCATTGCAAGTAATATGTAAAGCCGCTGCCGAACTCCCTATAGAAGTCTATGGGAGAAATCAAAAGTGTTAATTTTAAAGGCTAATATGCAAGTTTTGTCCTAAAAAGTGATTGGGAACCTGGGTCCTGCCCCAGGGGACATGTATCAATTCAAAAAAAAGTTTTAAAAACTGACGTTTTTTTAGGAGCAGTGAATTTAATAATGCTTAAAGTGAAACAATAAAAGTGAAATATTCCTTTAAATTTCATACCTGGGGGGGGGGGGGTGTAAAGTCAGCATGTGAAATAGCGCATTTTCCCGCACTTAGAACTGTCCCTGCACAAAATGACATTCTGAAGGAAAAAAAGGCATTTAAAATTCACACGCGGCTATAATGAATTGTCGGCTCCCGGCAATTCTAAAAGGATTCATTCATAAAAAATAAAAAAAATGCGTGGGGGTTCCCCCAAATTAAATTACCAGGCCCTTCAGGTCTGGAATTGATATTAACCACTTGCCCACCAGGTAAATTCTGGCACTTCTCTCCTTCATGTGAAAATCACAATTTTTTTGCTAGAAAATTTATCAGAACCCCCAAACATTATATATTTTTTTTAGCAGACATCCTAGGGAATAAAATGGCAGTCATTGCAATACTTTTTGTCACACCGTATTTGCGCAGCGGTCTTACAAGCGCACTTTTTTTGGATAAAAATCACTTTTTTGAATTAAAAAATAAGACAACAATACATTTTGCCCAATTTTTTTATATATTGTGAAAGATAATGTTACGCCGAGTAAAATGATACCCAACATGTCACGCTTAAAAATTGCGCCCGCTCGTGGCATGGCGTCAAACTTTTACCCTTAAAAATCTCGATAGGCGACGTTTAAAAAATTCTACAGGTTGCATTTTTTGAGTTGCAGAGTAGGTCTAGGGCTAGAATTATTGCTCTCACTCTAACGATCGCGGCGATACCTCACTTGTGTGGTTTGAATACCGTTTTCATATGCGGGCGCTACTCGCGTATGCGTTTGCTTCTGCGCGCGAGCTCGTCGGGACGGGGCGCTTTAAAAAATTTTTTGGGGGTTTTCTTATTTATTTTTATTTAGTTTTATAATTTTTTACACTGAAAAAAAAAAAAAAAAAATTGATCACTTTTATTCCTATTACAAGGAATGTAAACATCCCTTGTAATAGAAAAAAGCATGACAGGTCCTCTTAAATATGAGATCTGGGGTCAAAAAGACCTCAGATCTCATAATTAGACTTAAATGCAAAAAAAAAAATAAAAAAAAAAAAGTCATTTTTTCAAATGACAAAAAAAAAAATGTTTCTTTAAGAGGCTGGGCGGGACTGACGTTTTGACGTCACTTCCGCCCAGCAGAGCTATGAGGACGGGTGAAGGAGATTTCTCCTTCAGTCCCGTCCCCGCTCAGCTGCCGGACACTTTGGATCCCCTCCGCCGCTACCGACAGCTCCGGTAAGCGGCGGAGAGCGCGGGAGAGCGGCGGGAGGGGGGGGGCC
Source organism: Rana temporaria (assembly GCF_905171775.1). Classification (NCBI taxonomy): domain Eukaryota; kingdom Metazoa; phylum Chordata; class Amphibia; order Anura; family Ranidae; genus Rana; species Rana temporaria. The sequence goes on along the minus strand of NC_053494.1, from coordinate 87,377,307 downwards.
CCTCTCCCGCCACGGATAACGGCGATCTCGCGGCGAATCCGCCGCGGAGACCGCCGTTATCGTGTACACCACCGCCCCCTGAAAAGATGAATGTCTCGGTTGTGGCAGCAGCTGCTGCCGTTATCGAGATATTCAACTTTAAAAAGGAGGACGTCTTTTTGACATGGGGCGGTGGTCAAGAGGTTAAGGGGAAACCCGCCGTAAAAAAAAAAAAAATGACGTGAGGTTCCCCCCAAATATCCATGCCAGGCCCTTCAGGTCTGGTATGGATTTTAAGGGGAACGCCACCCCAAATTAAAAAAAATGGCGTGGAGTCCCCCCAAAAATCCACACCAGACCCTTATCCGAGCACGTTAACCGGTCTGGCCGCAGAAAAGAGGGGGGGACGCAGCGCTTGAAATTGAATTTCCCGCCGTGTGCCACTCCTGGGACCCCGCCCCCCTCTGACGCCACAAGTAAACTCATTAGAAAGTCATGTGCGTCAGAGGGGGGCAGGGTCACAGAGCACCACACGGCGGGGGAATTCAATTTCAAGCACGCCGTCCGGAGAAGAAGAAGCCGTGCAAGATGCAGACGAGCTTCCAATTGAAGTTCCCGCCGTGTGACGTTCATGTGACCCCGCCCCCCTCTGATGCACATATACCACACGCGGACTTTCATATGAGTTTACCTGTGGCGTCAGAGGGGGGCGGGTCATAGGAGCGGCACACGGCGGCGAATTCAATTTCAAGCGCAGCGTCCAGAAGAACAAGAAGATGTGGACGAGAAGGCCGACGGAAGGAGAAGAAGATGGAAGAAGACGCCGGTCAAGATGTGGATGAGAAGGCCGACGGAAGGAGAAGAAGATGGGAAAGGACGTCGGGCAAGATGAGACGAGAAGTCCCAGGAAAGAAGCAGAGGAAGATGGAGGAAGAAACCCGAATGAAAGAAGAAGATGAACCGCGGAAAGAAGATATTAATAAAAGATTTGTCAAAAACCGGCTACTGTCATTTTTAACACTTTTGACACTTTTTTTGGTGAAATGGTAGAGGTACAATGTACCCCATTGTCATTTCACACAGGGGGGGGCAGGATCTGGGGGTCCCCTTTGTTAAAGGGGTCTTTCAGATTCTGATAGGCCCCCCGCCCGCAGACCCCCACAACCACCGGGCAAGGGTTGTGGGGATGAGGCCCTTGTCCCCATCAACATGGGGACATCCTCCCCATGTTGAGGGCATGTGGCCTGGTACGGTTCAGGAGAGGGGGGCCGCACTCTGTCCCCCCCTCTTTACTGCAGCCGGCCAGGTTAACGTGCTCGGATAAGGGTCTGGTGTGGATTTTTGGGGGGACTCCACGCCATTTTTTTTGTAAATTTGGGGTGGAGTTCCCCTTAAAATCCACACCATACCTGAAGTTCCTGGTGTGGATATTTGGGGGGACCCATGTCATTGTTTTTGTTTTTGGACGGCAGGGTTCCCCTTAATATCCATACCAGACCTGAAGGGCCTGGTAATTGAATTTGGGGGGACCCCCACGTTTTTTTTTTTAGTTTTAATGAGCAATGACTGTATTCTTTATAGCCATGAGTACTTTTAAATTACTTTTTTTGTCACTTCAGAAATTACATCCTGTACAGGGACAGTTCTAAGCACGGGAAACATGCGCTTCACAGGCATGTTATACCCCCCCCCTGTATGAAATTTAAAGGAATATTTCACTTTTATTATTTCACTTTAACCACTTTCATACTGCGCCTATTCTGGCACTTCTCTCCTTCATGTAAAAATTATATTTAGTTCCTGGGAAATTACTCAGGACCCCCAAACATTATATATATTTTTTTTAGCAGACACCCTAGGGAATAAAGTGGCGGTCATTTTTTATTTGATTTCCAACGGTATTTGCGCAATAAGTTTTATAACGCCTTTTTTTTTTGGCCCAAATAATGAATAAAAAAATAACAAAGCAGTAAAGTTAGCCCAATTTTTAGGGATAATGTGAAAGATGATGTTACACCGAGTAAATAGATACCTAACTTGTCACGCTTTAATATTGCACACACTCATGGAATGGCGCCAAACTTCGGGACTTAAAAATATCCATAGGCGATGCTTGATTTTTTATTACAGGTTACCAGTTCTAAGTTACAGAGGAGGTCTAGGGCTAGAATTAGTTCTCTCGCTCTAACGCACGCGTCAATACCTCACATGTGTGGTTTGAATGGTGTTTACATATGTGGGCGGGACTTACATGCATGTTCGCTTCTGAGTGTGAGCTACTAGGGACAGGGGCGTTTTAATTTTTTTTTCTTTTTTACCTAATATTTATCTTTTTGCACTTTTTTGTCCCTTTTTTTATTTTGGATCACTTTTATTCCTATTACAAGGAATGTAAACATCCCTTGTAATAATACTAGTGTGTGACAGGTCCTCTTTATGGAGAGAGGCGGGATCAATAAGACCCCACATCTATCCTCCAGGCTGGAAAGCATGAGATCGGAAAAAAAAACACTGATCTCATCCTTTCAGCCGCGATCATGTTCGTTCAGCACAGTGGTGTAGTGGATAGTTCTTTCACTATCAGAAAAAAGGGTCGCTGGTTCGAATCCCGCCCGTGACACCATCTGCCTGGAGTTTGCATGTTCTCCCTGTGCCTGTGTGGGTTTCCTCCCACAATATAAAAACATGCTGTAAATCGGATCCTGTCTAAATAAGCCCTAATATGCAGTAGTATATTTAGGTTTTGTGCTGCCCTAGGCCTGACTAAACTTCTGCACCTCCTAATAGAAAAATGACCCAACCCTTCCTGTCAAGGCCACACCCTGTTTTTTTAGGACACGCCCAGAATTTTTCAGGGGGGGGACACACACTAGTTCTAGGGGGGAGGGGGGCACTGGATTCCCTTCATTTGCATAGTTTTTCTCTCACTTCCTGTTTGGCTATGGGGCAGGAAGTGAAGGCAAATCTCCCCAATTGGACAGGGATGGTCCAAAATAAACTGACAGGGGCTATAACCCTCCCTCCCTCCAAAATGAAAGAAAAAAAGTGTTGATTATAGTTCTACTTTAAGCACACATTTCTGAAAATTTTATTGAGAGGACTAAGAAAATATAACCATGCCAATAGGCCAGGATACAGTGTTGCTAATATGTATGAATGTGTGTGTTAGGGCCCCCCACAAACACCACCCAATGTTAAAGAAAAATTATTAATTTGCAAATAAGTATCATCTGCTCATTTTTTGGGGATGTTTGCACCCCTGATAGTGACAACATTTGTGAGGTGTCTTCACCCTTTCTAATTCATTCACTTTCTGTCACATAGCCAAACAGGAAGTAAGGGTAAAACCTTACTAATATATTTTCTTGGGGACACAGATCAATCTAAATAATTTCCCATTATGTAAATTGCACTCTAGCATTTTGCTGTGTACACCCCAAATTATTAGGGATCTTGGACTTTGGGGTCCATTTACTAAAGGCAAATCCACTTTGCACTACAAGTGGACAAGCAAGGAAGAAAACAAAAAAACGTTGCTTCTACAGGATTGGATGTTAAAACCATCAGTGCTTCCTCTCTGATTTTCAGCGACTACGCTTGTACTGCAGAGTGGCTTTGCCTTTACTAAACCCCAAATTAACTAATCATTTGGGGTGTACACAGCAGTGCTGGAGTGCAATTTGCTTAATGGGGACACTAGTTAGATTGACCTGTGTCCCCAAGAAAAGACATTGGTAGGGTTTTAACCTCACTTCCTGGTCAGCTATGTGACAGGAAGTGAAGCCAATTTTAAGAAAAGGGACACAAAGCTCAACCAAAAAAAACAAAAGCAGGGGTTCTAACACTCACTTGACTTCCCTCAAACACCCACAATTCGAATAGGATTGCCTTGCGCTAGATTCAAGCACAGTGCTGTAAATCAGCACTTCAAGCCTGTCCGCCAACACCCCCCCCCCAACAGGCCATGTTTGCAGGTTTTCTTTCATCTTGCACATGTGCTTTAAAAGACAGTCTGGACAGCAATTCTTGATAAGATAAATCCACAAAACATGTCCTGTCGGGGGTACTTGAGGACCACTGCAGTAAAAAGGAAATACTTACCGCTCTGTCTTTTGTTTCCTGGTGAATAAACATGGAAGCGAACATTTCATGCGTGCACACCAGGAAAGAAGCTTACAGACAAAAATCACACCTGATTGTTTAGGCCCAAACTATTGCAGCTGCAGCTGACAAAATCTGTAGCATGAAAAAGTAACAAAAAACAAACAAACTTCAAAATTTGAAAGTAATTTTATTGGTCAACAAAACAAGGAAAGCAAAACAAAAAAAATAAACATAAAAACACAAACAAACAAATATAAAAACTAAAAATATACATTTGAGACAATAAACAGCAACAAACACACACCTCTTTCAGGGCAGCTGACAACTGCTATAAACACGCTTTATATAACATATGTGCTGATCAAGCAATTGAAAACACATGGAGAAAGTTCAGTCTCTCTCTTCATTGGGTGCATGCTCAGAGACATCCAAGTGATTTTCAGCCACGAAAAGCAACATCAAAATTTCTAAGTCCCGGAGCATGCTCAGTTCTGCAGACATGCAGAAACATAATCAAAGCTGCAATCGTGGCTGAAAGGATGAGATCTGTGTATTTTTTCCCCTGAACTCATGCTTTCCAGCCTGAAGGGGAGGTCTTATTGAATTATTACGTAAAAAAAAATAATAATAATTAAAAGGCCCCTGTCCCGGCCTGCCCCATACCATACGCTCCCCCACATCTGCTACCCCTTTTGAGAAGCTCTCTATGTCCTCTTCCCCTGTCCCCCATGCTATATCTGTACTTTATGGTCTATTGCAGGACCGGAGTTCTCGTGGGAGACCTGCTTACATCCGGGAGTGGGAGAGAGATTTGCAGCATACGTTTACTGATAACCAGCTCAGCCAGTTGTACCGTCTCACACATTCTAGCTCAGTTGACACGAAAATGCAGGAAAACGGGTATAAGGTTTTGACCAGATGGTACAGGGTGCCCACTAGACTTAAGCAGATTTACCTCAGATACCTGTTGGCGGGACTGCGGTCAGAGGGGCACTTTTCTACACATCTGGTGGGAATGCCCTAAGTTGCGCTCATTTTGGCTGGATATTAGGTCTCAAGTCAATTCCATCCTTGACGTAGACCTGCCAGACTCCCCGATGAATTTCCTCCTGCATGTTCCCGCCGTCCCCCTTGGCCTGTACCAGAAATCAGTGCTACCGCACCTTTTGACTGCGGCTAGGAGATTGATTCCTATTTTTTGGAAAACCAGCCGGGTCCCGTCCCGTTTGGACTGGATTCGGATGGTGAACAATGTCAGGTCGGCGGAGGAGTGGATGGCGAGGCATAGGGACGAATACGACAAATGGTATGGGATCTGGGCTACCTGGATGCACTATGTGGGGGAGGGGGAGGGAGACACAGCTATACCTGTCACGCTTTAATTCCAAGAAAAATGAAAATAGATAAAAATATGAATATTAATTCCAGGTAGATGAGGGACGGTGACTGGGTCTGTTTCCCTTTTCCCTCTCTTCCCTCCCTCTAATCTTCCTCATGAAACCACTGTGCATGTGACCATATCTGCTGATGGACTGTTTTGATGCCTATGGGTACGTCCTCTTTTTAATTTTTTTTTGTTCTTGTTTCCTGATTCTTATTATGTTCCTGTTTTTACTTGCCTGCCTGACCAAGATGATCTACCTTTTCTTTTATGGTCCCTTGCACATGGCGGACTATTTGGGGACAACTTCAAGTTGTTTTGGTTCATATGTTTACTTAACCTTGCAAGTGTAACCTTCGTCCTTATTACTTAGTCTGCGAGGTGTTCAACTGGGCCCTCGGTTCCTTAGTAATTTCTGATTGTATGGTTGGACGGCATTGTATGCTCCCTCTCCGTCCTTTTATATTTTTCTTTTTTTGCTTTACTGTTGTATAATGGAAAAAAAATTTCTTTATGAATAAATAAAGATTATATATAAAAAAAAAGGCCCCTGTCCCTAGTAGCTCGCACTCAGAAGCAAAACACGCATGTAAGTCCCGCCCACATCTATAAACACCATTCAAACCACACATGTGCGGTATTGACGTGTGCGTTAGAGCAAGAGCAATACTTTTAGCACTAGACCTCCTCTGTAGATTTTAAAGTCCTGAAGTTTGGCGCCATTCCATGAGTGTGTGTGCAATATTAAAGCGTGACAAGTTAGGTTTCTATTTACTCTGTGTAACATCATCTTTCACATTATCACAACAAATTGGGCTAACTTTACTGTTTTGTTATTTTTGAACCACTTGAGCCCCAGACCATATTTCTGGTCAATGACCGGGGCCAGTTTTTGCGATTCGGCACTGCGTCGCTTTAACTGACAATTGCGCGGTCGTGCGACGTGGCTCCCAAACAAAATTGGCGACCTTTTTTTTCCCACAAAGAGAGCTTTCTTATGGTGGTATTTGATCACCTCTGCGTTTTTTTTTTTTTTTTGAGCTATAAACAAAAATAGAGCAACAATTTTAAAAAATAGAGAATATTTTTGACTTTTTGCTATAATAAATATCGTCCAAAACAATATATAAAAAAAACATTTTTTTCCCTCAGTTTAGGCCGATACGTATTCTTCTACATCTTTTTGGTTCCAAAAAAATTGCAAAAAGCGTTTATTGATTGGTTTGCACAAAAGTTATAGCGTCTACAAAATAGGGGTTATTTTTATGGCATTTTTATTAATCTTTTTTTTTTACTAGCAATGGCGGCGATCAGCGATTTTTATCGGACATTATGGCAGACACATCGGACATTTTTTGGGACCATTGGCATTTTTATAGCGATCAGTGCTATAAAAATGCATTGCTTACTATAAAAATGCCACTGACAGGGAAGGGGTTAACACTACCGTGTTTCCCCGAAAAAGACAAAAAACCCAGTAGGGCTTATTTTCACGGTAGGGCTTGTCGTGTACTGTCTTCTCTCCCCATCTCCTGGAACGGAGTTAAAAGTGCCTGTAAAATCATAAAATGGAGTGAAGACCTGTTTCCTGAGCTCCTGTGTTCCAGAGATCCAGCCACCAGGACCAGCCTCCAGCCCCAGCCCCTGGCCCCAGAAGAGGGGAGGGATGGCCTCCCTCAGCCCAGGAGAGGGACCTGCCTCCGGCCTTCGGAAGAACCAGCAGCACCTGCCCTCCAGCCAGAGCACCACCACCATCAGCAGGAAGGACCGTCTCTTCCTAGGGACCCAGGAAGGACTTTCTGATTGGACCGCTCCCCAACCAGGTGAGACGGAGGCTAAAGCTAGGAAGAGGCGGGATAAGATCAAATCCCTGCTGGTGAGGATATCCCAGGCCTGCGTGTAAAAAATGACAACTCTCGCAGGACTGAGGAGCAAGAGGGACAGGTGCTCCAGTAGCAAGAGGTCGGAGTACAGGGGGTCCATCAACACCCTGAGGCTAGAGGTGAAGGAGATATGGGGGTATTTGGAAGGTTTTTTTGAACTTGGGGCTGGAGAGGTGAGCTTCCTAGAGGAGCTCGGGAAGACCCTCCAGCAGGCAAGCAAGGAAGGAAGCCAGGCGGTGAGAAGGAGCAGGCGGTCAGGGTCCCAACCCTCCCAGAAGCTGGGGAAGCCAGAGGAGCCTGGGACTAGTGTGGGGGGGGGTGTAAGCTCCGGTGGTGTGGGGCCCAGTAAGACCATAAAACCTGGGTCGGGCTCCCAGTCCGTGGAAGGGACTGGGGGTGTGGCTAACCTCGAGGGGCCCAATGATCCAGGAGGTCGCCGGGCCGAAGCACCACTGGGGGGAACCCCCCGGCGTTTGCAGGTCATCGTGCCCAGGCTCCCAGGTGACCATGCTGCGGTAGCCCCCCGCCATGTAGAGACCCCCATGACTGTTAGAATATTATTTCAAATTCATAATTCGGCAATTCATAATTTATGGCAAGCTTGCAAAACATATTTTGATTTATGATTAATCATAGTAATTAGGTATGAATGAATGACCTTGATCAATTGATATGACATCATTCTTCTATCCAAAACTGAGCATTACGGATAGCCAATTTGAGAATGACATATAAGGAATCCTGGTGTAGGGTGACAAGAATAGATTCAGAATAGATCTGTATTTACGTAGTGATATCAATAATATACTAGTTCATATCTATTGTTAAGCTAGTTTAGTAAAAATCGTATTTATACTAGTATGTATTGGTATATAGTTACTTAATGAAGTTATAGCTTTATAGCTGATAATATAGGTTTTATGACATTGCATCATCTGCACACCACTCAGTATATTCTAACTATAGAGTGTCACATGTGTGCCTGTCAATCAAACTCCATACGACACTCGTATGTGCTAAAACCTTTCCTTGGTATAACATATTGCTGAACATAGCAGATATTAATGTTTGCCATACAAGGGTCTAAGTCTGGACCGTATGAGGTCATGACGTTCACTTGTAACATATATTTAAGCTTTGCTTTAAAGAGGGCTGAACACATTTGCACCACACACTTACATGACACACTGATACTCACTCACATTTACATCACACTTAAACTAAGACACACTCATTCACACCCTCTTTGAAAGACAACACTGACATACTGACATATTGACTAGGAGAACAGCTGAAGCCAGAAGTCAAACGTCATTTCCTGTTTCTTCCTGCATCACTTTGGAAAATCTCAGAAGACAACATGGCCTGAGGCTGCACACATGCTTTCATAAGCTTGCTACAACACTATCGATCCAATTCCAGATATTTTCATCTACGCTAAACTGAACTTTATACTATTTTTCATTGTGTTTATGATGCCACCTGTGTGACAATAAACTCACACGTTATTTTCAAATCAACCTGACTATGAATGATCTTCATTCAGATACGCCCTTGAAGCTACAAGAATATTAGTTATTAATTTTACATTCTTACAATGACCCACCAACAAGCAGTCGAGGTTGCTCCTGCTACTCTTAAACAACAAGGAGAGGGGTTGAAGCATGGTGGGAGTGTGCAAGTAAGACCAAAATCAGGGAAGACCATACAATGCAGCATGGTCAAGATGGCGCCGGCTGAGGGAGGGGGAGTGGCTGAGGCCACATTCCCCAGTAGGGACCAGCCCCTTTTCAGGGAAGGGGGATGTGGCCAGCCTCCATCCAGCATTCTGGGATCGGAAGTGGCCGCCCGAGTACCGGAAGTGAACCCCCGCGAACCGGAAGTGCTACCCCCGCGACCGGAAGTGCTCCCCCCAAACCCCCCCCCGCCCCCGCGACCGGAAGTGACTTCCAGTGAATTTTCGGCTGGTGTCACCAGCACGGGAGTGGACCTGGGGGGTGATGGGCCGGGGGTGCAGGGGTGCCCAGTCCCGGTTATTGCAGCAAGCACCTCTAGGCACCCCCGGCAGGACGGTATGGACGGTAAGCTGCCTACCCCCCAGGTCCCTATGGACACCAGCCCTGAAGGACTTCCAGCGGCACAGGCAGGGTGGGGGGATTGTCAGGTGGGGCCCCTCCCGGAGGACAGTGCTGCATATGTTTTTATCCGTCAGCTGGAGGGGTCCCAGGGGGGCATCCCCCCAGAGACAAGTGTGCGGGTTGAGTCCCAAGGGGCTGGTGAGGTCGCAGAGGGGTCTGGGTGGGGGAGTTTGGTGGGGGAGGTACCCCCCTCTGCTGTGGCCCCAGGGGGGGAGGGGCCTGTAGTCAGACCAAGGGTGGTGGGTCAGGGTGGTCAGGGTAGTTCAGCAGGGGTGGGTGCAACACCACCGGCAAGGATGGGGCCCCCCCGTCCCCCCCACTACTGGGGGTGCTGAGGGGGGTGGCCTGCTTCCGGAGAACATCTTTCGGGGGGTCTCCGGAGGCCAACTTATTGTCTGCCCTGAAGGGGGGTCGCTCTTTCGCCCTGGTGGTGGGCTCTCGTGCCCCTCTGGACCACCTGTACAGCCGGTTTGGCGCCCCCAAATTTCTGCACCCCCCTGCTGACCAGGAGAGGACAGGTGGTCCAGAGAGGAGGCGTAGGAATGTTGTCCAGCTTCGGTACGAGGGTCCGGACCCCTGCCCCGCCCGAGGTGAGGTGGTAGGCCTGGTACTCTCCTTGGGTTTTGGGGTTGGTGACCTTTTTGCTGTCATCCATCCCACCAACACACGGGAGTTTGATATAAGTTTTGTCACTCCTGTGTGTATGGAACGCTTCATCACCAGCTTTGGGCTGGTGAGGGGCGTTGACCCTTGGAAGAAGTACCGGCTCATTCCCATCTCCAGGCAGGAGGAGGTTAAGAACATCACCATCCTGGTGAGGAATGAGTCGCTCCCTCCAGAGGACATTGCCACCTGGCTCGGGAGGTACGGGCAATTGCAAACCCCCCTGAGAAAGAACCTTGATGAGCGCGGGGTTTGGACTGGGGCTTGGTTGACCAGGATCCGGCTCAAGAGGGAGGGCAACAGTGTTGCCCACCTCCCTGGCAGTGCCTTCCTGGGCAGAGACCGGATCCTGGCCTTCTACCCGGGCCAGCCCCGCCGCTGCTTTAAGTGTGGCAGCCCGACCCACATGAGTTCGGACTGTACGGTGGTCAGATGTAGCCGGTGCCTTGAGTTTGGCCACCAGTCCGACTCATGTGGGAAGATCTGTTGCAACCTTTGTGGTGAGATGGGGCACCCATTCAGTAGGTGCCCCAAAGCATATCGGGGTTCTTTCTCAGGGGGGGACCTCCCGGGCCGGGAGCGGCCGAAGCCCCCCCCGGCAAGTGATGGCCGGGGGGGTGGGGATCCTGGGGCCCCTAATGCCCCTCCAGAGGGACCAACAGGCCCACAGCCTCAAAGAAGGTGGAGCAGGCGTGGGCGAGGGGCTCCCCCCCGGGAGATACGGGCTCAGTTGGCCAGGAGGCTCCCGATCCTCCAGAAGGCGAAGCTGGTGGGGAGGAGTCGGGGAGGCCTGAGGGTCCAGGGCCCCGGCTTTCCCCTCCTTTTGTTGCAGGGCCGATCCCCATCCCCCTTCCCGATCCCCCTCCTAAACCTGTTCCATGCCTTCCTCGTACCCCCCCCTCGTCCCCCCCTCCCAAGTCCCGTCCCCCCCTCCCCCTTCTTCTTCTCCCAAGTCTGATCCCCTTCCTGTCCCCCCCCTGTCTCTGGCCCCCCTCTTGCCTCTCCCATCCCCCCCCTTCTGGACCCAGGGTCTCCTCAGGCCTTGTGGCCATGGAGACGGAGGCTGCTCGAGCCTCATCTAAGAGGGAAATCTCGAGCAGCGGGTCCGAGGAGGGGGGTGGCATAGTCACCTCGGAGAGATGGCAGGAGTGGGAGCAGGTGAGACGCAGGAAGAGGGGGAAGGCTGCAAAATCTGGGGGCAGGAAGTCCCCTGTGAAGGGTGGGGTTCCCCCAGGGGCACGAAGTGGGGTGTCCCTGGGGAACCCGTTTGGTATCCTCTCCTCCTCCTCGGATTCCGAGGAGGAGGGAGTGTATATATGTAAATATGTTTTGGTGTTTGTAGTATGAAGGAGAACGTGACCCTTTCAATCATTTTGATGGCGGTACCCTCTCCAATACGGCTTGCGACCATTAATGTCGCAAGTATTCGTTCTACAGGAGCTCGCTTTATGGCCTTTGATTTTCTCAGCCGTGTTGAAGCTGACATTTTGTTTTTGCAAGAGACCTGGCTGGCATCTGTGGCAGAGATGCATCTAGCAAAGAGGGAGTGGAGGTGTGGGCCCTCCCTCTGGTCTCTTGCAGCCGAGCCTTGTAGTGGAGTTGCAATGCTTTTTAAAACTGGTTCGGTGGCTTGCCGGCGAGTGATTGAAGTGGAGATTGGTAGATGTCTGGTGGTGGACGCCGTCGTGAGGGGGCAATTCCTCCGGCTCATTAATTCTTAAGGGCCTCAAACTAAGAGGGAGAGGAAGAGCCTCCTTACGGCGGTTAAGCCTTATCTTTTTACATCCCAGCAGGTGATCTTTGGTGGTGACTTCAATATGATCACTAGGCCCAAAGACCGGGCAGGTGCCGCCAACCCTCTGGGATATGATAGTACTTTTTTGAATAGCGTAGTGAGGGAGGCCGGGTTGGTGGATGTGCACGTTTGTCACCTCCCCAACCTCACTGGTTTCACATTTGCCCGAGGTAGTTCTAAGAGTAGATTAGATAGGTTTTTTTAAAGGAGGACTCTGCTTGCTCGGCTCCAGAGCTGTAGTCGGTGGAGTTCTCCGATCACTGTATGGTATCTGTGACCCTGAATGTCGCCGACACTCCTCAGAAAGGGAGGGGTTTGTGGCGCCTGAATGGGTCGCTACTGGAGGATCCTGAGGTTAGGGAAGCCTATGAGGGTTTCTTCCTGGACCAGACCTCGCTCCTTGAGGGCAACTGCTCCCGCCTTGAGTGGTGGGAAGTAGTTAAAAAGAGGTCTGGCGACTTTTTCCGGGAAATCTCTGTGTACAGGGCAGCTTCCAAGTACCAAGCCTACCAGAGACTACGCAGGCAGCTTGACCGCCTGGTGTCCTCTGGGGGCTCTCGGGAACAGATATCCGGTCTGAAGGCGCAGATGAAGGAGTGTCAGTACGACCGTCTCGCCTCCCTGGTTTTTGAGAGGGATTATGGGAAGTTTATCTCTCCTGATCCCTACAAGAGCTGTGGTGAGGCGGCGAGTTCGAAGGTCGTACACGGCCTGAAGGATGCCTCGGGATCTCTGGTCCGGTCCAGATCTGGGATCCTGGGTGTCGTCAGAGACCACTTTTCGGACCTCCTGAAGAAGCAGTCTCTAGACATGGAGAAAGTCAGGATATTCCTTGATGAGACCCCGCTGGAAGTGGGGTCTGACCTCCCTGACTCTCTGACAGAAGAGATCTCGGTAGCTGAAGTCGAGCAGGCTATCAGCTCTCTAGCTTCTAAAAAGTCGCCTGGGCCCGATGGACTCACGGCCGAGTTCTACAAAACCTTTAAGAGCCTCTTGGCTCCTCATCTGAGGGACGTGTTTAGTGAATGTTTGGCCTATGGCCTGCTGCCTCCCTCAATGAGAAGGTCAGCTCTGATCCTTCTGTCAAAGGGGAAAGATCCGTCTGTGGTGGAGAATTGGCGTCCGATCGCCCTTCTTACCACAGATAGGAAGATACTGGCAAAGATCTTGTTTACACGTCTGTCTGCTTTGGCGGGCAGGATGCTGTCTCCCTCCCGGCACTGCACAATTCCTGGCCGGGGCACTTTTGGTGCCGTCCTGAACGTCCGGGAGGCTGTGGAAAGGTGTAGGGCTGATGGCAGCGAGCGGTATCTGCTTGCACTGGATCAGGCTAAGGCGTTTGATCGGGTGAACCATGAGTACCTTTGGCTGCTTCTGAGGAGATACGGTCTGCCTGATCAATTTGTTGATTGGCTACAGGTATTGTATAGGGGAGCTGAGAGCTTCCCTCTTGTCAACGGTTGGGTGGGTCGGGCCTTTGCTGTAGACTCTGGCGTCCGGCAGGGCTGCCCGTTGAGCCCCCTCCTGTACGTCTTTGCGGTTGACCCCTTCGTAAGGAGGCTAGACTGCGAGCGTCTGGGGGGGATTCCTGTGGGACCTGTCGGGGGTCCGGTTTCGTCAGTGAGGGTCGTGGCCTACGCGGATGACGTCTCGGTGGTGGTATCTGGTCGTGAGGAGGCCCATTATGTGGAATCCCAGATCGGGTGCTACTCTGAGGCGTCAGGTTCGCTGGTCAATTGGGACAAGAGTGAAGTTTTCTGGATGGGGAAGGAGGGGGGAGCAGTTCCCCCTTCCGGACGTGTTCCCCACACCCGTACCAGAGATTCGAGTACTTGGCATTCATTTCGGCCCGGGTGATTATCCCAAGCTAAATTGGGAGCGCAGGCTGGTGAGTGCCACTCGGAAGGTGAAGGCCTGGAGAGGTTGGAAACTTTCCCTGAGGGAAAGGGTATGCTTGGTCAAGACGTACTTATTGCCTGAGTTTCTCTTTGTGAGCTACGTGTGTCTTTTGCCAGCATCTCTCTATGCTCGGGTCTATGGTCTGTTCTTCCTGCTGTTGTGGGGAAACAGACTGAACCTGATCAAGAGGGAGGTCACAAACCGCCAGCGAAGGCAAGGAGGGTTGGACATGGTCAACCCAGTGGTGTTCTTCATCATCATTTTTGTAAAGTAATGCCCCTGGCATTGAAGGTACTGAGGCAGTGGCGGATAACTGCCCTTGAGGTGGGCTCTCTGGGTTGGCGTGAGCTGTACCCGAGGGTCATGGCCTCGGACATTTTGAAGCCCCTGTTTTTAAGGGACTGTCCTGAGAGGGTCCTCACGGAGGGGTTAGCCCTCTTGAATTCTTCCAGAATTCCGAATAAATTTTAGGATTTGCATGGAGGTCGTTCCATGGACGACTGTACGTCTGTGCAAATCTCAAGTATCTGAACCTAGGGGACAGGGGCTGTACCCGACGGGAATGTGGAGGGACATTGGAGACCATGGACCATTTTCTGGTCCAATGTCCCTTCAACATGGAGGTTCTTATGGGGGTAGGGGGTGCCATTCCGGCCCTGACCTATGCTGAGCGAGTGTATGGTGACTTCGGGTCCGCAGGGGTTTTGAGTTATCGTCACTTTATTTAGTCAGCGTAGTTGTGCTTTACTACACTTGGCACGCTTGGTGTCTGTGCATGAGGTGGTGGGCGATATCTTTCGGGAGTTGGTGAAGGTGCGGGATCTGGAAAGGAGCAGGGTCGGGCCTGAGAGGTGTGCCCATTTATGGAGGGGGTTCCTCTTCCAGCCCCCTTAGGGCACGGCTCTGCCCCTCTCCACGGGTAGGGACAGCTATCCTTTTTCACCCCCTTAGATTTTGTTTATGGTATTTTTTTTTAAATAAGGCTACAGACATGTCTGACTATCATGTTCTCGCTCATGCGTGGGTTGTAGGTATTTGTTGTTATGGTGGTGGGGTGTGTTGTGGGTTGGCGATGATCTGGACAGTAGTGGTTTTTATGGACTTTAATATTTCCCTACTGTACCAGTGAGCCGTTTTAAGTTGGGGTTTGTTCTTTTTGTTGGCAATGATCTGGACAAGCTTTTCTGATGGACTATAAAGACTTTCTCTTCTACCAGTGAGCCTGTTGTAAATACCCGTTCTGATGTTATTTTTCTTTCTTTGCAGTTATTTTCTTGAAGGGTGGAGGTTGGTGGTATGATGGTTTGTGTGTGTTGTTTGTTTTGTGTTATTTTGTTTATTTTGTATATTTGTTAACTTTTGTGGTCGTAGTTTTAAAAATAAAAATTTCCAGACCAAACCGGTTCCAGCTCCTCCCACTGTGAGATCATTCTGCTTCCTGCTGGAGCAGTGAGAAGACCTGTCTTCCAGAGCTCCTGTGTTCCAGAGGATCCAGCCACCCAAGACCAGCCTCCAGCCCCAGCCCCCAGCCCCGGAAGAGGGGAGGGATGGCCTCCCTCAGCCCAGGTGAAGGACCAGCATCCGGCCTCCGGAGGATCCAGCAGCACCTGCCCTCCTCCAGCCAGACAATGATCAGCAGGGAGGACCGCCTCTTCCTGGGCACCCAGGAGGGTCTCTTAGACTGGACCACCACACTACAAGGTGAGACTGAGGCCAAAGCCAGGAAGAGGTGTGATAAGATCAAGTCCCTGCTGGTTAGGATAGCCCAGGCCTGCGTGTAAAAAATGACAGCTCTCGCAGGCCTGACAGGTGCTCTAGTAGTAAGAGGTCGGAGTATAGGGGGGCCATCAATACCCTCAGGCTTGAGGTTAATGAAATCTGGCGTTACCTGGGGGGCTTTTTTGAACGTGGGGCTGGAGAGGTGAGCTTTCTTGACGAGCTCCGGAAGACCCTCCAGCAGGCCAACCAATCAGGAAGTTAGACGGCAAGGAGGAGCAGCGGGCGGTCGGGGTCCCAAACCTCCAAGCAGCCGGGGAAGTCAGGAGAGCCTGGGTGTAGTGGGGGGGGTGGAAGCTCTGGTGGTGCAGGGCCCAGTAAGGCCATAAAACCTGGGGAGGGCTCCCAGGAGCCGATCCCTCGGTCCGTGAAAAAGGGGGCTGGGGGGTTGGCAAGGACAGGGGAGCCTAGTGATCCAGGAGGTCGCAGGGCCCAAGCGCCGCCGGAGGTACCCCCCCTGCGTCTACGGGTCAGCACGCCCGGGCTCCCACAGGAGGGCCACGCTGCAGTTGTGGAAGCCCGCTGTGTGCCTGTCTCCAGGACTCCTCAGCCTGCAGTAGAGCGGGAGGACCTGGCAGAGGCAGCGCCAGTGACCGCTCCTGTGGCTGGTAAAGAACAGGGTGAGAGGCAGGTGCATGGCGGTGAAGTTAAAATACCAACAAAAACATTGAAAGTGCTTGTCTGCAGCGTGGCCAAGATGGCGCCGGCTGCTGGGGGAGGAGCAGCTGAGGCCAGCACCAGGGACCTGGAAGTACCCCCCCCCCCCTGCGAACCGGAAGTGCCCCCTGCAAACCGGAAGTGCGCCCCCATACCTCCCCCAACCCCCCGCGACCCTGAAGTGACCCTCGCGGCCGGAAGTGAACCCCGCAAATTTTCGGCTGGTGTCACTAGCTTGGAGGACCTGGGGGATGAGAGGCCGGGGGTGCAGGGGTGCCCAGTTCCGGATGCTGCAGCAGGCACCTCCAGGCACCCCCGGCAGGCTATGGATGGTATGGACGGTATAGTAAAGGACGGGTTTATGGACGGTATGCTGCCTACCCCCCAGGTCCCCATGGACACTACCACAAGCCCCGAGGGTCTCCCTGCAGCACAGGCGGGGTGGGGGGAATGTCAGGTGGGACCCCTCGCAGTGGACTGTGCAGCCTATGACTTTATCCGGCAGTTGGAGGGGTCCCAGGGGGGCTCCCCCCCCAGTACAGGTTGAGTCCCAAGGGGCTGGTGAGATCGCAGAGGGGTCTGGGTGGGGGAGTTTGGTGGGGGAGGTACCCCCCTCTGCTGTGACCCCGGGGGGGGAGGAGCCTGTAGTCAGGCCAAGGGTGGTGGGTCAGGGGGGTCAGGGTAGTTCAGTGGGGGTGGGTGCAACGCCACCGGCAGGGATGGGGGCCCCCCGTCCCCCCCACTTCTGGGGGTGCTAAGGGGGGTGCCCCGCTTCCGGAGAACATCTTTCGGGGGTCTCCGGAGGCCAACTTATTGTCTGCCCTAAGGGGGGTCGCTCTTTCGCCCAGGTGGCGGGCTCTCGTGCCCCTCTGGACCACCTGTACAGCCGGTTTGGCGCCAAGAATTTCTGCGCCCCCCCTGCTGACCAGGAGAGGACGCAGGGGTCGGCGTGGACGAGGGGTACAGGTGGTCCAGAGAGGAGGCGTAGGAATGTTATGCAGCTCAGTTACGAGGGTCCGGACCCCTGCCCCGCCCGAGGTGAGGTGGTGGGCCTGGTACTCTCCTTGGGTTTTGGGGTGGGTGACCTTTTTGCTGTCATCCATCCCACCAACACACGGGAGTTTGATATAAGTTTTGTCACTCCCGTGTGTATGGAACGCTTCGTCACCAGCTTTGGGTTGGTGAGGGGCGTTGACCCTTGGAAGAAGTACAGGCTCATTCCCATCTCCAGGCAGGAGGAGGTTAAGAACATCACCATCCTGGTGAGGAATGAGTCCCTCCGGAGGACATTGCCACCTGGCTCGGGAGGTACGGGCAATTGCAAACCCCCCTGAGAAAGAACCTCGATGAGCGCAGGGTTTGGACCGGGGCTTGGTTGACCAGGATCCGGCTCAAGAGGGAGGGCAACAGTGTTGCCCACCTCCCTGGCAGCACCTTCCTTGGCAGAGACCGGATCCTGGCCTTCTACCCGGGCCAGCCCCGCCACTGCTTTAAGTGTGGCAGCCCGACCCACATGAGTTCGGACTGTACGGTGGTCAGATGTAGCCGGTGCCTTGAGTTTGGCCACCAGTCCGACTCATGTGGGAAGATCTGTTGCAACCTTTGTGGTAAGATGGGGCACCCATTCAGTAGGTGCCCCAAAGCATATCGGGGTTCTTTCTCAAGGGGGGGACCTCCCGGGCCGGGAGTGGCCCGGGAGGTCCTGGGGCCCCTAATGCCCCTCCAGAGTTACCAACAGGCCGACAGCCTCAAAGAAGGCGGAGCAGGCGTGGGCGAGGGGCTCCCCCCCCCCGGGAGACACGGGCTCAGTTGGCCAGGAGGCTCCCGATCCTCCGGAAGGCGAAGCCGGTGGGGAGGAGTTGGGGAGGCCTGGGGGTCCCGGGCCTGAGGGTCCGGGAGGCCTGGGGGTCCCGGGCCTGAGGGTCCGGGACCCCGGCTTTCCCCTCCTTTTGTTGCAGGGCCGATCCCCATCCCCCTTCCCCCTCCTAAACCTGTTCCATCTGCCCCCACGTGCAACCCACCCTCACCTTCCCCTCCCCCTCCTCGTACCCCCCCCTCGTCCCCCCCTCCCAAGATCCGCCCCCCCTCCCCCTTCTTCTCCCAAGTATAACCCCCTTCCTGTCCCCCCCCTGTCTCTGGCCCCCCTCCTGCCTCTCCCATCCCCCCCCCCTTCTGGACCCAAAGTCTCCTCTGGCCTTGTGGCCATGGAGATGGAAACTGCTTGAGGCCTCATCTAAGAGGGAAATCTCGAGCAGCGGGTCCAAGGAGGGGGGTGGCGTAGTCACCTCGGAGAGATGGCAGGAGTGGGAGCAGGTGAGACGCAGGAAGAGGGGGAAGGCTGCAAAATCTGGGGGCAGGAAGTCCCCTGTGAAGGGTGGGGTTCCCCCAGGGGCACAAAGTGGGGTGACCCTGGGGAACCCGTTTGGTATCCTCTCCTCCTCAGATTCCGAGGAGGAGGGAGTGTAAATATGTAAATATGTTTTGGTGTTTGTAGTATGAAGGAGAACGTGACCCTTTCAATCATTTTGATGGTGGTACCCTCTCCAATACGGCTTGCGACCATTAATGAAGTGAAAGATGAAGTGACGAGCGCAATATTAAATGGCTGTGTATCAAAACTGTTTGTCAGTGAATCAAACTGATCATTAGTTCAACATATAAACACAGTGCCAAAATATAAATAAACAATAATAATGGTGATGATCCCAATCAGCATGTAGCAAGTGAAAAATCTGCACAAACAACTGTGATGCTGTGAAATGTCAGCAAAATAAATTCTCAATAAGTCCTGAGATAGTGAAAGAGCCTTAAATAGCTTGTGCATAAATGAAATAAAGCAATAAATGCAATAAAAAGTTCCATGAAACAGAAACTCTCCAAAAGAGAGTGGTGTAGTAATCTCAGGGATCCTCCAATGTGGGTCTTCAAAGATATGTGCTCACAAAGCGCTTACCTTCCCCAAGAAGTAATCAAGCCTTGATTATATGGATGTCCATAAGGAGTGCTGTTGGATCTGCATCTGAGTATGGATGTCCAGGGCGTCCTGTGCAATCCTATGTTATCAGCTCCAGGCTTCTATTGGGTAACGGTGGTGCTCAGCATGGAGGAATAAAAAAGATTGCTTCCCATAGTGTAGTAAAACGGAGGCTGGTTTATTGTAAAAACGCTACATTTACATATCAAAACAAAGTAAAAACGAAAGGAAAACACAGCTGATCACAGCTTCCTCATGTGTTCCTGTAATAAGCCTGTCCCTTACATGTTACGCCACGTCACGTGGCTTCATCAGAGGTGACGGATTGGTTGTTAGGCTTGTCTTTTATGTAGGAATACAGGAAATGATTCGGCAGCCATTTTGCCAGAGAATATATCTCCGGACTGGCGGCGGCCATTTTAACGGTGGGTTTGCATCAATATGACCGTGTTAATGGATCCAGGGCGCTGTGTATTCCCGGCGGCCATCTCCTTGTAGCCACAAACTAGACAACAAGGGATTGGCTGGTTCAAGCCTGGGAATGAGCAGCGGTGTGGATAATCTGAAACTAACCATTGCTAAACCATAATGATATAATTATTTGGTGTGTAAACCACATATCATGCTGTTAAAGTAGTTAATGGATAATAAAAACAATACTTCATGATACAGAGTGAATCCAAATAAATACAGTCTATATATATGGATAAGACATCATAATATAACTATATAATATCGACTGTAAAATGCATAATAAGAATAATAATGCATAAAATTAATAATGATAAAATTGGATAAGGGATAAAATATGTAAAATAGTAATAAATAATATATATAAATACATTAAAAATTACTTAAGAAACAATTTAGATCAAATTCTACATTCATACCATCAGGTACCATTGTTTGTAAGCTGTGTATCCATCTAGATTCTTTCTGACTGATGGATCTTACCATGTGTGCCCCTCTCCACGGTTTTTTATATTTTTTCTATGCCCCAGAAGGTGAGGTGTTTGGGGTCTTTGTTGTGAAAGAGTGCAAAGTGCTTACTGACATTATGTTTCGGAAACCCATTTAAAATATTTTGAATATGTTCTTTTATTCTAACCATAAGTGGTCTTTTTGTTCGGCCTACGTATTGTAAATTGCAGGTGCATTGTAATACATAGACTACTCCTTCTGTATGACAACTAATAAAGTCATTGATGGTGAATTTTTGGCCGGTTTTGGTACAAATGAAGTCTTCCCTTTTCTTTTGTGGTTTTTTGGAAAGTCTACATGCATAGCAGTATTTGCATGGTACAAAACCTTTACTGGTGAAAAAAGTATAGCCACTTTTTGGTGGAGGTACTACCACATTTTTGACAATCAAGTCTCTCAGGGTCGGAGCTCTTTTATAGACTATATTTGGTCTATCCGGTAATATACTTTTTAAATTTCTGTCACTTCTTAGAATGTGCCAGTGTTTCTTTATTAGTTTTTCCACTTCTCGGTGCTGGATGTTGTAGTCTAAAACGATAAATGGAGCCTCATTCTTATGTTGTTTTATTTTTGGTCCTTGTAGCAAGGTGCTTCTATCCATTTTGGATACCTTCTCTATTTGTTTTTGAATAAAGTTGTCTGTGTAACCCTTCTCTTTAAATCTGTTTCCAATAAATGTGGCTTGTTTTTCATAGTCATCTTGGTGTGTGCAGTTTCTTTTAAGTCTTGTTAGTTGTCCCTTAGGTATATTAAAAAGCCATGATTTATGATGGCAACTTTTAATGGACAAATAACTATTGGTGTCGATGTTCTTGAAGTGCGTTTTTGTCACCAATTTATTGTCTACAATTGAAATATCCAAATCTAGGAAATTGACCATAGTATCACTGATGTTCCACGTGAGTGTGATATTTTAATCATTTTGATTTAATTTAGATAAAAACGTTTCTAGTGCTGGTTGAGTTCCATTCCACACTATGAGTATATCATCAATATACCTTTTGTACAATGTTAGTTCCATTGGTATATCTGAGTATATTGATCCTTCCTCCCATTGTGCCATAAAGGCATTGGCCACACTTGGGGCAAATTTAGCTCCCATCGCAATGCCTGTTGTCTGCCTATAATACGTCTGGTCATGCCAGAAGTAATTATGTTTCAGGCAGAAATCTATGCATTTTATCAAGAACTTTCTTTGTTTGCATATTAGGGTAGTGAATCCTCTCAATAGCCATTTTGTGGCACTTATTGCTTGGTGGTGTTGTACTATGGTGTAGAGCGACGAAACGTCTGCCGTGGCTATAAGCGTCCTGCCTTTTAACACTGGTGTATCTTCTAATAGTTGTAATACATGCTTGGTATCTTTTAGATATGCATTAGTTTGTTGGACTGCCGGTTGTATGCATCCATCAAGGTACTCTCCCATTCTTGATGTCAACGATTCGATACCGTTGACTATGGGTCTTCCCGGAGGATTTATCTTGTCCTTATGTATTTTGGGAACTATGTATATGATGGGAATTCTGCACATTTCTGGAATCAGATATTGGGATTCCTTTTTATTTAGTATTTCCTTCTTGATCCCTAGATGTATTCGTTTTTCTAGTTCTTTCTTATATTGATTCGTAGGGTTACTCAGTAATTTGACGTATGTATCCTTGTCTTGTAGTTGTCTATTCAGTTCCGTCTGATATTGTGTCTTCGATAGTACAACTACACCACCGCCTTTATCGGCTGGTCTGATTACAATATCAGATCTTTTTGTTAGTGATTGAATGCCATTTTTTATATGGATAGGATTAGAGGCTTTTTTCACTTCTAATGTGTCAAGATCTTGCAACACTAGTTTCTTGAATACGTTGATGAAATGATTATCATGTACTTGTGGATTGAATACCGAGTTGTTACGTAGATTACTATGTTGTACTTTATTTACCGGGTTAGGTTTCTTTATTTGTCCGTTTATAGGATTACTCATCATGTACTTTTTAATATTAATTTTACGGATATATTTTTGAATTCCTATAAACGTTTCAAATTTGTTGAGACTTCTCGCCGGGGCATGTTTCAGGCCATTATCTAGTACTGCTATTTCATCTGTGGAGAGGGGTAGTCCACTGATGTTAAAGATGCCATCCCCTATTCTTCGCTTTTTCTTTTCCTTTTGGCTTCTCTTTCCCGCTCTACGTCCCCTCGTCTTTCGGGTGGTGTTCTTGACCTGTATTCCGGGGTTCGTTTTTTGGGGGTCCTGGGTGGTTCCTGGTATCTCCTTCTGGGTGACCGATATTGGTCTCTGTAGTCCCTTCTGGGGGTGTGGTCTCTCCTCTCTCTGTCTAAAAAAGATCTTTGTGTTGGTTGGTCATACTGGTTTTGATAATAATAGGGTTGTGGTTCCTGATGGTGTCTAATAGGTTCAAACCTATTATGGAGAGGTATGGGACTTCTTTCTGGTCTTCTATACTGTTCGTAGTATTGATGTTGTCCCCTATTGTCTCCATAGTCTCTTTCTGAGTTTCTTCTATTGTGATAGGGTTTCTTGTAGAATTTCTTAAAAGGTTTTTTCTTAAAATTTCTTGGTGTCTGGTATCCCTGTGTAGCATTTCCTCTGTGGTTTTGTTGGGGTCTCTGTTGGCCCAAATAATGTCCTTGGTTAGATGAGAGGGTAGTTTGGGGTGGTTCCTGGATTCTGACCTCTCTTTCTGGGGTAGAGTAAGTGGATGGAGGTTGGGGTTTTTCCACTTTAGTCTGCCACTTGAACACTTGGTCCATTTTATAGTCTGAAATATCACGTTGGTATTTTTTCATTTTCCTTTGTTGCGTTTCCAAATCTTTAGTTACCAGGTCTTTGTTTAGTTGGGAAGCTAGCGTGTTGAATTCTGTTGATTCTTTATATGGTTCCAGTTTAACTTTAATTTCTTCAATCAATTTGTCTATAATTCTTGCCTTCTTTTGCTTGCGTTTGAGAAGGAAGTGTAGTGCTTCTAGGCTTTTGTTGTTGAAGAACTGGAACCACTCCTCCATGGATTCTTTGTCTAATAGGCCATCATTGGGGGGAACATCCCACCTAAGCCTTCTAGGGACAATACGTTCTCCAATGTATCTGTCGAATGTATTAATGTCCCACCAAAGATTCACCTTCTTTTCTAAATGGTGTCCAAGTTTTCTGACCAGACTGTCTAAGTCTGAGTCTTTGGGTTTAAAATCTTTGTTAAAGATGTCATCCAAGTTAACATTCCTGTGGTCCATATAGGTAAACACATCCATAGTGGCTGCAAGAGCTAGTGGGTATAAGTGTATATAGAAATGTGAGGGTGCTCTCGCGCCTACCAAAAAAACTTTGAGATGAAAAAATAAAATAAAATATAATGATATAATGTGATATGTAATATTGCTGCTCAATCTAATAGTGTATAAAAGTGGATAAATACAATAAAGTGGTGAAAGATGAAGTGACGAGCGCAATATTAAATGGCTGTGTATCAAAACTGTTTGTCAGTGAATCAAACTGATCATTAGTTCAACATATAAACACAGTGCCAAAATATAAATAAACAATAATAATGGTGATGATCCCAATCAGCATGTAGCAAGTGAAAAATCTGCACAAACAACTGTGATGCTGTGAAATGTCAGCAAAATAAATTCTCAATAAGTCCTGAGATAGTGAAAGAGCCTTAAATAGCTTGTGCATAAATGAAATAAAGCAATAAATGCAATAAAAAGTTCCATGAAACAGAAACTCTCCAAAAGAGAGTGGTGTAGTAATCTCAGGGATCCTCCAATGTGGGTCTTCAAAGATATGTGCTCACAAAGCGCTTACCTTCCCCAAGAAGTAATCAAGCCTTGATTATATGGATGTCCATAAGGAGTGCTGTTGGATCTGCATCTGAGTATGGATGTCCAGGGCGTCCTGTGCAATCCTATGTTATCAGCTCCAGGCTTCTATTGGGTAACGGTGGTGCTCAGCATGGAGGAATAAAAAAGATTGCTTCCCATAGTGTAGTAAAACGGAGGCTGGTTTATTGTAAAAACGCTACATTTACATATCAAAACAAAGTAAAAACGAAAGGAAAACACAGCTGATCACAGCTTCCTCATGTGTTCCTGTAATAAGCCCGTCCCTTACATGTTACGCCACGTCACGTGGCTTCATCAGAGGTGACGGATTGGTTGTTAGGCTTGTCTTTTATGTAGGAATACAGGAAATGATTCGGCAGCCATTTTGCCAGAGAATATGTCTCCAGACTGGCGGCGGCCATTTTAACGGTGGGTTTGCATCAATATGACCGTGTTAATGGATCCAGGGCGCTGTGTATTCCCGGCGGCCATCTCCTTGTAGCCACAAACTAGACAACAAGGGATTGGCTGGTTCAAGCCTGGGAATGAGCAGCGGTGTGGATAATCTGAAACTAACCATTGCTAAACCATAATGATATAATTATTTGGTGTGTAAACCACATATCATGCTGTTAAAGTAGTTAATGGATAATAAAAACAATACTTCATGATACAGAGTGAATCCAAATAAATACAATCTATATATATGGATAAGATATCATAATATAACTATATAATATCGACTGTAAAATGCATAATAAGAATGATAATGCATAAAATTAATAATGATAAAATTGGATAAAAAGAAAAGAAAAGGGAAGACTTCATTTGTACCAAAACCGGCCAAAAATTCACCATCAATGACTTTATTAGTTGTCATACAGAAGGAGTAGTCTATGTATTACAATGCACCTGCAATTTACAATACGTAGGCCGAACAAAAAGACCACTTATGGTTAGAATAAAAGAACATATTCAAAATATTTTAAATGGGTTTCCGAAACATAATGTCAGTAAGCACTTTGCACTTTTTCACAACAAAGACCCCAAACACCTCACCTTCTGGGGCATAGAAAAATATAAAAAACCGTGGAGAGGGGCACACATGGTAAGATCCATCAGTCAGAAAGAATCTAGATGGATACACAGCTTACAAACAATGGTACCTGATGGTATGAATGTAGAATTTGATCTAAATTGTTTCTTAAGTAATTTTTAATGTATTTATATATATTATTTATTACTATTTTACATATTTTATCCCTTATCCAATTTTATCATTATTAATTTTATGCATTATTATTCTTATTATGCATTTTACAGTCGATATTATATAGTTATATTATGATGTCTTATCCATATATATAGACTGTATTTATTTGGATTCACTCTGTATCATGAAGTATTGTTTTTATTATCCATTAACTACTTTAACAGCATGATATGTGGTTTACACACCAAATAATTATATCATTATGGTTTAGCAATGGTTAGTTTCAGATTATCCACACCGCTGCTCATTCCCAGGCTTGAACCAGCCAATCCCTTGTTGTCTAGTTTGTGGCTACAAGGAGATGGCCGCCGGGAATACACAGTGCCCTGGATCCATTAACACGGTCATATTGATGCAAACCCACCGTTAAAATGGCCGCCGCCAGTCCGGAGACATATTCTCTGGCAAAATGGCTGCCGAATCATTTCCTGTATTCCTACATAAAAGACAAGCCTAACAACCAATCCGTCACCTCTGATGAAGCCACATGACGTGGCGTAACATGTAAGGGACGGGCTTATTACAGGAACACATGAGGAAGCTGTGATCAGCTGTGTTTTCCTTTCGTTTTTACTTTGTTTTGATATGTAAATGTAGCGTTTTTACAATAAACCAGCCTCCGTTTTACTACACTATGGGAAGCAATCTTTTTTATTCCTCCATGCTGAGCACCACCGTTACCCAATAGAAGCCTGGAGCTGATAACATAGGATTGCACAGGACGCCCTGGACATCCATACTCAGATGCAGATCCAACAGCACTCCTTATGGACATCCATATAATCAAGGCTTGATTACTTCTTGGGGAAGGTAAGCGCTTTGTGAGCACATATCTTTGAAGACCCACATTGGAGGATCCCTGAGATTACTACACCACTCTCTTTTGGAGAGTTTCTGTTTCATGGAACTTTTTATTGCATTTATTGCTTTATTTCATTTATGCACAAGCTATTTAAGGCTCTTTCACTATCTCAGGACTTATTGAGAATTTATTTTGCTGACATTTCACAGCATCACAGTTGTTTGTGCAGATTTTTCACTTGCTACATGCTGATTGGGATCATCACCATTATTATTGTTTATTTATATTTTGGCACTGTGTTTATATGTTGAACTAATGATCAGTTTGATTCACTGACAAACAGTTTTGATACACAGCCATTTAATATTGCGCTCGTCACTTCATCTTTCACCACTTTATTGTATTTATCCACCTTTATACACTATTAGATTGAGCAGCAATATTACATATCACATTATATCATTATATTTTATTTTATTTTTTCATCTCAAAGTTTTTTTGGTAGGCGCGAGAGCACCCTCACATTTCTATATACACTTATACCCACTAGCTCTTGCAGCCACTATGGATGTGTTTACCTATATGGACCACAGGAATGTTAACTTGGATGACATCTTTAACAAAGATTTTAAACCCAAAGACTCAGACTTAGACAGTCTGGTCAGAAAACTTGGACACCATTTAGAAAAGAAGGTGAATCTTTGGTGGGACATTAATACATTCGACAGATACATTGGAGAACGTATTGTCCCTAGAAGGCTTAGGTGGGATGTTCCCCCCAATGATGGCCTATTAGACAAAGAATCCATGGAGGAGTGGTTCCAGTTCTTCAACAACAAAAGCCTAGAAGCACTACACTTCCTTCTCAAACGCAAGCAAAAGAAGGCAAGAATTATAGACAAATTGATTGAAGAAATTAAAGTTAAACTGGAACCATATAAAGAATCAACAGAATTCAACACGCTAGCTTCCCAACTAAACAAAGACCTGGTAACTAAAGATTTGGAAACGCAACAAAGGAAAATGAAAAAATACCAACGTGATATTTCAGACTATAAAATGGACCAAGTGTTCAAGTGGCAGACTAAAGTGGAAAAACCCCAACCTCCATCCACTTACTCTACCCCAGAAAGAGAGGTCAGAATCCAGGAACCACCCCAAACTACCCTCTCATCTAACCAAGGACATTATTTGGGCCAACAGAGACCCCAACAAAACCACAGAGGAAATGCTACACAGGGATACCAGACACCAAGAAATTTTAAGAAAAAACCTTTTAAGAAATTCTACAAGAAACCCTATCACAATAGAAGAAACTCAGAAAGAGACTATGGAGACAATAGGGGACAACATCAATACTACGAACAGTATAGAAGACCAGAAAGAAGTCCCATACCTCTCCATAATAGGTTTGAACCTATTAGACACCATCAGGAACCACAACCCTATTATTATCAAAACCAGTATGACCAACCAACACAAAGATCTTTTTTAGACAGAGAGAGGAGAGACCACACCCCCAGAAGGGACTACAGAGACCAATATCGGTCACCCAGAAGGAGATACCAGGAACCACCCAGGACCCCCAAAAAACGAACCCCGGAATACAGGTCAAGAACACCACCCGAAAGACGAGGGGACGTAGAGCGGGAAAGAGAAGCCAAAAGGAAAAGAAAAAGCGAAGAATAGGGGATGGCATCTTTAACATCAGTGGACTACCCCTCTCCACAGATGAAATAGCAGTACTAGATAATGGCCTGAAACATGCCCCGGCGAGAAGTCTCAACAAATTTGAAACGTTTATAGGAATTCAAAAATATATCCGTAAAATTAATATTAAAAAGTACATGATGAGTAATCCTATAAACGGACAAATAAAGAAACCTAACCCGGTAAATACAGTACAACATAGTAATCTACGTAACAACTCGGTATTCAATCCACAAGTACATGATAATCATTTCATCAACGTATTCAAGAAACTAGTGTTGCAAGATCTTGACACATTAGAAGTGAAAAAAGCCTCTAATCCTATCCATATAAAAAATGGCATTCAATCACTAACAAAAAGATCTGATATTGTAATCAGACCAGCCGATAAAGGCGGTGGTGTAGTTGTACTATCGAAGACACAATATCAGACGGAACTGAATAGACAACTACAAGACAAGGATACATACGTCAAATTACTGAGTAACCCTACGAATCAATATAAGAAAGAACTAGAAAAACTAATACATCTAGGGATCAAGAAGGAAATACTAAATAAAAAGGAATGCCAATATCTGATTCCAGAAATGTGCAGAATTCCCATCATATACATAGTTCCCAAAATACATAAGGACAAGATAAATCCTCCGGGAAGACCCATAGTCAACGGTATCGAATCGTTGACATCAAGAATGGGAGAGTACCTTGATGGATTCATACAACCGGCAGTCCAACAAACTAATGCATATCTAAAAGATACCAAGCATGTATTACAACTATTAGAAGATACACCAGTGTTAAAAGGCAGGACGCTTATAGCCACGGCAGACGTTTCGTCGCTCTACACCATAGTACAACACCACCAAGCAATAAGTGCCACAAAATGGCTATTGAGAGGATTCACTACCCTAATATGCAAACAAAGAAAGTTCTTGATAAAATGCATAGATTTCTGCCTGAAACATAATTACTTCTGGCATGACCAGACGTATTATAGGCAGACAACAGGCATTGCGATGGGAGCTAAATTTGCCCCAAGTGTGGCCAATGCCTTTATGGCACAATGGGAGAAAGGATCAATATACTCAGATATACCAATGGAACTAACATTGTACAAAAGGTATATTGATGATATACTCATAGTGTGGAATGGAACTCAACCAGCACTAGAAACGTTTTTATCTAAATTAAATCAAAATGATAAAAATATCACACTCACGTGGAACATCAGTGATACTATGGTCAATTTCCTAGATTTGGATATTTCAATTGTAGACAATAAATTGGTGACAAAAACGCACTTCAAGAACATCGACACCAATAGTTATTTGTCCATTAAAAGTTGCCATCATAAATCATGGCTTTTTAATATACCTAAGGGACAACTAACAAGACTTAAAAGAAACTGCACACACCAAGATGACTATGAAAAACAAGCCACATTTATTGGAAACAGATTTAAAGAGAAGGGTTACACAGACAACTTTATTCAAAAACAAATAGAGAAGGTATCCAAAATGGATAGAAGCACCTTGCTACAAGGACCAAAAATAAAACAACATAAGAATGAGGCTCCATTTATCATTTTAGACTACAACATCCAGCACCGAGAAGTGGAAAAACTAATAAAGAAACACTGGCACATTCTAAGAAGTGACAGAAATTTAAAAAGTATATTACCGGATAGACCAAATATAGTCTATAAAAGAGCTCCGACCCTGAGAGACTTGATTGTCAAAAATGTGGTAGTACCTCCACCAAAAAGTGGCTATACTTTTTTCACCAGTAAAGGTTTTGTACCATGCAAATACTGCTATGCATGTAGACTTTCCAAAAAACCACAAAAGAAAAGGGAAGACTTCATTTGTACCAAAACCGGCCAAAAATTCACCATCAATGACTTTATTAGTTGTCATACAGAAGGAGTAGTCTATGTATTACAATGCACCTGCAATTTACAATACGTAGGCCGAACAAAAAGACCACTGATGGTTAGAATAAAAGAACATATTCAAAATATTTTAAATGGGTTTCCGAAACATAATGTCAGTAAGCACTTTGCACTTTTTCACAACAAAGACCCCAAACACCTCACCTTCTGGGGCATAGAAAAATATAAAAAACCGTGGAGAGGGGCACACATGGTAAGATCCATCAGTCAGAAAGAATCTAGATGGATACACAGCTTACAAACAATGGTACCTGATGGTATGAATGTAGAATTTGATCTAAATTGTTTCTTAAGTAATTTTTAATGTATTTATATATATTATTTATTACTATTTTACATATTTTATCCCTTATCCAATTTTATCATTATTAATTTTATGCATTATTATTCTTATTATGCATTTTACAGTCGATATTATATAGTTATATTATGATGTCTTATCCATATATATAGACTGTATTTATTTGGATTCACTCTGTATCATGAAGTATTGTTTTTATTATCCATTAACTACTTTAACAGCATGATATGTGGTTTACACACCAAATAATTATATCATTATGGTTTAGCAATGGTTAGTTTCAGATTATCCACACCGCTGCTCATTCCCAGGCTTGAACCAGCCAATCCCTTGTTGTCTAGTTTGTGGCTACAAGGAGATGGCCGCCGGGAATACACAGCGCCCTGGATCCATTAACACGGTCATATTGATTCAAACCCACCGTTAAAATGGCCGCCGCCAGTCCGGAGACATATTCTCTGGCAAAATGGCTGCCGAATCATTTCCTGTATTCCTACATAAAAGACAAGCCTAACAACCAATCCGTCACCTCTGATGAAGCCACGTGACGTGGCGTAACATGTAAGGGACGGGCTTATTACAGGAACACATGAGGAAGCTGTGATCAGCTGTGTTTTCCTTTCGTTTTTACTTTGTTTTGATATGTAAATGTAGCGTTTTTACAATAAACCAGCCTCCGTTTTACTACACTATGGGAAGCAATCTTTTTTATTCCTCCATGCTGAGCACCACCGTTACCCAATAGAAGCCTGGAGCTGATAACATAGGATTGCACAGGACGCCCTGGACATCCATACTCAGATGCAGATCCAACAGCACTCCTTATGGACATCCATATAATCAAGGCTTGATTACTTCTTGGGGAAGGTAAGCGCTTTGTGAGCACATATCTTTGAAGACCCACATTGGAGGATCCCTGAGATTACTACACCACTCTCTTTTGGAGAGTTTCTGTTTCATGGAACTTTTTATTGCATTTATTGCTTTATTTCATTTATGCACAAGCTATTTAAGGCTCTTTCACTATCTCAGGACTTATTGAGAATTTATTTTGCTGACATTTCACAGCATCACAGTTGTTTGTGCAGATTTTTCACTTGCTACATGCTGATTGGGATCATCACCATTATTATTGTTTATTTATATTTTGGCACTGTGTTTATATGTTGAACTAATGATCAGTTTGATTCACTGACAAACAGTTTTGATACACAGCCATTTAATATTGCGCTCGTCACTTCATCTTTCACCACTTTATTGTATTTATCCACTTTTATACACTATTAGATTGAGCAGCAATATTACATATCACATTATATCATTATATTTTATTTTTTCATCTCAAAGTTTTTTTGGTAGGCGCGAGAGCACCCTCACATTTCTATTGCGACCATTAATGTCGCAAGTATTCGTTCTACAGGAGCTCGCTTTATGGCCTTTGCTTTTCTCAGCCGTGTTGAAGCTGACATTTTGTTTTTGCAAGAGACCTGGCTGGCATCTGTGGCAGAGATGCATCTAGCAAAGAGGGAGTGGAGGTGTGGGCCCTCCCTCTGGTCTCTTGCGGCCGAGCCTTGTAGTGGAGTTGCAGTGCTTTTTAAAACTGGTTCGGTGGCTTGCCGGCGAGTGATTGAAGTGGAGATTGGTAGATGTCTGGTGGTGGACGCCGTCGTGAGGGGGCAATTCCTCCGGCTCATTCATTTTTATGGGCCTCAAACTAAGAGGGAGGGGAAGAGCCTCCTTACGGCGGTTAAGCCTTATCTTTTTACATCCCAGCAGGTGATCTTTGGTGGTGACTTCAATATGATCACTAGGCCCAAAGCCGCCAACCCTCTGGGATATGATAGTACTTTTTTGAATAGCGTAGTGAGGGAGGCCGGGTTGGTGGATGTGCACGTTCGTCACCTCCCCAACCTCACTGGTTTCACATTTGCCCGAGGTAGTTCTAAGAGTAGATTAGATAGTTTTTTTTTTAAAGGAGGACTCTGCTTGCTCGGCTCCAGAGCTGCAGTCAGTGGAGTTCTCCGATCACTGTATGGTATCTGTGGCCCTGAATGTCGCCGACACTCCTCAGAAAGGGAGGGGTTTGTGGCGCCTGAATGGGTCGCTACTGGAGGATCCTGAGGTTAGGGAAGCCTATGAGGGTTTCTTCCTGGACCAGACCTCGCTCCTTGAGGGCAACTGCTCCCGCCTTGAGTGGTGGGAAGTAGTTAAAAAGAGGTCTGGCGACTTTTTCCGGGAAATCTCTGGGTACAGGGCAGCTTCCAAGTACCAAGCCTACCAGAGACTATGCAGGCAGCTTGACCGCCTGGTGTCCTCTGGGGGCTCTCGGGAACAGATATCCGGTCTGAAGGCGCAGATGAAGGAGTGTCAGTACGACCGTCTCGCCTCCCTGGTTTTTGAGAGGGATTATGGGAAGTTTATCTCTCCTGATCCCTACAAGAGCTGTGGTGAGGCGGCGAGTTCGAAGGTCGTACACGGCCTGAAGGATGCCTCGGTATCTCTGGTCCGGTCCAGATCGGGGATCCTGGGTGTTGTCAGAGACCACTTTTCGGACCTCCTGAAGAAGCGGCCTCTAGACATGGAGAAAGTCAGGGTATTCCTTGATGAGACCCCGCTGGAAGTGGGGTCTGACCTCCCTGACTCTCTGACAGAAGAGATCTCGGTAGCTGAAGTCGAGCAGGCTATCAGCTCTCTAGCTTCTAAAAAGTCGCCTGGGCCCGATGGACTCACGGCCGAATTCTACAAAACCTTTAAGAGCCTCTTGGCTCCTCATCTGAGGGACGTGTTTAGTGAATGTTTGGCCTATGGCCTGCTGCCTCCCTCAATGAGAAGGTCAGCTCTGATCCTTCTGTCAAAGGGGAAAGACCCGTCTGTGGTGGAGAATTGGCGTCCGATCGCCCTTCTTACCACAGATAGGAAGATACTGGCAAAGATCTTGTTTACACGTCTGTCTGCTTTGGCGGGCAGGATGCTGTCTCCCTCTCAGCACTGCACAATTCCAGGCTGGGGCACTTTTGGTGCCGTCCTGAACGTCCGGGAGGCTGTGGAAAGGTGCAGGGCTGATGGCAGCGAGCGGTATCTGCTTGCACTGGATCAGGCTAAGGCGTTTGATCGGGTGAACCGTGAGTACCTTTGGCTGCTTCTGAGGAGATACAGTCTGCCTGATCAATTTGTTGATTGGCTACAGGTATTATATAGGGGAGCTGAGAGCTTCCCTTTTGTCAACGGTTGGGTGGGTAGGGCCTTTGCTGTAGACTCTGGCGTCCGACAGGGCTGCCCGTTGAGCCCCCTCCTGTACGTCTTTGCGGTTGACCCCTTCGTAAGGAGGCTAGACTGCGAGCGTCTGGGGGGGTTCCGGTGGGACCTGTCGGGGGTCCGGTTTCGGCAGTGAGGGTCGTGGCCTACGCGGATGACGTCTCGGTGGTGGTATCTGATCGTGAGGAGGCCCATTATGTGGAATCCCAGATCGGGTGCTACTCTGAGGCGTCAGGTTCACTGGTCAATTGGGACAAGAGTGAAGTTTTCTGGATGGGGAAGGAGGGGGAGCAGTTCCCCCTTCCGGACGTGTTCCCCACGCCCGTACCAGAGATTCGAGTACTTGGCATTCATTTCGGCCCGGGTGATTATCCCAAGCTAAATTGGGAGCGCAGGCTGGTGAGTTCCACTCGGAAGGTGAAGGCCTGGAGAGGTTGGATACTTTCCCTGAGGGAAAGGGTATGCTTGGTCAAGACGTACTTATTGCCTGAGTTTCTCTTTGTGAGCTACGTGTGTCTTTTGCCAGCATCTCTCTATGCTCGGGTCTATGGTCTGTTCTTCCTGCTGCTGTGGGGAAACAGACTGAACTTGATCAAGAGGGAGGTCACATACCGCCAGCGAAGGCAAAGAGGGTTGGACATGGTCAACCCGGTGGTGAGTGAGTGAGTGAGTGAGTGACTTATATAGCGCAGCAAATGCGAACTTAATCGCCTCAAGGCGCTTGACATCCAGAGTCGTACCGGTCCTTCAGAAGAGGTGGGTCTTTAGTTTTTTCCTAAAGGCCCGATGGTTTTCCTCCAAGCGTATGGTGGTGGGTAGAGCATTCCAGAGCCGTGGTCCTTGGACCGAAAATCTGCGTTCTCCCTTCGATTTGTAGCGGGATTTAGGAATTTGGAGAAGGTTTTGGTTGGTTGATCGGAGCACGCGCTTGGTGACGTAGGGTTTTATTTTCTCGCTTAAGTATTGGGGAGCGTTCCCCTGTATACATTTGTGGGTGAGGCAGAGCGTCTTGAATGTCACCCTGTCCTGTACGGGCAGCCAGTGGAGGGATCTCAAGGCCGGGGAGACTGATTCCCACGGCTTTTTACCTGTTACCAGTCTGGCTGCCGTGTTCTGGACGACTTGTAGTGTTCTTCATCATCATTTTTGTAAAGTACAACTTGCAGTCTGTAACGGAACTATGTATTTCAGAAGATGGGACATTACTGACAGTTCATTGCAGAAGGTACTGGACACATTACAAGTGGTTAATTTTGTCCTGACTAGGTCAATAGGACAATGACCATTCAATGCTTAGCTCAGTCTATTGAAATGCTAAGTGGAGTTGTCTTGTGAAATACCTTTTATTGTGTTCTGCAGGTTGAGAGCAGTTGTCGGAGACGGGATGTCTCTAGGAGAGAATTATCTCCTCTAAATGACTTTTAGAATGTGTGTTTGAAGATGTATGTGTTTACGCTAAGGGACTTTGTATTGTTCTAAAAGAATGTAACCTCTCAGAGGTAGTAATTAAGTAGACCGGGTTATTGTGTACATTGATTACCCCCTGGGGCTTCTGTCTCAATACACAAGTCTTTCTATCCAAGCTATTGGACCAATCCCTGTTGACTATTTCAAGTCCTCATTTGCATGGTCAAGGAGGACCTGAGTGAAGACTGTATATACTTTACAATTGACCAATGGGAAAGCGGTTGTTGGGGGTGGGATGTTCCAAATTCTGTATAAAAGTGTGCTGTGTACTGGAAAATAAAGAGTCTTGTTTGACCCTTCAATGTAGCCTTTTCTCGTTCGTGAAGGGGAATTCTCTCTCTCTCTCTCTGGATCTATGGGACGGGGATACCGGCGATACTTGCATATCGCAGCTTGCCAGGGAAAAGGACTTCTCCAATGGCTGAGACCCTCTCCCTAGCTGGGTAGCCGTTACATTGGTTGGCAGCGGTGGGATGGTCCTTTTATCCAAAGAGCAAGTTCTGAATGGAGTCGCAGTACGCCAGGCTGAAAAGATCCACACTAAAAGATTTGTTAAAGAGTCGTGGTAGGAGCGCCAGCAACAGACCACGGAGGGAGCTGATAGCTGACCTGCTGGAGCTGGACAAAATGGATGGATCCATGGAAGGAACTGAGCCCCTTGCACCGGTCAGCGAAGAAGATGTAATTACTGGGATTGTACAGCGGAGATTATCCTTGTATCCAGAAACGTCCATGGAACTAATCAACCAGCTGTTCCGGGAAGCAAGGGAAGAGATACAAACGAAGAGGGGACAAGAACTGGAACTGGTAAGAGCGAGACAGCCCATTACACATGCAGTTCCTACCCCCCCACCTGTGGCTACAGGAAAGAAAATACAGTTCACTGCATTTAAAGCTTTTGTAGAAAGTGAGGAGGAAATCGATGGATATTTGGCGGACTTTGAGAGGCAGTGCTCACTACACCAGGTACCACCAGACCAATGGGTTACTATTTTGTCGGGGAAATTGTCGGGCAAAGCCAATGAAGCCTTTCGGACTCTCGCTCCAGAGGATATTTTACAATATCAGCAAGTTAAAAAGGCGCTGCTAACCCAATATTCCGTAACGCCAGAAGCCTACCGCCGGCGCTTCCGGGAGTCCAAGAAGAAGGCTGTGGACTCCCACATGGAATGGGCCAACCAGTTACAAAGGGTGGCATCCCTTTGGGTCCAAGGGTGCAAGACCAACACCGGGGAGGAAGTATTGCAGCTGTTCCTAATGGAATATTTCTTCCAAGACCTGGCCGCAGACATACAAGACTGGGTACGAGATCGCCGTCCCGCTAACTTAAACGAGGCGGCTCGGCTAGCAGATGAGTACGCGGTGTGATGCTATGCGAGGTGCGATACATGATCATAGGTACATTTCACCTCGCATACGTTCTATCATGAGAGACTGAACCGGAATCCATTCCGGGTTTTGCAGCCTCTGTGCCTGGCTAGGATTCCGGTCCGGATGTTTGGGTCCACTGGAGTCCACAATCAGCTGGACTTTAAATGTCCAGGAAGAGAGCACAACAGGGCTCTGGCTTGAAACTCAGGAAGGGACCTGAGTGAGGGGAGCGCTGAGTGCTGGACTAAAAGGTTTGCTTTACTGCATGTTTTGTGGGTGTCAGGGACTAGCCCCACACTGTATAGAGAGGAGATCCTGTTTGTTTAGTTTAGCGCCGGACGGCAAGGATTTAATTTATTGTTTTGTTTATTTTAATCTGCAAACCGTTTATAAATAAAATCTGGCATCCGCCAGACTTAAAAGAAAGTGCCTGCTTACAGACTGTGATTTCAGAAAAGGTGATCCCCACGAGCTAATCCCTCACAGCGGAGACAAGGAAAGTAAGCCAGGGTACGACGCGGCGGGCTCAGAAGGTAGAACTGACGCGGTGCGTCAGCGGGACAAGTACTGGGTGTGTTGGCCGGCTTCACAACACGGAGCGACACGTGACAGACCAGCTGGTGGCAGCATAGAACACAAGTGGGAGCTTGGAGCCTCGGGACAAGCAGGTCTGTATGAGCTGGAGCGGATTCGTCGGCTGGTCGGATGACTGCAAGGTCAGTGAAGCAGCATAGTCTATGGCTGCGTAAAATCACTGCCTGAAACAACTGCTGTAAAAAACCAAGCTATACCATATGTGTGTTATACTACAAAACTAATTAAGAGGTGCTGATCATTATTAAGACTGCGTTTTATCGCTGACTGGGTCTTAAAATAGAGACACATCCCCCTGGTAAAGTTACCTGCAGAGTATATTACCTGAAGCAATCTGTGTAAAAACTAAATCTAATCAGCGCTACTCAGGATTCAAGACTGCAAATCTACAAATCTATCTAATCTATTTAATAGACGGTGGTGATTGAGACTGTATATTATTGCTCACCGGGTTCTAAAACAGAGATAAAAACTCCCTGGGAAGGTGACCCGCAGAGTATATTGGTAATACACGGGTGAAGACCCAGGCGGGAACTGGGAAGGTATCCTTGTGTCCGAGCTGCCCTGCAACCTTAAATATATATGTCTAGACGGGGGAAGAACACAGGAGTGCCAATCACACCGACTCATTCATATATCACTAGATACCTGACGGTAAGGAGAGATATGAAACAGGGGGCAGACACAGGTATGAATATGAATATGGCTTTGACACAGGAGCCATTCCCGGAGGCATCATTACAGAGTGGTCAGCAGGCAATGATACCAGCGGTGGAAGCACAACAAATAGGCAATGGATCAGTGAAGGGAGCGGTAGAAAGGGACCCCAAAATGTCTGCAGGAGTCTCGGAAGATATATCTGTCTGCTCTCATAATATATCTGAATTGCAAACAAAAGAGAAGGGGATAGAGCAGGATATCAGTCAGCTTAAATATCTTATCCAAGCTCTCCCCACTAAGAAAGACATTCAACAGTTGATTATCAGTATAACTGGCCCTTTAAGAGAGGAGATTGCAGCAGTAAATAACAAAGTGGAAGCGGTAGAAGTTAAAACGGCGACTATGGAGCAAACGCAAAATTTAATGGAAAAGCGCCTTGAAAACGCAGAGAAAAAAATTGAATAAACAGCAACAGCAGATAATTGCCCTACAATTGCAATCAGAAGAGTTTGAAAATAAGACTAGGAGAAACAATATCCGGATTAAGGGAATCTCAGAAGAAATGGAGGGGCCTGCGCTTAGAGAAGCTGTTATTAATATTTTCAACCAATTATTAAAAAATCCCCTAGATACTCCCATTGAATTAGACAGGGTGCACAGGGTACCGGTTACTCGACACCCTGGGCAGAGTAACCCAAGAGACACTCTGTGCAGAGTTCATTTTTTCTGTGTAAAAGAAGACATTCTCAGGGCGGCATGGAAGGAGGGTGCAGTGAAGTATCTGGGAGGAGAGTTACAACTCTATCCAGATCTCAGCAGGCAAACTAAAAGCCGGCGACGTATGTTGAAACCATTGCTGGAACACATATTATCGAGAAGGGCCACATACAAATGGGGATACCCATTTGCTGTAATCATAAAAAAGGGGGGGCGCACCCTCATTTTGAAAGAACCGTCTCAACTTCCAGATCTTTTTAATTTCTTGGATTCTGAGCCGATAGAGGTTCCCAACTGGACAGAGCTGTCAACAACGACTGAGTATGCCAGCTAGTAAGGACTGAATAAGCAGGAACACCGGAGGATAGCTGGCGGGACAGAAAAATAATATAAACATTTTTTTTTCTCTCTTTAAACCTATTCCTGGAGGACTTTCCCTAATTTTTTTATTTTTTTATGGGGGGGGGGGGTAAGAGACTCAGGCAGATTTATATGCATGTAAATGAAGTGGGCATGTCAAGGAAAGTAAAAGTTGGGGAATACGGTAGAACCCGGCGAAATATGGGATATCTCCCACCCGTTTTTTTTTTTGTTTTTTTTTTTGTGTATTGGGGTAAACCTAACCTTACTGACACCCCTTTTTTTTCCCCTTCTCGCTCGCCCTTCCTACTGAGGAACTCAGAGAGGCATAGGGGTTGAGAGGAGGGGTGTCAACGTGGTCCCTCAGATCACCCCGATATACAAACATGGAAGGGGAGGGAGGGGAGGGGGAGGGAAGGCTAAGATATTAGAAGGGGCTTACTAACACCTGGGGGGGTGTTTTTTTTTTTTTTTTTTTTGGTTTATGGGCATATTTATGTTTTTTTTTTTCCTGTTTGCTGATTGTTGTGTGGCACTAGAAATTCTAAAATTAGAGATGGGTATGGGGGGGGTAGGGGTGGGGGAGGGGGGGAGGAAAAGGGGATGCACAAGAATCACAGGAATAGTGGAAGGATACTGCTATTTGTTCCATCTCACTGGGGTAGTACGGATTGATGAGTGGAGGGGAGTCTGCAGAGGAATGATACCTCTGATGCAACAGAATATGCAAATAATGGACACTATATACTTCACTATAAGGAGATATATTTATGTATCGACGAAGCACTGGTAACAAGTTACTAATTTATTTCACTTAGGCACCAATTAATAGACTATAACCTAATAAAATAGTGGGGACAAGCTATATGGGGGGGAACTATTTTTGTTTTTTTGGGGGGAGAGGGAGGGAGGGAGGATGGGAGGGATAAGAGGGTAGGCCCCCGGATCGAAGGTGGAAGAAGCACGGAGGTTTTGTTGCCCTTTTTTTTTTTTTTTTGTCTGTTGGTATCTTTCCCCTATCGCAGCAGACAGATCACAGAGTAACTATGGAATATATAAGGAGGCGATGGGGAAAGGAGGGAAAGGGGAGTCCAGGGAAGGTATGAAGTAAGGGTATAATATTAGAGGAGTAATGTCTAACTTAGAAGGGCGGAGAGAGGGGTATTGAAAGGTGATGTTTCAGATATGCAGGATTAAATATAGGGTGCACGGGAGTGTAGACAAAAAGGCTCAGATCACGGCTGTGCTTGTTCACTTCTCCCAATATCAACGTCTCTCCTCCAAGTGGGGGGGAAGTCAGAGACGTTGGATTTTTGTGTTTTTGTTTTGTTTTATATTTTTTATTTTATCTTGTGTTTTTTTATTTATTTATTTATTTAATTTTTTTGGATTTGTTAGTGAAATTGTGGGTTACAGGTTAATCTGCGGGTGCACAAAACCTGTGACTATTTGGAAAATACTATACAGTATCCGGGGGGAAGAGTCTTTACCAGACCCGGAGTAAGAGTGTAGAGGGTTTTTTTTTTTTTTTTTTTTTTTTGGACACTGGGCTCCCCCGTTGGTGAGTTTACCCAGCCCCCAATAAGCTGCGATTAGCAAGTAGTAGAAGAGCAAGATGACCAAATTAAACTTTACCTCATATAATGTAAAGGGGTTAAATAACCCCGAGAAACGTTCAAAATTCTTGGCGGAATTAAGTAGATTGAAATCCCAAATAATATTTTTACAGGAGACACATTTTAAAAATGATAAAATTCCGAAGTTGGGAAACCGTAAATTTCCAACGGGTTACCATAGTACATCCCAGTCCACAAAGACTAATGGGGTATCCATTTTGATGTCTAACCAAGTGCCATGGAAAGAATGTAAGACAGTTAAAGACGAGACGGGTCGCCTCCTTATTGTGATAGGACTGTTATGTGACCAAAAGGTCACATTGGTAAACTTGTATTTGCCAAATGAAAACCAAGTCAGTGCATTGGAAACATATTTGAATATAGTCCATCAGAATAAGGAGGGGATAGTGATAATGGGTGGGGACCTGAATTTGGTATTGGATCCAACTCTGGATGTCTCTAAGGGAGTATCTCATTTATCATATGGAAAAATACGGAGAGTGAAGGGACTGTTACAGGACCTGCAGATGATGGACACATGGAGGGTCCTCCATGCACGCGACAGAGATTATACTTTTTTTTCATCGAGACATAAGACGTATACCAGAATACCAGAATGCTCTGTCGTGCGTAGTGGGGGCCTCCATAGGTTCATTTACGATATCAGATCACGCGCCCACCAGCTGCATCTTGGAATGGGGAGAGTTAAGCCCCCGGGAATGGCATTGGAGAATAAATGAGATGCTCCTGAAGGATCCAGAGTATGAAAATCAAATAGCACAGGAAATTGAATCCTACTTTGAAATTAACAAATCGGAAGAAATAACTCCTCTTTGCGTATGGGAAGCACACAAGTGTTATATAAGAGGAATACTTATTTCACTTGGCGCGCGTAGGAAACGAATTTATGGGGCAAAGTTAGATGCGTTGATCGAACAGATTAAAGTTGCGGAGCGGTCGCATAAGAAACTCCAAACTATACGGAACGAGGAAAAACGTATGAGTTTACGGGAAGAATTAAATGTTTTACTAACGGAGAAAGCGAGGGCAAAATTAACTCGATGTAAGCGTGCATACTATGAATTTGGAAATAAAGAGAGACAAGGGCGAGGAACCATATTGAGCATATAAAAAAACAGGATGACACTTTAGTGAAATCTTCACAGGAAATTGCAAAGACGTTCAGGGAATACTATCTGAAGCTATATAATATAAAAGGCCAACAATCTGCCGTACGCAGAGAACAACAGGTAAATGACTACATAGTAATATCAGGGATGCCGGGGCTGTCAGAAGAGGAGGCAGACAATATCGACGGGCCAATTAAAATAGAAGAATTCTTAGAAGCGCTGAAAGTATTAAAACCAGGAAGATCACCAGGTCCCGATGGTTATACGTTGATATACTACAAAACCTTCTCTGAGAGGCTGGCGCCAAAATTCCTTGCCGCATTTAATTCTATACGAGATGGACAGGAGATGAGAGGAGAGACACTGATGGCTCATATAACACTAATTCCAAAGACAGGTAAAGATCCAACTCAATGTGCTAGTTACCGCCCAATTTCGCCGTTAAATGTTGATCTTAAGATCTTAACGAAAATACTGGCAAATAGGTTATTGGGATTTATCCCAGGCCTCATACACCCAGATCAGGTAGGATTCATACCAGGCAGAGAGGGGAGGGAAAACACACAAAGGGTCCTTAGTGCCATACAACTATCCCATTCCCAGCAGAAACCGTTAGTGATCGTCTCTGCAGATGCGGAGAAAGCATTTGATAGGGTAGAGTGGACATTCCTGAGAGCAGTTTTACAAAAGATAGGAATAAAAAAAGGGATGTTGAATTGGATTACAAGCTTATATTCATGCCCAAGAGCGAGAGTGAAGGTGAATGATGTCATGTCCGAATCATTCCCGATAAGTAATGGAACGCGTCAGGGATGTCCACTCTCACCCCTCATATTTATCCTTACAGTTGAACCCTTTCTAAGAATAATAAGGGCAAATACAGACATTAGGGGAATCCGAACTAAAGGGAGGGAGCACAAGGTGGCAGCCTATGCAGACGACTTACTGTTCTTTATAACGTCCCCAGTGATATCCTTACCACCATTGCTGTTGGAGTTACGGAGGTATGGGGAGATATCCAACTTCAAAATAAATTACAGTAAGTCCGAAGCAATGGGAGTGGAAACGAATGGAATGTTAAAACAACAGCTAGCGGACAACTTTAGTTTTAAATGGACAGATTCACATATAAGTTATTTGGGGACTAAAATACCAAGTAGGCTTAATCGTGTATTCGAACTGAATTATGTACCCCTGATTAGGCAAATTAAATTGGACTTCCAGAGATGGGAGAAATAAATTTTCACATGGTTTGGAAAAATTAATATCATTAAAATGAACATAATGCCGAGAATATTGTATTTGTTCCAGACCCTACCCATGAAGTTATCAGCTGGCTTTTTAAAAGAATTAAGGGCAAGATTTGTAAGATTTATCTGGGCAGGAAAACCCCCGAGGGTACGTAGAGCCATTCTGACTCTACCCAAAGAACGAGGTGGAGTGGGTCTCCCGGATCCGGTGAGCTACTACGAAGCAGCGCACTTAGCACGGGTAGTGGACTGGTGCACAGTACAAGAGGCAAAACCATGGATACAGCTGGAACAAACTATAACTACTATACCCTTAGAAGGAATAGTGTGGCTCATAGAAGCAGAGATACCACAGGAGGTGAAGGGACACCCTACGATTGGGGCAACAATTCAGACGACGAGAAAAATATTCAAGAAAACAAAGATGTCGACAGATCCAGGCCCTATGATCCCAATCTTGGGAAACCCAGGTTTTGAGCCGGGGATGATAGATCAGAGATTTAGAGAATTAAAGCGGCAGGGAATTAGTAGGCTGATACACTTTTCTAGAGAAAACCTGGTAATGAATAGGGAAGAGATAGATGGAGCATTTTCGGAGGCTCTTGACCCTTTTAGTAGAATACAGCTCAATGCCTTTCTACAATCAGTTAGACAACGCATAACAGGAATACGTAAACCTTCTGGGTTTGAACAGATGTGCTTAAAAAGAGAGCCACTTAGACACTCACTCTCAGTTATTTATGCTTTGCTGATAGATTTAGAAGCCCCCCAGGAACTGGGTTTCCTACGGGCGTGGGAAAGGGACCTGGGTATTTCCTTCACAGAGATACAGAAAA
Source organism: Rana temporaria (assembly GCF_905171775.1). Classification (NCBI taxonomy): domain Eukaryota; kingdom Metazoa; phylum Chordata; class Amphibia; order Anura; family Ranidae; genus Rana; species Rana temporaria. The sequence continues at coordinate 87,333,947 of NC_053494.1, read as the reverse complement.
AAAAGATACTGTTATTTGCACACAAAGCATCTATGGCAACTAAGTATCAGGAAGGAGGATACAAAATTTTGACCAGGTGGTATAGAACCCCGGCAGTACTGAATAGGATATATCCGCAAGTGGCCAATCAATGCTGGCGATGTCAGAATGCGGAGGGTACCATATTTCATATTTTTTGGGAATGTCCCAAATGGAAAGAGTTTTGGATAATGGTGTCAGAAACGGTCTTAGAAATTACAGATGTACATTTGGGAAATAATCCATCAGTTTTTTTACTTCATGATATCCCTTTATCTAATGAAAAATATAAAAACTCTCTTATAAGGCACTTGATTACGGCAGCAAAAGCGTGTATCCCGGCCCTATGGAAAAGTACGACCGCACCAACTAAAATACAATGGATGGGGCGAAAAACAGACATTCAGCAAATGGAAAGTTTAACCATGATACTGAGAGAACAAGAAGAGAAATATCGGGAGACCTGGGCGCCATATATTAAATACAGGGAACAAAGCTTGTAGGTAGATATGCAGGGGACTGGGGGGGAAGCGGGGGGCCCGGTGTCCAAAATGTTAATATATAAGTTTTTCCTTCTTTTTTTTTGGTATTGTTTATGTTTCTGTTATTTATAGATTTTATTTTATTTTTTGTGAATTATCAGTGTTTTATGTGGGGTTGTAGTATGCTTGGTGAATCTAGGTTGACTGGATGTGGAGGGTGCTGGGGTATTTCCCCAGTTAAGAAAAAGATACTGCAGTGGTGTTGTATAACATAATCGTATCAGAAAAATGAGACAAATATGTATATAAAATATGCGATGTTAAGAAGGGTGTAAATGAGCGGAGGGGAGAAGGAATTAATTGGCAATGTTGAAGGAAGATCTTCTGTATAGGTAGAAGAGAACTATGAATGTATACGGATGAGTTGTTGTATAATACTACTGCAATGTGAAAAATAAAGAATTTATAAAAAAAAAGAAGGTAGAACTGCGTACTCCAACCGTCACCCCACGCCCAGAGTTTCGGGCTCCAGTCCCACCACGTCCTCAGGGGCCTAGCAACTACCCCCGGGATTCGTCTAGGGTGACGTGCCATCACTGCAGCGACACGGGACATATTGCTCGTTATTGCCCTTTGAGAGCTACAAATAACAACTGGAGACGCACAACACCCAACACAGAGGTCACTCCATCACGTCCCTCTGTGGCCCACTGCCTGGAGACCGAGGGGGGCCCTGAGGAATGTCTGGGAATTTGGTATGAGGCAGACCCAATACAGGGGCTGTCCCCGACGGGAAAGTGGAGGGACATTGGAGACCATGGACCATTTTCTGGTCCAATGTCCCTTCAACATGGAGGTTCTTACTGGGGTAGGGGGTGCCATTGGCTACCCCCGTCTTCCGGCCCTGACCTTTGCTGAGCGAGTGTATGGTGACTTCGGGGTCCGCAGGGGTTTTGAGTTATCGTCACTTTATTTAGTCAGCGTAGTTGTGCTTTACTACACTTGGCACACTCTGTGTTTGGTGTCCACTAGGGACAAAATCCTGTCTGTGCATGAGGTGGTGGGTGATATCTTTCGGGAATTGGTGAAGGTGCGGGATCTGGAGAGGGGTAGGGTCGGGCCTGAGAGGAGCGCCCATTTATGGAGGGGGTTCCTCTTCCAGCCCCCTTAGGCCATGACCCTGCCCCTCTCCATGGGTAGGGGCAACTTTCCTTTCTCACCCCCCTTAGATTTTGTTTATAGCTTATTTTTGAAATAAGGCTACAGACATATCTGATTATCATGTTCTCGCTCATACGTGAGTTGTAGGTATTTGTTGTTATGGTGGTGGGGTGTGTTGTGGGTTGGCGATGATCTGGACAGTAGTGGTTTCTATGGACTTTAATATTTCCCTACTGTACCAGTGAGCCGTTTTAAGTTGGGTTGTTCTTTTTATTGATAGTGATCTGGACAAGTTTTTTTTTTTTTTTAGTTTTTTTTTTGATGGACTATAAAAACTTTTTCTTGTACCAGTGAGCCTGTTGTAAATACCCGATCTAATGTTGTTGTGTGTTTTTTTTTTGCAGTTATTTTCTTGGAGGGTGGAGGTCGGTGGTATGATGGTATTATGTTTGTTGTTTGTTTTATGTTACTTTGTTATTTTGTCTATTGTTTACATTTTTGGTCGAAGTTTTAATAAAAAATCTCCAGACTAAACCGGTTCCAGCTCCTCCCACTTCCTGCTGGAGCAGTGAGAAGACCTGTCTTCCAGAGCTCCTGTGTTCCAGAGGATCCAGACATCTGTACCAGCCTCCAGCCCCAGCCCCTGGCCCCGGAAGAGGGGAGAGATGGCCTTCCTCAGCCCAGGTGAAGGACCAGCATCCGGCCTCCGGAGTAACCAGCAGCACCTGCCCTCCTCCAGCCAGACAAAGATCAGCAGGGATGACCGCCTCTTCCTGGGCACCAGGAGGGTCTCTCGGACTGGACCACCATTCTACCAGGTGAGACTGAGGCCAAAGCCAGGAAGAGGTGTGATAAGATCAAGTCCCTGCTGGTTAGGATAGCCCAGGCTGCGTGGAAAAAATGACAGCTCTCGCAGGCCTGAGGGACAAGAGGGACAGGTGCTCTAGCAGTAAGAAGTCGGAGTTTAGGGGGGCCATCAATACCCTCAGGCTGGAAGTAAATGAAATCTGGAGTTACCTGGGAGGCTTTTTTGAACGTGGGGCTGGAGAGGTGAGCTTTCTTGAGGAGCTCCGGAAGACCCTCCAGCAGGCCAACCAGGAAGGAAGTCAGACGGCAAGGAGGAGCAGCGGGCGGTCGGGGTCCCAAACCTCCAAGCAGCCGGGGAAGTCAGGAGAGCCTGGGTGTAGTGGGGGGGTGGAAGCTCTGGTGGTGCAGGGCCCAGTAAGGCCATAAAACCTGGGGAGGGCTCCCGGGAGCCGATCCCTCGGTCCGTGAAAAAGGGGGCTGGGGGGTTGGCTAGGACAGGGGAGCCCAGTGATCCAGGAGGTCGCAGGGCCCAAGCGCCGCCGGAGGTACACCCCCAGTGTCTCAAGGTCAGCATACCCAGGCTCTCACAGGGAGGCCACGCTGCCACAGCTGAGGCCCACCATGTGCCAGCCCCCATGACCCCTCAGCTTGCAGAGGAGCGGGAGGATCTGGCAGTGAAAGCGCCAGGGACTGCTCTTGCGGCTGTTATGTCACCGGGAGAGGGGCAGGTGCATGTGTGTAGTGTGGCCAAGATGGCGCCGGCTGCTGGGGGAGGAGCAGCTGAGGCCACATTCCCCAGTGAGAACCAACCCCTTTTCAGGGAAGGGGGATGTGGCCAGCTCCCATCCAGTGCTCGGGACCCGGAAGTGACCACCCGCGAACCGGAAGTGAACCTAACCCCCCCCCCCCGCGCGCGACCGTAAGTGCCCCTCCCGCGAATTTGCGGCTGGTGTCACCGGCTTGGAGGACCTGGGGGATGAGAGGCCGGGGGTGCAGGGGTGCCCAGTTCCGGATGCTGTAGCAAGCACCTCCAGGCACCCCCGGCAAGTAATGGACAGCAAGGACGGTAATATGGACGGTAACATGGACGGTAAGCTGCCTACCCCCCAGGTCCCCATGGACACTACCACAAGCCCCGAGGGGCTCCCTGCAGCACAGGCGGGGTGGGGGGAATGTCAGGTGGGACCCCTCCCGGTGGACTGTGCAGCCTATGATTTTATCCGGCAGTTGGAGGGGTCCCAGGGGGGCTCCCCCCCAGTACAGGTTGAGTCCCAAGGGGCTGGTGAGGTCGCAGAGGGGTCTGGGTGGGGGAGTTTGGTGGGGGAGGTACCCCCCTCTGCTGTGGCCCTGGGGGGAGGAGCCTGTAGTCAGGCCAAAGGTGGTGGGTGGTCAGGGTAGGTCAGCGGGGGTGGGTGCAACACTGCCGGCAGGGATGGGGGCCGCCCCCCCCCCCACTTCTGGGGGTGCTGGGGGGGGGTGCCCCACTTCCGGAGAACATCTTTTGGGGGTCTCCGGAGGCCAACCTATTGTCTGCCCTAAAGGGGGGTCGCTCTTTCGCCCAGGTGGCGGGCTCTCGTGCCCCTCTGGACCACCTGTACAGCCGGTTTGGCGCCCAGAATTTGCGCGCCCCCCCTGCTGACCAGGAAAGGACGCAGGGGTCGGCGTGGACGAGGGGTACAGGTGGCCCAGAGAGGAGGCGTAGGAATGTTATCCAGCTCAGGTACGAGGGTCCGGACCCCTGCCCCGCCCGAGGTGAGGTTGTGGGCCTGGTGCTCTCCTTGGGTTTTGGGGTGGGTGACCTCTTTGCGGTCATCCACCCCACCAACGCGCGGGAGTTTGACATCAGTTTTGTCACTCCCGTGTTTATGGAACGCTTCATCACCAGCTTTGGGCTGGTGAGGGGCGTTGACCCTTGGAAGAAGTACCGGCTCATTCCCATCTCCAGGCAGGAGGAGGTAAAGAACATCACCATGCTGGTGAGGAATGAGTCGCTCCCTCCGGAGGACATTGCCACTTGGCTCGGGAGGTACGGGCAATTGCAAACCCCCCTGAGAAAGAACCTCGATGAGCGCGGGGTTTGGACCGGGGCTTGGTTGACCAGGATCCGGCTCATGAGGGAGGGCAACAGTGTTGCCCACCTCCCTGGCAGCGCCTTCCTTGGCAGAGACCGGATCCTGGCCTTCTACCCGGGCCAGTCCCACCGCTGCTTTAAATGTGGCAGCCCGACCCACATGAGTTCGGACTGTACGGTGGTCAGATGTGGCCGGTGCCTTGAGTTTGGCCACCAGTCCGACTCATGTGGGAAGATCTGTTGTAATCTTTGCGGTGAGATGGGGCACCCATTCAGTAGGTGCCCCAAAGCATATCAGGGTTCTTTCTCAGGGAGGGGACCTCCCGGGCCGGGAGCGGTCGAAGCTTCCCTGGTGATTGATGGCCGGGGGGGGGTGGGGATCCTGGAGCCCCTAATGCCCCTTTGAAGGGACCAACAGGCCCACAGCCTCAAAGAAGGCGGAGCAGGCGTGGGCGAGGGGCTCCCCCTCGGGAGACACGGGCTCAGTTGGCCAGGAGGCTCCCGATCCTCCGGAAGGCAGAGCCGGTGGGGAGGAGTCAGGAGGGCCTGGAGGTCCTGGGTCTGAAGATCCGGGGCCCCGGCTTTCCCCTCCTTTTGTTGCAGGGCTGATCCCCATCCCCCTTCCCCCCCACCTCCTAACCCTCCCCCTTATCTTCCCCTCCTCGTACCCCCCCTCCTCATACCCCCCCTCGCCCCCCCCTCCCAAGTCCCGTCCCCCCCTCCCCCTTCTTCCTCCCATACAGTAAGTTCTGGTTCCCCCCGTCCCCTCCCCTGTCTCTGGCCCCCCTCCTGCCTCTCCTACCCCCCCCTCTGGACCCATGGCCATGGAGACGGATGCTTCTCGGGCCTCACATAAGAGGGCTAAGGAGGTCTCGAGCAGCGGGTCTGAGGAGGGAGGTGGTGTTGTCACCTCTGAGAAATGGCAGGAGTGGGAGCAAGTCAGACATAGGAGGAAGAAGGGGCAGGCTAATAAATCTGGGGGCAGGAAGCTCCCTGTGAAGGGTGGGGTTCCCCCAGGGGCACGAAGTGGGGTGTCCCTGGGGAACCTGTTCAGTGTCCTCTCCTCCTCGGATTCCGAGGAGGAGGAGGAAGTGTAAATATTAGTGTTGAGCAGAATATGCCATATTCGATTTCGCGATATATCACGAATATATATTCGAATATTCGAGATATATTCGCTAAATTCGAATATTCGTGATATTTTATCGAAATTAAATGATTGCTCAGAATATTCGTGATATTTTACAATACAAAATAATTGTGAATATTCGGCAAATGCGGAAGGAGCACTCTGATTGGCTCAGAATATTCTTGATATTTTTTCGAAATTTCGCAAAATGCGAATGCGATATTTATTGCGCAATTTCGACAAATGCTGTAGGAGCGCTCTGATTGGCTCAGAATATTTGTGATATTTTATCGAAATTTCGCAAAATGCGAATGCGATATTTATTGCGCAATTTCGACAAATGCTGTAGGAGCACTCTGATTGGCTCAGAATATTCGTTATATTTTATCGAAATTTCGCAATATTGCGAATGCGATGCTTATTGCGGAATTTCCCCAAATGCTGTAGGAGCGCTCTGATTGGCTCATTCTGAAATCGAATATTCGAGATATTTTAGCGCAATTTCATAAAATGCGAATGCGAAATTGTTTGCAGATATTTCGAAAACTGCTGTAGGAGCACTCTGAAATCGAATATTTGTGATATTTTAGCAAAAAAATATTGCGATTGCGATTTTTCGATCGCGCATGCGCAATCGCGCGAACAACACGCGACCATTTCCTGGACCCTTGCCAGTTTCCAACTTTATGATCGCATCGCAGAGCAGAATGGTTGGAAGTAATTTCACTCTATCTGAGGAAAAGATGCTGATTTGTGTAAGTATTTTGACCACTGTTATTTCATTATCTTTAACTGCATTTTAGTCTAGTTTAAAAGTTAGTATATATGATCAGATATTAGTATTTCACAAACAATGTGTCTCCTGCTTTTACAAAACTACAACTCCCAGCATGCCTGGACAGCTGCAGACACCCTGGTTGGTAAATGTGTATTTAGGCACTTTTCCTTGTTATTTAGCATAATGAATTAAAAAAAAATTTGGACATAGGACGTATGCGAACGTCCTGACTTCAGGGTCCTCAAGGCCCAAGGACGTTCGAATACATATTGCCCTTTAGATGTTGCAGAACTACAACTTCCAGCATGCCTGGGAATGCTGGCACTTCTAGTATTGTAAGTTCTGCAGGCCCACATTTTTCAGGCCTTTATGCACGGGTCTCTAAACTGTGGCACCCTAGATGCAGCAAAAGTAAAATTCTTAGCATGCACTGACAGACCGTGGCTGATGGGAGTAGTAGTTTTGCAACAGCTGGAGGTGGACTGGTCTTGAAACCCTGAGTTAGGTAACAAACCGTAGTGTTTTGCAACCATTCTGCCTCCAGCTGTTTTTTTTCTGTTGAAAAGCCTGTGGCGTGCAAAACACAACCCAAAAACTCCACCCGGTGCAGGGAAAAATGTGCACACACCTAAAGAGTGACATCACAAAAAACTGCGACGGGTGCATACGTCAGTGGTCCTCCGAAAAGGTCCCGTCTCTGATCCCCCGGGGCGTTAGGCTCCTGACAGGGAAAAGAGTTACTGTGGTCCATACAGCCGAAGCCATATGGACCCATCTCGGTCCAAGCAGCCGAAGCCACAAAGACCCAACATCCTCGGAGGGACTGCCGAAACAGAACCCTCCTCGGTGAGGCTCCCCCGAAGGGAGACCCCATGAGAGCCGGTGAACCTAACCAGAAGGCCGAGTCTACCAACTCCCAAGACTTTCAGAGACCGGCCCGAGGACCAGCACCCTACTCGCCACACATAAAGTGCAAGCACCAAAACAAAAAGAGTGACAAACAAAACAGAACACGGGGAAAAATAATAAAAGAAAGTGGGGAAAAGGAAGATGGGAGAGTGAGGAAAGTGACCAATGTGAAATAATTCTGCCTCCAGCTGTTGCAAAACTACAACTCCCTGCATGCAACTGGCTGCAATTACCCCCCCCCCCCTCCCCCAATGTGAATGTACAGGGTAAATTCACATGGGCTGTGGCTTACAGTGTGCTTCTAGCTGAAGCAAATTCGGCGCTGCAGCTCAAACCCTCAGTGGGAAACTACTGTGAACCCCATGCCTCCCCGTTATTACCGGACAGCCATTAACTGTCCAGGCATGCTGGGAGTTAAAGTATAATTGTTGTACAGCTGGTGACGGATGAGCTACATGGTGTATCAGAGCATGCTGGTAGTTGTAGTTGTTAAATAACATCAACTCCATTATTTATTCAAAATTAATTCATCAAAAAGTCAAAAGAAACAAACATATTATTGTTCCTATATAAAGATAGGGATGAAAAAAAATAATCTATTGTACAGGCCCATTATCAGTGTCCAAAAAAAATTATAGCGGTCAGATGAATAGCAACGCATATCTCCCCTATACGTGTATCCTGTGTTGTTAATCATATATACATTATTATGCAAATGATAATGGCTGCTATATTTATGCAAAAAAGGTGGCGACCGAAATGGCAGGATATAAAATCTGTCATGTTACCCCTGTCATTGATTAATAAGGCGAGAATGCTTCCAATTGTTGAATACCATACATTTACGTCATATATCCATAAGGCTTTAAACAAAAGTATTACAATATACTTTTTTCTTCATCTTGCAGAAGTTCCTGGAAACAGGGTATGATGAGCTGCGGAGGCAGCAAGAAAAACAGGCTGTTGTCAGCTCCCTAATTGAGGAACTACGCGCCCAAAACGGCGAAGCACCAAGTCGCATGGCGATCCACAAGAAATGGTCCGACCTGAAGAGGCGCCAGATGAACCGGGTCAGGCGTATCCGGGAGCAATATCATCCAGGTAAGTTATTGGTCACAGTTATGTTTTTTTTTTCTAAAGTGTATTTTGTGCGTGTACTCGAGAGAGGAGCCGGACTGCAGGAGTTTGGAGTAGGCAGGCCTCCCCCAGAGGTAATCTGCCACCTTTCTCCATGCCCCGGGTGGCAATGGCGGGTGTGAGGGGGTCCTCCCACACAGACCGTCCTACCTGCTCCGCTTCGAAGCCCAACGGGGCAGAGGGACAGAGGGATTAATAAAATTTCAACAATAAAATGTAGCTCTAAAAATGGACAGCATTTAAAGCAGGGCTGTGGAGTCGGTAGATAAATGTTCCGACTCCTCAGTTTTATGTACTTCAGACTCCGACTCCCCGACTCCCCCTCCTCTGTATTAATATGCAAATGTATTTTATAGATTCCTTGAGGGAAAGAAACGCAACCTACCACAGGACTACTGGCTGGGAAGCCAACAGTCTACTGTATTGCACAGTTTAAGCAAAAGACAAACACAATGAAAACAATCAAGTGACTGGATAGTAGCAGCAGGCATAAACATCAGGAACAGGATCTTTACCAGTTCAAAAATACAGACCACATTATTTGGCTGTTTTAGAACAAAAACAAAGCTTATCTATAATGAACCAAAAACAAAATCTGAAAAACCTAGAAATGGTTTATATTAATCTTGAAATGTAGTTCTAGGCTTAGCAAATGCAATGTAGAGTTCTAAGGAAGAGAATTGCCTCTGCCAGATCCTCTTTCATAGAGTCTCTTAAGTCCGACTTTATTATTTTTAGGGCTGAAAATAATCTTTCGTAACGGTCTTTGAAATCCAAATGTTTTTTTCTTATATCCTAACAGTTATAAAAAAGCTCAAGAGGAAACAATCTGCCCTGAAAAATATGACGCAGAGAATACTGTCAAATGAGCAGCAGATTCTTTTTTTTACGCGCCAAAATCAGCAGCTGGCGCAACAAATGGCGAAAACCATAGATGAGGTGGCAGAGCTTCAGAAGTTCATGTCTTAATTTTTATTTTATTTTTTTTTAATAAAAAATGTTATATTTTGCAAAGGTTTAATTTCTTATTGAGATTGTTAGTTTTTTAAACACATCTAACTTCACATCTAACACATCAACATCAACATCAACATCAACACATCTAGCTTAATAATAACCGAAAACATTTTATACTATTACTAGCTGAATACCCGGCGTTGCCCGGTCTTCCTATCTTAACCTTTTGGGGAGGAAAATCATAGTAATATAAATATACCCATCTTTTATATAAGGGTGTTGGTAAGGGTTAATTTAACTGTTATATATTTTTATTTGGCATATAAGTAATATGTATAGCAGGTATTATTGAAATATCTCTAGGCGTACAGAAGTTATGTGGGAACATACATTTCCCATTGATTTGCATGGGACTTTAAAGAAAAACCCCGACCCTCACAAATGGGGGTAGTTAAGGGATAAATTAACTATCAGTGGTATCAGTGAACAGTAGTGGTAATAGGAGTATATAGAGTGGGAAATAACTTTTTACATAGGTGTCTTGACTGAGCAGCAGCAGCAGTAGTAGTAGTAGTAGATACAGAGTCATATCACTTGGGCAGGAGGTGCCATGATGAACAGCAGTGGTAATAGGAGTATATAGAGTGGGAAATAACTTCTGACATAGTTGTCTTGACTGAGCAGCAGCAGCAGCAGTAGTAGTAGTAGATACAGAGTCATATCACTTGGGCAGGAGGTGCCATGATGAACAGCAGTGGTAATAGGAGTATATAGAGTGGGAAATAACTTCTGACATAGGTGTCTTGACTGAGCAGCAGCAGCAGCAGCAGCAGTAGCAGTATTAGTAGTAGTAGTAGATACAGAGTCATATCACTTGGGCAGGAGGTGCCATGATGAACAGCAGTGGTAATAGGAGTATATAGAGTGGGAAATTACTTTTGACATAGTTGTCTTGACTGAGCAGCAGCAGCAGCAGGATTAGTAGTAGATACAGAGTCATATCACTTGGGCAGGAGGTGCCATGATGAACAGCAGTGGTAATAGGAGTATATAGAGTGGGAAATAACTTCTGACATAGGTGTCTTGACTGAGCAGCAGCAGCAGCAGCAGCAGTAGTAGTATTAGTAGTAGTAGTAGATACAGAGTCATATCACTTGGGCAGGAGGTGCCATGATGAACAGCAGTGGTAATAGAAGTATATAGAGTGGGTAATAACTTTTGACATAGGTGTCTTGACTGATCCAGAGGAGTCATGGGAGAAAGTCATGTGGTCAGATGAGACCATAATATAACTTTTTGGTCATAATTTCACTAACCGTGTTCGGAGGAAGAATAATGATGAGTACCATGCCAAGAATGCCATCCCTACTGTGAAGCATGGGGGTGGTAGCATCATGCTTTGGGGGTGTTTTTCTGCACATGGGACAGGGTGACTGCACTGTATTAAGGAGAGGATGACCGGGGCCATGTATTGCGAGATTTTGGGCAACAACCTCCTTCCCTGAGTTAGAGCTTTGAAGATGGGTCGAGGCTGGGTCTTCCAACATGACAATGACCCAAAGCACACAGCCAGGATAACCAAGGGGTGGCTCTGTAAGGATCATATCAAGGTTCTGGCGTGGCCTAGCCAGTCTCCAGACCTAAACCCAATAGAGAATCTTTGGAGGGAGCTCAAACTCCGTGTTTCTCAGCGAGAGCCCAGAAACCTGACTGATGTAGAGAAGATCTGTGTGGAGGAGTGGGCCAAAATCCCTCCTCCAGTGTGTGCAAAGCTGGTGTAAAACTACAAGAAAGGTTTGACTGCTGTAATTGCAAAGAAAGCCTACTGTACCAAATATTAATTGATTTTCTCAGGTGTTAAAATAGTTATATTCAGCACTGTAAATACATCAGGTCCGGGGCTCCATCAGGGAATGCATGACAAGGGACCCTTCAGCGCCCTGAACCGACGACGGGTGCCAGAAAGTCACCGCCGATCCAGGACTCATTCATCTTTATGAATGTGAGTCTGTCCACGGAGTCTGTGGACAGACGGGTCCTCTTGTCCGTGACCACCCCACCTGCCACGCTGAATGTCCGCTCAGATAGTACGCTGGAGGGGGGCAAGACAATAACTCCAGCGCATACTGAGCGAGCTCGCGGCAGGTGTCCAATCTGGCAACCCAGTACTCCATGGGGTCGTCGGTGCTCATACTGTCAGAAGCACCGACGGACGCCATGTAGTCTGCCACCATGTGGGCCAGCCGCTGGTGGTGACTGCTGCTGCTGGTGCTGGTACTGGGTCGCTCGGTTTGGAAGAACATCCTCATCTCATCCATTAGGTCCCCTGCTCGGCTGCTGCTGGATGCAGCCACCTGCTGGGTGAAAAGGGTAAGGGGTTCCGCGCATCCTAGTATAAGTAAGTATAAATAAATAATGTAAGTATAAATAAATAAATAAATAAATAAATATAAATACTAATCAGTGATATCACAGAAAAGAGCAAATACCAGCTCAATCAAATCCAGTGAGAGAGTGAGAATATCCAAACATCAAAATATAAATAATATATAAAAAATATATATAAAATTATATAATATAATGTATAGTAATAATATACAGTAGATGTATAATTAATATAGTGGAGTCTATAACCGTGAAAAAGTGTCCATTAATAGGATGAGAAATAAATAAATGAATAAATAAATCTGGTGGTCCAGTGCTAGTAGTGATTCTTCAAATAAGCATAGGCTGCCAAAGGAATGTAGCTGATGTGATCACAAAGCAATCCAGTAAAAAGTGTTGACAGACGGGTGCAATAATCCCTCCCTGAGCTCCCGGGACTCTTACCTCCGCGCAGATAATACAGTGCATCCACTATAGGTATCTCAACCAGACCTCCGTATGTATGTTCCACTAATCCTCCTTAGATATCCATGACTGGGTCCTCTTATCCGTCCAGACAGTCAGTGTGCCCAAGAGCAGAAGCAGGGGAAACACAAAAACAAAGGAGGGGACTCCAATCGTGAAGTAGTAAGCACAAGCCGATATTTATTAAAAGAGGAAAAAGCTGCGCTTACATGTGATCTAAAAAATATACAGCAAGGAACTATTTCAAAACGAGCGGCGTTTCAAGCGCCTGTATACGTCACTCCAGGTGTACGTCCTCCCGTCCAATCCCTACGCGTTACGACACGTGTCACGTGTCTTCATCTGGGGAATCTAATTGGCGGTTGTGGTGTTGTTTAAGTATCCAAGCGACAGGAAGTAATGGCGCGGCCATTTTGTTGGAGTCCAACACATAACACATAGACTGCCCGTTCATTGCAATGCATAGCAGAAGGTGTCACTCAGTATGACGCCGCGGCTTGGAAATAGCTACAATGTAGGATCTCGTCTACTAATAATAGTTAGGTAATGGGTCATATTCTTCCCAAAGGGAGGAAGTAGAAAGAACATACATATAAATATAAAAAATAGGTATGGTGTAAGGAAATAGCATTGTTATTATCGGTCAAGAGGTTGAAAGCCATAATAACCTCAGGCTAGGACGAGCAGAGCGTCGTCCTGCTGGTCATACCGTGGTAACGCTTTTCATTAATGTATCAAAAATAACACCAATATTACGAATAGCATCTTGAATATATGTATATCCAAGAACATACATATACTATACAATAAAATAGTTTAATAAAATATAAAATATATATACAGAGGCCGGGAACAAGTGGAGAATAAACAACCTTATAAACGCCTCTAAATTGTTAAAATAGATATATATATATACAACACAGTATCATATATATATATACATAAAAATATTATCTTAAGATAATATATAAAAATATATAGTTAAAAGACTATATATAAAAAATGTGATAAAAGTATATTATAATATAAGGAGGTCGCACACCTAGTATGTCGCATGATTGTCAACATCTATGCAACTGCTTCTTAAGTAACTTTTGACTCCATATATTTTACTGTATTCTGAAGTATTTAACTTTTATATTTTTATTCATATTTACCATGATGACTATTCATATTGATGTTATAAGATGCATAGATGTTGACAATCATGCGACAAACTAGGTGTGCGACCTCCTTATATTATAATATACTTTTATCACATTTTTTATATATAGTCTTTTAACTATATATTTTTATATATTATCTTAAGATAATATTTTTATGTATATATATATATGATACTGTGTTGTATATATATATATCTATTTTAACAATTTAGAGGCGTTTATAAGGTTGTTTATTCTCCACTTGTTCCCGGCCTCTGTATATATATTTTATATTTTATTAAACTATTTTATTGTATAGTATATGTATGTTCTTGGATATACATATATTCAAGATGCTATTCGTAATATTGGTGTTATTTTTGATACATTAATGAAAAGCGTTACCACGGTATGACCAGCAGGACGACGCTCTGCTCGTCCTAGCCTGAGGTTATTATGGCTTTCAACCTCTTGACCGATAATAACAATGCTATTTCCTTACACCATACCTATTTTTTATATTTATATGTATGTTCTTTCTACTTCCTCCCTTTGGGAAGAATATGACCCATTACCTAACTATTATTAGTAGACGAGATCCTACATTGTAGCTATTTCCAAGCCGCGGCGTCATACTGAGTGACACCTTCTGCTATGCATTGCAATGAACGGGCAGTCTATGTGTTATGTGTTGGACTCCAACAAAATGGCCGCGCCATTACTTCCTGTCGCTTGGATACTTAAACAACACCACAACCGCCAATTAGATTCCCCAGATGAAGACACGTGACACGTGTCGTAACGCGTATGGATTGGACGGGAGGACGTACACCTGGAGTGACGTATACAGGCGCTTGAAACGCCGCTCATTTGAAATAGTTCCTTGCTGTATATTTTTTAGATCACATGTAAGCGCAGCTTTTTCCTCTTTTAATAAATATCGGCTTGTGCTTACTACTTCACGATTGGAGTCCCCTCCTTTGTTTTTGTGTTTCCCCTGCTTCTTCTCTTGGGCACACTGACTGTCTGGACGGATAAGAGGACCCAGTCATGGATATCTAAGGAGGATTAGTGGAACATACATACGGAGGTCTGGTTGAGATACCTATAGTGGATGCACTGTATTATCTGCGCGGAGGTAAGAGTCCCGGGAGCTCAGGGAGGGATTATTGCACCCGTCTGTCAACACTTTTTACTGGATTGCTCTGTGATCACATCAGCTACATTCCTTTGGCAGCCTATGCTTATTTGAAGAATCACTACTAGCACTGGACCACCAGATTTATTTATTCATTTATTTATTTCTCATCCTATTAATGGACACTTTTTCACGGTTATAGACTCCACTATATTAATTATACATCTACTGTATATTATTACTATACATTATATTATATAATTTTATATATATTTTTTATATATTATTTATATTTTGATGTTTGGATATTCTCACTCTCTCACTGGATTTGATTGAGCTGGTATTTGCTCTTTTCTGTGATATCACTGATTAGTATTTATATTAATTTATTTATTTATTTATACTTATTACTTTCACCATGTCTGCGTGCTAGGATGCGCGGAACCCCTTACCCTTTTCATTTATATATTTGTGTGTATTGTAAACACTCTAGGTTTTGCAGCAACTTATTGATACATTTTGTTTAGGGTTTATTTATTGAGGGTCTATATTAGCGCAAAAGCACTGTCACTTTATACACCTGCTGGGTGAGATGAGGGGGGACAACTGGAGGCCGGGGAGTTGCCTGCTCCAACCGGCTGACAATGCCTGCCTGCAGTTCCTCCATCCGGTGCTGCCTCCGGCTGGCTGGGATGAACTGCTCCAGTTTCCCCTTGCACCTGGGATCCAAAAGGGTGGCCATCCAGAAATCATCCCTCGCCTTGATGGTCTTAACCCGGGGGTCCCTCCTGAGGCATCTCAGCATGTGGGCAGCCATGGGGAAGAGCACAGCCCGCTGTGACTCCTCACTGCTGCCCAGGTCAATGAGGTCCGACTCTTCATCCCTGAGGCGCTCCTGGTCACGCTCAGAGATGCCCAACCCCCGGACTATCGGTGCCCCCAACACCGGCTCTCCCTCCTGACCAGGCCCTGACTCCGGGACGACACCAGCAACCACCTCCTCATCATCATCATCCTCCTCCTCGTCCTGGCCCTGGTCTCGGTGGAGCATTGCTGACTCCTCCTGCTCCACCAAGGCACTCTCCCCAGCTTCGAGCAGGCGATCTAGTGTCCTCTCCAGCATGAACACTATTGGCAGCACGTTATTGAGGCCGACATGCTCACTGCTGACCATCTTGGTCGCCTGCTCGAAGGAGGACAACACTTAGCAGACCTGCTGTATCTGCCCCCACTCCGCACAGGCGATGAAAGAGAGTTGTAGTGAAGCCCTCTCAGTGCCTAGGTCCATCAGGTACTCCTTCACCGCCCTTCGCTGCTCCCACAACCTCTTCAGCATGTGGAGGGTGGAGTTCCACCGCGTCACACTGTCCACAATCAGCCTGTGAAGGGGCAGCCTGTTGATCCGCTGCAACTCGGACAGGGACGCGGTAGCGGTTGGGGAGCACCTGAAGTGGCTGGCAATCCTACGCGCCTTTGGCACAATGTCACTCAACCCGGGATAAGTGCGCAGGAACTTCTGCACCACCAGGTTGAGGACATGTGCCAGACAGGGCACGTGGGTCAGACTGCCAGCACTGAGGGCGGCGAGTAGGTTGCTGCCGTTATCGCAGACAACCATACCTGCCTGGAGCCTTCGGGGTGTCAGCCACTTCTGGACCTGAGCCTGAAGTGCTTTCAGCACTTCTTGTCCAGTGTGTCTCCGGTCCCCTAAACTAACAAGCTGGAGCACGGCCTGACAGCGCACGTGCCCCACACTTGAGTAGCTACGGGGGCGCTTGCTGGGAGGCTCAGCAGCTGCGGAGACAGTGGCTTGAGGGAGACCAGCAGTTCTCCCCTGGACACCCCGGGGCGGCACCACAAGATCGGTTGCCGCCGATCCCTCACCGACGCCTCGGAGGGAAACCCAATGGGCCGTGAAGCTGATGTAGCGCCCCTGCCCATGCCTGCTGGTCCAGCCATCCATTGTCAGATGAATCCTGTCGCTGACAGCATGATCCAGCGACAGGGTTACATTCTGCACAATGTGCTGGTGTAGGACAGGGACACCAGTCCTGGCAAAGAAATGGCGGCTGGGGACACGCCATTGGGGTTGGGCCTGCTCCAACATCTGCCTGAAGGGGTTGCTGTCAACTATGTTGAAGGGCAGCAGATGTTGGGCAATAACCCTTGCCAGGAGCCCATTGAGGGAACGCACACGTCGGTCTCCAGGGGGGAAGGGAGTGGTGCGGTCAAAGGCGTCTGAAATCGACGCCTGGCGCCGGACGGCAGTGCGGGACACAGACGCGGAGGGTGCTGTCAAAGTAGAGGTCTGGCTGCCGGTACCAGTACCTCTACTAGAGGGAGCGGGGGGGCATGACCTGCTGGAAAGAGATGAAGCTGTGGCAGGGGCTGCTGTACCCTGCTCACTTGTGGTGGTGGCGCTCCTACCACCACCACGCTTCATCTCGTCAAACACCCCCCAGTGGTTTATCCTCAGGTGCTGGTTCAGGGCTGTGGTACCCACCCGAGCCAAACACTTCCCTCTCTTCACCCTCACTTTACAGATCCGGCAGACGGTCACGGTAGGGTTGTCTGCCACCAGGGTGAAGTAGTTCCAGACAGGTGACTTCAGCGCCGCCCTCCTGTCAGATGGGGTGACACTGACTTGCACCTGCTGGGACTCGGTGCGCACAGGTGGAGCTGCCTGCTGCTGCTGCTGCTGCTGCTCCTGACACCTCCTGCTGCCATCACCAGTGGAGACCCTGACGATGGTCTCCCTGGTGGTGACCTGGCGCACCGTTTCCCCAGGGTGCCTACCTTCCCCGTCGTCACTGACGCAGTGAGCCGACGCGTCAGATGGCAACCATGATGGGTCACCCTCTTCGCCCCCAGAGATGTCAGACCAAGGGCTGAGATGTGTTGGTCTGAGGGAACCAACTGACATGGAGCCTCTAGCCTGGCTCCGCTGTCCCCTCACCCACGCCTGGGTCTGACTAGGTGCTGCTGTTTCCTGCACCAAAACAGCAGCACCAGTTTGAAGGGATGTCTCTGGGATACTGCCAGCAGGTATCCCATCCTCCTCATCCATCCCTTCAAAAAGGTCCTGACCATCAGGACAGAGCTGGAGGTCTGCCTGATGCATGGCCTCCCCCAAGAGATCCCTCTCACTGTCGCTGTCGAACAGTAAGATGCTGGACTCTTGGGGGCTGGGGGGGGGGGGTACTACAGGCACCGGTGTAATGGTGGTACTACTGGGAGTCGGGACCGACGACTCAGTGGCACTGCTGTACCCCATGTAGTCCACCACTACTTGAGCCTGAGATGGCAATATCGGGCGGCTGCCCGATGGAAAGAACTCCCGGATCAGGCGGACTCCCCTTGCACCCGATCCTCTACCACTAGTAGGGGCACGAGAGGTACCCCGTGCTGGCAGCGACCCAGCACTGGGAGTAACTCCCCTACCCCTGCTGCCACGGCCACGGATGCCGCTCATGATTGCTGATGTGTGTGGGGGGGTAAACTTTATTGGGGGGGGGGGGAAATGTGAGGAAAATGATTTTTTGTGTGTTTTTTTACAAGAAAGGCACGCAGACAAAGACGTACACAGACAGCTACTAAACTATAATAAAACTAGTACACCAAAGACAAGGACTACAAAAAAAAAAATTCACTAAACAAACACTAACTAATAAGTTTTTTTTTTTTTTTTTTTTAACACAAAACACAGACACTAAACACACACTAAGCTAAGCTAGCTGAAATAAATGTACACTAACAGTATGTACACTTACTACACAGAAATCTAACTAACCTGAACAACACAAAACTTAGCTTTTAGAAAAGCTCTTTAAGAAAAGCTAAGCAAAATGTGCACTGAAATCACTAGAAAATATCACTGAAAAGCGAAGCTGCAAGATCAAACAGTAACACAAGATGAACAACACAGCACAAAACTTAGCTTTTAGAAAAGCTCTTTTAGAAAGCTCAGCAAAATGTGCACTGAAATCACTAGCAAATATCACTGAAAAAGGGGAGCTGCAGGATCAAACAGTAACACAAGATGAACAACACAGCACAAAACTTAGCTTTGAAAAAAGCTCTTGGGTCTATTGCTTTGAAAATATGCACTGGAATCACTAAGTAGCAATGCAGCACAATGCTGATGATGCTAGATCAATCAATCAGGAACACAGACACAGGAACACAGAAACAGTCTCCACACTCTCTAGCCACCTTCTGAATCTGCAATGAAATGGTGCTGGGAGTGACCTTATATAATGTCCGTGCAGGCAGGTTCCTATTGGTTGCAAACCTATGACAACTGTGGTAGGAGAACTCTGATTGGCTCTGATGCAAAAGAAGGGCGGAGAAAATAATCGCGCAATATTCCTATTGCCGAATATTCGCATTGCGAATATTCGGCAATATAAAATGATCGCTTCAGCTACTCGGCCCAAGGTCTCTAATCATACCAGCAATGCTTTTAGACGTCTATGGAGATCACTAGGATGTAATCTGTTTTAAAAATGAAACTGTAAAAATCGCTCTGATGCGGAAGATAGGGGCGAAGAAAATAATCGCGCTATATTGCGAATATTCGTGAGCAACACTAGTAAATATGTGTATAGGTTTATGTATTATGTAGTATGAAGGAGAACGTGACCCTTTCAATCATTTTGATGGCGGTACCCTCTCCAATACGGCTTGCGACCATTAATGTCGCAAGTATTCGTTCTGCAGGAGCTCGTTTTATGGCCTTTGATTTTCTCAGCCGTGTTGAAGCTGACATTTTGTTTTTGCAGGAGACCTGGCTGGCATCTGTGGCAGAGATGCATCTAGCAAAGAGGGAGTGGAGATGTGGGCCCTCCCTCTGGTCTCTTGCGGCCGAGCCCTGCAGTGGTGTTGCAATCCTTTTTAAGGTGGTGGACGCTGTCGTGAGGGGGCAATTCCTCCGGCTCATTAATTTTTACGGGCCTCAAAATAAGAGGGAGAGGAAGAGCCTCCTTACGGCGGTTAAGCCTTATCTTTTTACATCCCAGCAGGTGATCTTTGGTGGTGACTTCAATATGATCACTAGGCCCAAAGACCGGGCAGGTGCCGCCAACCCTCTGGGATATGATAGTACTTTTTTGAATAGTGTAGTGAGGGAGGCCAGGTTGGTGGATGTGCACGTTCGTCACCTCCCCAACCTCACTGGTTTCACATTTGCCCGAGGTAGTTCTAAGAGTAGATTAGATCGTTTTTTTTTAAAGGAGGACTCTGCCTGCTCGGCTCCCGAGCTGCAGTCGGTGGAGTTCTCCGATCACTGTATGGTATCTGTGGCACTGAATGTCGCCGACACTCCTCAGAAAGGGAGGGGTTTGTGGCGCCTGAATGGGTCGCTACTGGAGGATCCTGAGGTTAGGGAAGACTATGAGGTTTTCTTCCTGGACCAGACCTCGCTCCTTGAGGGCAACTGCTCCCGCCTTGAGTGGTGGGAAGTAGTTAAAAATAGGTCTGGCAACTTTTTCCGGGAAATCTCTGGGTACAGGGCCTACCAGAGACTACGCAGGCAGCTTGACCGCCTGGTATCCTCTGGGGGCTCTCGGGAACAGATATCCGGTCTGAAGGCGCAGATGAAGGAGTGTCAGTATGACCGTCTCGCCTCCCTGGTTTTTGAGAGGGATTATGGGAAGTTTATCTCTCCTGATCCCTACAGGAGCTGTGGTGAGGCGGCGAGTTCGAAGGTCGTACACGGCCTGAAGGATGCCTTGGGATCTCTGGTCCGGTCCAGATCGGGGATCCTGGGTGTCGTCAGAGACCACTTTTCGGACCTCCTGAAGAAGCGGCCTCTAGACATGGAGAAAGTCAGGGTGTTCCTTGATGAGACCCCGCTGGAAGTGGGATCTGACCTTCCTGACTCTCTGACAGATGAGATCTCGGTAGCTGAAGTCGAGCAGGCTATCAGCTCTCTAGCTTCTAAAAAGTCGCCTGGGCCCGATGGGCTCACGGCCGAGTTCTACAAAACCTTTAAGAGCCTCTTGGCTCCTCATCTGAGGGACGTGTTTAGTGGATGTTTGGCCTATGGCCTGCTGCCTCCCTCAATGAGAAGGTCAGGTCTGATCCTTCTGTCAAAGGGGAAAGACCCGTCTGTGGTGGAGAATTGGTGTCCGATCGCCCTTCTTACCACAGATAGGAAGATACTGGCAAAGATCTTGTTTACACGTCTGTCTGCTTTGGCAGGCAGGATGCTGTCTCCCTCTCAGCACTGCACAATTCCTGGCCGGGGCACTTTTGGTGCCGTCCTGAACGTCCGGGAGGCTGTGGAAAGGTGCAGGGCTGATGGCAGCGAGCGGTATCTGCTTGCACTGGATCAGGCTAAGGCGTTTGATCGGGAGAACAATGAGTACCTTTGGCTGCTTCTGAGGAGATACGGTCTGCCTGATCAATTTGTTGATTGGCTACAGGTATTGTATAGGGGAGCTGAGAGCTTCCCTCTTGTCAACGGTTGGGTGGGTCGGGCCTTTGCTGTAGACTCTGGCGTCCGGCAGGGCTGCCCGTTGAGCCTCCTCCTGTACGTCTTTGCGGTTGACCCCTTCGTAAGGAGGCTAGACTGCGAATGTCTGGGGGGGTTCCGGTGGGACCTGTCGGGGGTCCGATTTCGGCAGTGAGGGTCGTGGCCTACGCGGATGACGTCTCGGTGGTGGTATCTGGTCGTGAGGAGGCCCATTATGTGGAATCCCAGATCGGGTGCTACTCTGAGGCGTCAGGTTCGCTGGTCAATTGGGACAAGAGTGAAGTTTTCTGGATGGGGAAGGAGGGGGAGCAGTTCCCCCTTCCGGACGTGTTCCCCACGCCCGTACCAGAGATTCGAGTACTTGGCATTAATTTCGGCCCGGGTGATTATCCCAAGCTAAATTGGTAGCGCAGGCTGGTGAGTGCCACTCGGAAGGTGAAGGCCTGGAGAGGTTGGAAACTTTCCCTGAGGGAAAGGGTATGCTTGGTCAAGACATACTTATTGCCTGAGTTTCTCTTTGTGAGCTACGTGTGTCTTTTGCCAGCATCTCTCTATGCTCGAATCTATGGTCTGTTGTTCCTGCTGTTGTGGGGAAACAGACTGAACCTGATCAAGAGGGAGGTCACATACCGCCAGCGAAGGCAAGGAGGGTTGGACATGGTCAACCCGGTGGTGTTCTTCATCATCATTTTTGTAAAGTACAACTTGCAGTCCATCTTTGTGGACGCGCCTTCCTGGTGGGAATGTTCATGCAAGGACTGGCTCTTGCTGTTCTTGAGGGAGTGGGGGGAGGGGGGGAGGCCCCGGCGATCTGAGGAGATCGCATGGGTATCTCCCGTCTTACGTCCCCCTGGCATTGAAGGTACTGAGGCAGTGGCGGATAACTGCCCTTGAGGTGGGCTCTCTGGGTCGGCGTGAGCTGTACCTGAGGGTCATGGCCTCAGACATTTTGAAGCCCCTGTCTTTAAGGGACTGTCCTGAGAGGGTCCTCACGGAGGGGTTAGCCCTCTTGAATTCTTCCAGAATTCCGAATAAATTTTGGGATCTTGCATGGAGGTCGTTCCATTGACGACTGTACGTCCGTGCAAATCTCAAGTATCTGAACCTAGGGGACAGGGGCTGTCCCCGACGGGAATGTGGAGGGACATTGGACACCATGGACCATTTTCTGGTCCAATGTCCCTTCAACATGGAGGTTCTTACGGGGGTAGGGGGTGCCATTGGCTACCCCCGTCTTCCGGCCCTGACCTATGCTGAGCGAGTGTATGGTGACTTCGGGGTCCGCAGGGGTTTTGAGTTATCGTCACTTTATTTAGTCAGCGTAGTTGTGCTTTACTACACTTGGCACGCTCGGTGTTTGGTGTCCACTAGGGACTAAATCCTGTCTGTGCATGAGGTGGTGGGTGACATCTTTCGGGAATTGGTGAAGGTGCGGGATCTGGAGAGGGGTAGGGTCGGGCCTGAGAGGAGCGCCCATTTATGGAGGGGGTTCCTCTTCCAGCCCCCTTAGGCCATGACCCTGCCCCTCTCCATGGGTAGGGGCAACTTTCCTTTCTGACCCCCCTTAGATTTTTTTTATAGCTTATTTTTGAAATAAGGCTACAGACATACCTGATTATCATGTTCTCGCTCATACGTGAGTTGTAGGTATTTGTTGTTATGGTGGTGGGGTGTGTTGTGGGTTGGCGATGATCTGGACAGTAGTGGTTTCTATGGACTTTAATATTTCCCTACTGTACCAGTGAGCCGTTTTAAGTTGGTTTGTTCTTTTTATTGGCAATGAACTGGACAAGTTTTTATTTTTTTTGATGGACTATAAAGACTTTTTCTTGTACCAGTGAGCCTGTTGTAAATACCCCTTCTAATGATGTTGTGTGATTTTTTATTTTTTTTTTGCAGTTATTTTCTTGGAGGGTGGAGGTCGGTGGTATGATGGTATTATGTTTGTTGTTTGTTTTATGTTACTTTGTTTATTTTGTCTATTGTTTAAATTTTTGGTTGAAGTTTTAATAAAAAATCTCCAGACCAAACCGGTTCCAGCTCCTCCCACTTTGAGATCATTCTGCTTCCTGCTGGAGCAGTAAGAAGACCTGTCTTCCAGAGCTCCTGAGTTCCAGAGGATCCAGCCACCCAAGACCAGCCTCTAGCCCCAGCCCCCAGCCCCTGGCCCCGGAAGAGGGGAGGGATGGCCTCCCTCAGCCCAGGTGAAGGACCAGCATCCGGCCTCCGGAGGAACCAGCAGCACCTGCCCTCCTCCAGCCAAACGATGATCAGCAGGGATGACCGCCTCTTCCTGGGCACCCAGGAGGGTCTCTTAGACTGGACCACCACACTACCAGGTGAGACTGAGGCCAAAGCCAGAAAGAGGTGTGATAAGATCAAGTCCCTGCTGGTTAGGATAGCCCAGGCCTGCGTGGAAAAAAATGACAGCTCATTTGTACAGTACTTTTAGCTGCGGTTGCGTTTAGCCATGGCACGATATTAAAAAGGGATACGACTTGGATCCCTGCCAATACCAAGCACTGCGTTTGGTATGAATCTTAAGGGGGAACTCCATGCCAAATTTCAAATAAAAAAACGGCATGAGTTCCCCCTACAGGAGTATACCAGGGCCTTGGATCTGCTATGGATTTTAAGGAGACACCCCGTACGCCGAAAAAACGGCATGGGGTTGCCCCCAAAATTCATACCAGACCCGTGTCCGAGCAGCAGTCCGGCCGGTCAGGAAGGGGGTGGGGACGAGCGAGCGACCGCCCCCCCCCCCTTAACCGCGCCAGGCTGCATGCCCTCAACATGGGGGGTAGGTGCTTTGGGGCAGGGGGGCGCCCTGTGGCCCCCTCACCCCAAAGCACCTGTCCCCATGTTGATGAGGACAGGGCCTCTTCCCGACAACCCTTGCCGTTGGTTGTCGGGGTCTGCGGGAGGGGAGCTTATCGAAATCCGGGAGCCTCCTTTAAGATGGGGGCCCCAAGATGCCGGCCCCCCACCCTAGGTGAATGAATATAGGGTACATCGTACCCCTAGCCATTCACCTGGCGGAAAAAAAATGTAAAAAAAAAACACTACACAGGGTTTTTAAAGTAATTTATTAGTCAGGCCTCTTATGACGTCACAGTCCCAGAATGCTCCGGTACCACCCAGAGCATGCTGAAACGTTGACGTCATAAGAGGCCTATATAAATTGGTGCGAGCCGCGCACACGGCATTACAGCGGGAGGAAGCGACGTGTCAACATCGAAGAAGAAGGCAGAAGGCGACAGAAGCCCGGGAACCGCCCGCTGAAGACATTGAAGAAGCCCGGGAGAGGGGCCGCTGTAAAAGAGCTAAAGAAGAAAGCGCGCCCCCCCTCTTATTTGTTTATCCTTCTGTAGTTCTGTGTCTCTTATTTGTTTAGCCTTCTGTAGCTCTGCGTTTACTAACAGGTCCATCACTTTCAGCACCACATCCGCCGTTGGGTTCGGACCGAACCATGCTAGCTTCTCTCTCATTAGCTTGTTGGCTGGTGATTCCTCTTCCTGAATCACTGGTGTCTCCATGTCTTGTACTGCTGGCGTTGCTGCAACCAAGTTCTCCTGGTCTAGCTCCATTAATTCTGCTATGATGACTCGCTTGGTTTTGTTGCTAGCAATCCTTCCACGAACTTCCAGTAGTTCTTTCAGTGTATTTCTTTTAAGCAGGGTGTACCAGCCTTCCATTCACTGTTCCCAGTGTCTGCTTGGAATCCTGGTGTAAAGGAGAGTAGAAGGGAAAATCCTGCTGCTGCCAACCAGTTTGTGACGGTAGTAGAATGATATCCCTGTCAAGCCGTCCCTTCCTCCCATAAAAGAAAATCACAGAATCATCCACACATGAGCCAAGGCTTAATGCTGGAACAAGAGAGACTTTAATGGTTTCTTCTCAGCTTTATATACAGTACCAGGCATTAAAGCAACCATTAGATCTCCACCTCCCTAATCACACACTAAGGCTAATTACTACAACATTCTAGACAGGTCGGCACCGGCCTATAATTATCATGTCTAATCACTGCACATTCCTTAATTAATGGCATCAAACAAACCACCTTCACACACTGAGTTTCCTAGGCAGACGTTTCGTCTCCGCATGCCGCTTGACACCTCTTCACACCTCTGAGCATCAATAGGTTTTAGACAGTGTTATCACACAATTAAAGGCCTTTCAAAAGCTAGCCTTATTTAACATATTAACCGAGAGATGAGTCACACATGAAATCCTCTAACACACACACAGCATAACGAGCAGGGAGAATTAAACTGAAGCATCCTTCACACCTTCACTTAGCTACAGCTCTGGCTCTGCCTTGCAGGGACCCAAACCTTATCCATAGGGGCCTGAACTCCAATTCCCAGTATCCCCGATCCAGGTATAACAATCTTTACTTGTAAATTCCCAGAAATCGCCCTTGGACCGTGAGAACTTCCTTGTAGCTTCAACAGTCACATGAAACATTCCATCCTCAATAGGTGTGAATTGTTCAATCGTATCATAAGCTCAAACCCCCCACCTTGTACATGCAGGAAACCATGCCCAGACCTGGTCGGG